>NC_091320.1:24467974-24567974 GCF_038502225.1 Cherax quadricarinatus | reverse complement strand
AAAACATGTTTTCAACCAATATTTTAATAAAATTACAATTTTTCCAGTTATTTTTATAATTTTCTTTTAATGAAATGTTTTATGAATTAACATATATGTAAAATATTGAATTTTTAATTGTAGGAGTCATGACATATTATTTACTGCAGTGTTTGACAGTCCTGGTGAAGATAATGTTATTTTCGTTCAGTTAAATGTCGCGAATGACAGATTTTTCCCAGTTGTGAATGTCAAGGCTTGTGTGTGGGAGGTAGGTGCTGTGTGTGTGTGTGTGTGTGTGTGTGTGTGTGTGTGTGTGTGTGTGTGTGTGTGTGTGTGTGTGTGTGTGTGTGTGTGTGTGTGTGTGTGTGTGGGAGGTAGGTGCTGTGTGTGTGTGTGTGTGTGTGTGTGTGTGTGTGTGTGTGTGTGTGTGTGTGTGTGTGTGTGTGTGGGAGGTAGGTGCTGTGTGTGTGTGTGTGTGTGTGTGTGTGTGTGTGTGTGTGTGTACTCACCTAATTGTACTCACCTAATTGTGGTTGCAGGGGTCGAGACTCAGCTCCTGGCCCCGCCTCTTCACTGATCGCTACTGGATCCTCTCTCTCTCTACTTCCTGAGCTTTGTTATACCTCTTCTTAAAACTATGTATGGTTCCTGCCTCCACTACTTCACTTGCTAGGCTATTCCACTTGCTGACAACTCTATGACTGAAGAAATACTTCCTAACGTCCCTGTGACTCGTCTGAGTCTTCAGCTTCCAGTTGTGACCCCTTGTCCCTGTGTCCCCTCTCTGGAACATCCTATCTCTGTGTGTGTGTTTGTGTGTGTGTGTGGGAGGTAGGTGCTGTGTGTGTGTGTGTGTGTGTGTGTGTGTGTGTGTGTGTGTGTGTGTGTGTGGGAGGTAGGTGCTATGTGTGTGTGTGTGTGTGTGTGTGTGTGTGTGTGTGTGTGTGTGTGTGTGTGGTTGGTGGTGTGTGTGTGTGTGTGTGTGTGTGTGTGTGTGTGTGTGTGTGTGTGTGTGTGTGTGTGTGTGTGTGTGTCTGTTTGTGTGTGTGTGGGAGGTTGGTGCTGTGTGTGTGTTTGTGTGTGTGTGGGAGGTAGGTGCTGTGTGTGTGTGTGTGTGTGTGTGTGTGTGTGTGTGGGAGGTAGGTGCTGTATGTGTGTGTGTGTGTGTGTGTGTGTGTGGGAGGTAGGTGCTGTGTGTGTGTGTGTGTGTGTGTGTGTGTGTGTGTGTGTGTGTGTGTGTGTGTGTGTGTGTGGGAGGTAGGTGCTGTGTGTGTGTGTGTGTGTGTGTGTGTGGGAGGTAGGTGCTGTGTGTGTGTGTGTGTGTGTGGGAGGTAGGTGCTGTGTGTGTGTGTGTGTGTGTGTGTGTGTGTGTGTGTGTGTGTGTGGGAGGTAGGTGCTGTGTGTGTGTGTGTGTGTGTGTGTGTGTGTGTGTGTGTGTGTGGGAGGTAGGTGCTGTGTGTGTGTGTGTGTGTGTGTGGGTCTATAGTTTAGTGCCTCTTTTCTGTCTCCTTTTTTAAAAATGGGAACTACATTTGCCATCTTCCATACCTCAGGTAGTTGCCCAGTTTCCAGGGACGTGTTGAAGATTGTGGTAAGTGGCATGCACAACATATCTGCTCCCTCTCTAAGGACCCACGGGGAGATGTTGTCCGGTCCCATTGCCTTTGAGGTATCGATGTCCCTTAGCAGTTTCTTCACCTCCTCCTCATCTGTATGTATGTCGTCCAACACTTGTTGGTGTATTCCTTGCTGGTGTCCCCATCTGGTCTGTCCCCCCAGAGTCCCTGTCTCTACTGTAAATACTTCCTTAAATCTCGTGTTGAGCTCCTCACATACCTCTTGATCGTTTCTTGTGAGTTCTCCACCTTCTTTCCTCAGCCTTATCACCTGGTCCTTGACTGTTGTCTTCCTCCTAATGTGGCTATACAGCAGTTTCGGGTCAGATTTGACTTTCGATGCTATGTCGTTTTCATACTGTCGCTGGGCCTCCCTCCTTATCTGTGCATACTCGTTTCTGGCTCTTCTACTAATCTCCTTGTTTTCCTGGGTCCTATGCCTCCTGTACCTTTTCCATTCTCTGTTGCACTTAGTTTTTGCCTCCCTACACCTTCGGGTAAACCAAGGACTCGTTTTGGTCTTCCTATTATTTCTGTTTTCCTTGGGAACAAAACTTTCCTCTGCCTCCTTGCACTTTGTTGCCACATATTCCATCATCTCGTTTACTGATTTTCCTACCATTTCTCTGTCCCACTGAACCTCGTGCAGGAAGTTTCTCATACCTGTGTAGTCCCCCCTTTTATAGTTTGGCCTGACCCCTTCAGTTCCTGTTACCTTCTCCACTTGTAACTCTACTATATAATCAAAACTCAGAACCACATGATCGCTAGCTCCAAGGGGCCTCTCGTAAGTGATGTCCTCAATGTCTGAACTGCTCAGGGTGAACACAAGATCCAGTCTTGCTGACTCATCCTCCCCTCTCTCTCTGGTTGTGTCCCTGACATGTTGATGCATGAGGTTTTCAAGTACCACATCCATCATCTTGGCTCTCCATGTTTCGGGACCCCCATGTGGCTCCAGGTTTTCCCAGTCGATCTCCCTGTGGTTGAAATCGCCCATTACCAGTAACTTTGCTCTGCTCGAGTGAGCTCTTCTTGCCACCTCAGCCAGTGTGTCCACCATCACCCTGTTGTTTTCTTCGTACTCCTCTCTTGGCCTCCTGCAGTTCAGTGGTGGGTTATACATCACTCCAATGACTACTTTATGTTCTCCGGACTGAATTGTACCTACAATGTAGTCTCTTTCTCCAATCATGTCCATGCCTTCCATTTCCTCAAATCCCCATCGGTGTTTTATGAGCAGTGCAACCCCTCATCCCCCTCTACTCCTTCTATCTTTCCTCAGGATCTGATATCCCATTGGGAAGATTGTGTCTGTTATTGTCTCAGCGAGTTTTGTTTCTGTGACTGCTATGATGTCTGGGGATTTTTCACTGATTCTTTCGTTCCACTCCTCATGTTTATTCGTTATTCCATCCGCATTTGTGTACCAAACTTTCAGTTTCTTTTCTATCATTGTGGTCATGCAAGAATATTGGGGTTGGGGGAGCGAGATCCTTGGTGGGGGCCTATATGGGGCTGTGGTGTAGGTGGGGTTTGTGATGATGGGGGTGGGGTCAGAATGCCCATAAGGGACAGCTGTTGGGGTGAGGTTTGTGATATGGGGGTTGGTGGCAGAGGGAACAGTGAGTGGGTTGTAGTATAGGTTGCTCAGTTGCGTTGGGAATGTCGTGGTTGGAGTCTTTTGGTGGGAGATTCTGTGGGGTGTGTTTGCCCTTCCTCCTGTGTCTGGGTCCTGCTCATCTTCGTCATTGCCTCTCGTTCCTCCTTGCATCTCTGTACCCTCTCTTTCAGTGTAGTCCTTTCGTCTTGTGTTCTGTCACGGTCGAGGTATACTCTCTGGTACCCCTGTTTGTCCCTCAGTCTTGCTTTCTCTTGCAGAATCCTGGTTCGAACTGATTCTTCCTTGAAAATTACTTTGACAGGCCGTATCCTTCCACTCGCAAACCACCCAATTCTCTGAAAATTTGTCACCTGGGTCATATCGCCCTCACCTATTGTTTTCATGATGCCTTCAATCATTTTTTTCTCCTCCTGTTTTATTTCTTCAAAGTTGTCCCCCTTGGCTTCTTGGAGCCCGTACACAAAAACTGACCTCGCCCTTTCCTCCTCCCACTGAGTCTCCATCTGCTTCCTCTGAGGCATTTTATTTCCTTCCATTGACATGTTCTTGCCTTCAGTCCCTGTCATATCTGAAACTTCTATTCTCAGTGAACTGTCTTTCATGGCCAGCTGTCCCTTGCTACTGCAGTTGGCTGTTAGAATCTCTGCATATAGCATACCTTCATTGTCTTCGGACCTGTCATTTGATCTTAGTGTACTCCTCGTCTTTTCCCTGGCCCCACGTGGGTCTGATAAGGCCTTCATGTACGGCATGTCTCCGTTGTTGCTTACCGTCCCCTTGTCTGCGCTTGACAATGAATTTCCTGATGTCACATCTGAATTGTCATTTGTCTTTCTAATCTGTTTCAGGCTTTGCAGTTTCTCTTCTAAGCACTGTATCCTAGCTTCTGCTGCTAAGACCTGTACTTCCCACTTCCTGCACTCCTCAGCTATCCGCTCCTCCATTTTCTTACCAAGCTCTACTATCTTCCTTCCCCACTCTTCCTCCCTTTTTTGGAGCTCTAACTCCCAGTCTTTCATCCCCGGTTCGTGTACCAGATCTCTAGTTTTTCGTCCTCTAGGGCCACCCATATTTTTTTTTTTTTTTTTTTACCACAGACAGAAGGTTAGAGGAGGGAGAGGGTGCGAGGGGGAGAGAGAAAGGGTAGAAAGAGGGAGAGAGAGGAGAGGGAAAGGGTAGAAAGAGGGAGAGAGAGGAGAGAGCATGGGGGTGAGGGATAAGACCAAGGGTGAGAGAGAGAAATGTGAGGGGGGGGAGAGAAAGGGTAGAGAGAGAGAGAGAGAGAGAGAGAGAGAGAGAGAGAGAGAGAGACAGACAGACAGACAGACAGAGAAAGGAGGGTGAGGGAAAAGGCTATGAGAGAGAGAAATGCGAGGGAGGGGTAGAAATATAGAAAAGGGGAGATGAAGAGAGAAGCCTATAGAGAGAGAGAGAGAGAGAGAGAGAGAGAGAGAGAGAGAGAGAGAGAGAGAGAGAGAGAGAGAGAGAGAGAGAGAGAGAGAGAGAGAGAGAGAGAGAGAGAGGGAGAGAGTGAGAGAGAGAGAGAGAGAGGGAGAGAGAGGGAGAGAGAGAAAGAAAGAGTAGGGGGAAGGGGAAGGAAAAAGGCTATGAGAGAGAGAAACGCGAGGGAGGGGGAGAGAGAAAGATAGGAGGGAGGGGGGAGTGAAGGCAAGAGCGGGGGAGGGGAAAGGTCTGTGGGGGAGGGAAAGGTGTGTGGGGGGGTGAGGGGATGCGGTCAAATTCCAAGGATCACCTGTGTGAATGAGTGGGTGTGTGTACTCACCTAGTTGTGGTTTCAGGGGTCGACACTCAGCTCCTGGCCCCGAGTGTGTATGTGTGTGCATGAGTGTGTGTGTGAGCATGTCAGTTGTTTATATGTCCCAGAAATACAATTCACCTCTGTGTATCCATAATACTAATAAGATACCATTAACACAGAGTAATTCTAATAATTATAATACTAGCGTGTGTTAACGAGTCTTTCTTTCACCCAGTTATGTACTACCTTTTACTACATGTGTACCCAATACTTGCTTCTCAGATTGTACTGTCTTTGTGTCCTAAAACATTATCTCTCATAACTGTTGCCAGGGCTGTAGTCCCATTAGCCACGACTTAATCCTTCTGCCTATTCCTTGCTCCTACAAATTTTATCTTCCTACTACTGCTAGGTGTTGTGTGTATGATAATCGCTCTGGAGCAGGGTTTGTGATAGCCAGCTACCAGTGACCGTAGGGCCGGCTCTACCACTCAAAACTTCCCGCCAACCACAAACAGGTGATTTGTACGTTACTCCTCAGAGGGGACGTCCATCCAGATGCCTGATGCACGATGCTCGCTGTACGATGCTCGCTGTACGATGACTCGTGCACCTCGCCCTTCCACCTCTGACTTCTTCAGCTATTCTTTTCTCGTTGCCCTTTTGAGTCCTCATTTACCACACTTAACACTTGTATACTGCTACTTTTATAATTTACACTTCACTTTTGGTAAGTACACTTCTTATTTGTGATGACACCCAACCTGTTATGGTGGCCTGCTTCCTCAGGCCTACTGCTGCCACCACCTCTGCTTATATATATTTATGTATATGTATGTATATATATATATATATATATATATATATATATATATATATATATATATATATATATATATATATATATATATATATATATATATATATATATCCCCTTTCTGGCTAGCTTGTTCACGTTGGCTGTGTGCTACATCACAGTTTCTCGTTAGCCAACCTCTCTTAATTCTATATGATCTTTTCTCTTTAGTCACTCGCTTTGTACTTCGTATATTTGTAACAATGTGGCAACAGGTGCCAACTAGGCCTCAACGAACTGGCACTTTGAAATATTGTTGTATAATTTCAGGCTTTCTCTCGCCTTTACTTTATTTATTTTTGCTAATACTTTGGTTATCACTTGTAGGGTTGTTCACTGACGTTGTCACTAACACTGGTTGCTTCTAGCTGCTAAAACACGCCCTAAAAGCACTAAGATTCCCGGAGCCTAGCGCTTATGACCCACTACACTACGTGTGTGTGTGTGTGTGTGTGTGTGTGTGGGAGGTAGGTGCTGTGTGTGTGTGTGTGTGTGTGTGTGTGTGTGTGTGTGTGTGTGTGTGTGTGTGTGGGAGGTAGGTGCTGTGTGTGGGAGGTAGGTGCTGTGTGTGTGTGTGTGTGTGTGTGTGTGTGTGTGTGTGTGTGTACTCACCTAGTTGTACTCACCTAGTTGAGGTTGTGGGGGTCGAGTCCGAGCTCCTGGCCCCGCCTCTTCACTGATCGCTACTAGGTCACTCTCCCTGAGCCGTGAGCTTTATCATACCTCTGCTTAAAGCTATGTATGGATACTGCCTCCACTACATCGCTTCCCAAACTATTCCACTTACTGACTACTCTGTGGCTGAAGAAATACTTCCTAACATCCCTGTGATTCATCTGTGTCTTCAGCTTCCAACTGTGTCCCCTTGTTACTGTGTCCAATCTCTGGAACATCCTGTCTTTGTCCACCTTGTCAATTCCTCTCAGTATTTTGTATGTCGTTATCATGTCCCCCCTATCTCTCCTGTCCTCCAGTGTCGTCAGGTTGATTTCCCTTAACCTCTCCTCGTAGGACATACCTCTTAGCTCTGGGACTAGTCTTGTTGCAAACCTTTGCACTTTCTCTAGTTTCTTCACGTGCTTGGCTAGGTGTGGGTTCCAAACTGGTGCCGCATACTCCAATATGGGCCTAACGTACACGGTGTACAGGGTCCTTAATGATTCCTTATTAAGATGTGTGTGTGTGTGTGTGTGTGTGTGTTTGGGAGGTAGGTGCTGTGTGTGTGTGTGTGTGTGTGTGTGTGTGTTTGTGTGTGTGTGGGTGTGTGTGTGGGTGTGGGTGTGTGTGTGTGTGTGTGTGTGTGTGTGTGTGGGTGTGGGTGTGGGTGTGGGTGTGTGTACTCACCTATTTGTATTCGCCTATTTGTGGTTGCAGGGGTCGAGTCACAGCTCCTGGCCCCACCTCTTCGCTGATTGCTACTAGGTCCTCTCTCTCCCTGCCCCATGAGCTCTATCATACCTCGCCTTAAAACTATGTATGGTTCCCGCCTCCACTGCGTCACTTTCTAGGCTATTCCACGGCCTGACTACTCTATGACTGAAGAAATACTTCCTAACATCCCTTTGATTCATCTGAGTCTTCAACTTCCAATTGTGACCTCTTGTGTCTGTGTCCCTTCTCTGGAACATCCCGTCTTTGTCCACCTTGTCTATTCCGCGCAGTATTTTATATGTCGTTATCATGTCTCCCCTGACCCTCCTGTCCTCCAGTGTCGTCAGGCCGATTTCCCTCAACCTTTCTTCGTAGGACAATCCCCGTAGCTCTGGGACTAGTCTTGTTGCAAACCTTTGCACTTTCTCTAATTTCTTGACGTGCTTGACTAGGTGTGGGTTCCAAACTGGTGCTGCATCCAGTATGGGCCTGACGTAAATGGTATACAGAGTCTTAAACGAATCCTTACTGAGGTATCGGAACGCTATCCGTAGGTTTGCCAGGCGCCCGTATGCTTCAGCAGTTATCTGATTGACGTGCGCCTCAGGAGATATGCTCGGTGTTATACTCACCCCCAGATCTTTTTCCTTGAGTGAGGTTTGCAGTCTTTGGCCATCTAAACTATATTGTGTCTGCGGTCTTCTTTGCCCTTCCCCAATCTTCATGACTTTGCATTTGGCAGGGTTAAATTCAAGGAGCCAGTTGCTGGACCAGGCTTGTAGCCTGTCCAGGTCTCTTTGTAGTCCTGCCTGATCCTCATCCGATTTGATTCTTCTCATTAACTTCGCATCATCTGCAAACAAGGACACTTCTGAGTCTATCCCTTCCGCTATGTCGTTCACATATACCAAGAACAGCACAGGTCCTAGGACTGACCCCTGTGGAACCCCGCTTGTCACAGGCGCCCACTCTGACACCTCGTCGCGTACCATGACTCGTTGTTGCCTCCCTGTCAGGTATTCTCTGATCCATTGCAGTGCCTTTCCTGTTATGTGTGCCTGATCCTCTAGTTTTTGCAGTAACCTCTTGTGAGGAACTGTGTCGAAGGCCTTCTTGCAGTCCAAAAATATTGAGTCGGTCCACCCCTCTCTCTCTAGTCTTACTTCTGTCACCTTCCCTGAAACCGTGCTGGTTGTCAATTATACACTTGTTTCTTTCCAGGTGCTCCACCACTCTCCTCCTGATGATCTTCTCCATGACCTTGCATACTATACACGTTAGTGATACAGGTCTGTAGTTTAGTGCCTCATGTCTGTCTCACTTTTTAAAAATTGGGACTACATTTGCCATTTTCCATACCTCAGGGAGTTGCCCAGTTTCAAATGATGTGTTGAAGATCTTTGTTAATGGCTCACACAATATCTCTGCTCCCTCTTTAAGGACCCATGGAGAGATGTTGTCTGGTCCCACCGCCTTTGAGGTGTCAAGTTCGCATAGCAGCTTCTTCACCTCCTCCTTGGTTATATGTACCTCATCCAGCACTTGCTGGTGTGCCCCCCCCTGTTCTGATTTCCTGGAGTCCTACTGGTTTCCACTGTAAATACCTCTTTAAATCTTGTGTTGAGCTCCCGACATACCTCTCGGTCGTTTCTTGTGAATTCCCCATCACCCTTCCTCAGTCTGATTACCTGGTCCTTGACTGTTGTTTTCCTGCTGATGTGGCTGTACAACAGCTTCGGGTCAGTCTTTACTTTTGATGCTATGTCATTTTCATATTGTCTCTGAGCCTCCCTTCTTATCTGTGCATATTCGTTTCTGGCTCTTCGGCTAATCTCTTTATTTTCCTGAGTTCTCTGTCTTCTGTACCTTTTCCATTCTCTAGTACACCTAGTTTTTGCCTCCCTACACCTTTGGGTGAACCAAGGACTCGTTCTGTTCTTCCCATTATTTCTGTTTCCCTTGGGAACAAACCTCTCCTCTGCCTCCTTGCATTTTGTTGCCACATAGTCCATCATTTCTTGTACTGGTTTTCCTGTCAGTTCCCTCTCCCACTGAATGTCTTGAAGGAAGTTCCTCATGCCTGAGTAGTTCCCCCTTTTGTAGTTCGGTTTTTCCCAGCCTATTCCTGCTACTCTCTCCACTTGGAGCTCAACTATGTAGTCAAAGCACAGAATCACATAATCACTAGCTCCCAGGGGCCTTTCATACATGATACCCTCGATGTCCGAACTACTCAAGGTGAATACAAGGTCCAGTCTTGCTGGTTCATGCTCTCCTCTCTCTCTGGTAGTGTCTCTAACATGTTGATGCATGAGGTTTTCCAGTACCACATCCATCATCTTGGCTCTCCATGTTTCGGGACCCCCATGGGGCTCCAGGTTTTCCCAGTCAATCTCCTTGTGATTGAAATCACCGATAACTAGTTACTTTGCTCCCCCCATGTGTGCTCTCCTGGCCACCTCGGCTAGTGTGTCGATCATTGCTCTGTTGCTCTCATCATATTCTTCTCTTGGCCTCCTGCAGTTCTGTGGTGGGTTGTACATTACTGCAATTATCACCTTATGTCCCTCAGACTGGATTGTTCCTACTAAGTAGTCCCTTTCGCCCGTGCCATCCATTCCTTCCATTTTCTCAAAACCCCACTGGTTTTTAATGAGCAGTGCAACTCCTCCCCCTCTCCTCCCTCTGTCTTTCCTGAGGATTTGATATCCGGATGGAAAGATTGAATCTGTTATTATTCTGGTTAGTTTTGCTTCTGTGAGTGGTATTATGTCTGGGGATGTCTTCTTGATTCTTTCGTGCCACTCCTCATACTTGTTTGTTATTCCTTCTGCATTTGTATACCACACCTTCAACTTCTTTTCTAAGACTGTGGTCTGGGAGGTGTATTGGGGTTGGGGAAGTGGGAGACCTGGTAAGGAACTATGGGTTGTTGCTGTGGGGGTGGAGTTTGTAATGTAGTGGGTGGGGGCATTGGATGTGGCATGGGTGTTTTGATTTAGAGTGTTTGGTTGCACTGGGGTTGACCTGGTTGGGAGGCTTCTATAGGAAGTTGTGAGGGAGGCTGTATTTGATCTTCTTAATGGGTCTGGGATCTCCTGTCTGTCTTCTCCATCCTCTCTCTTTCCTCCTTTCGCTTTGTATCATCTCTCTCAGTTTCTGCCTTTCTTCTTGTGTTCTGTCGCGGTCGAGATACACCTTCCTGTATGCCGGCATGTCCCTTAATCGTGCTTTCTCCTGCAGGATCCTGTTCCGAGTTGCTTCTGCCTTGAAGGTCACTTTCACTGGCCGGGTTTTTTTTTTTACAAACCCCCCTAATCTCCGAAAATTTTCCAGCTGGGTCATGTCGTCTTCTCCTATTGCTTTCATGATGCTTTCAATTGCTTTTTTCCCCTTGTTTTCTTGCTTCATATGTTTCCCCTTCAACTTCCTGGAGCCCATACACAAAGACTGACCTCACCCTGTCATTCTCCCACTGTATATCCCTGTGTATCCCCTCATTTAATTTGGTTTCCTCCACTGAAGCTTTCCTTTCTTCAGTTTCACTGGCTAATGTACTTGGGCTCAGTGGCCTGTCATTTTCCCTTCTCAGCTTTCCTTGGGCTCTGTTGTTGTCTGTTAGGGCCTCCACATAAAGCTTAGCTCTTTCATTTACTACAGTCTCCTCTGATAGAGCCTCTCCATGCAGTTGTGCTCCTTCTTTCCTTACTGTCCCCTTATTTGTGGCTGAGGTAGCAGTCTCTGTTGTCAATCCCAAAATGTTCTTTAGTTCTTTAGGCTGTTTCATATTTTTCAGTTCCTCTTCTAAACTCTGTATCCTAGCCTCTGCTGCTTTGACATGCACCTCCCACTTCCTGCTTTCCATATCTATCCTCTCTTCCATTCTCATGCTAAGTTCTTCTAGTTTCTTTTTCCATTCATGATCCCTTTTTATGAGCTCTGCTGCCCAATCTTCCTTTGCAGCTTCCTCCTCCTGTCCCTTGGTTTTTCTTGTTGCTCTCTGACAACCCATTTTTGTTTTATCCTGATTGCCTCAGAGTGGGAAACCTATGTAGTTCTGTATGTTAGGTTAGTAGTGTGTATGTCAGAGTGTGGGGGGGAGGTAGTGGAGGAACTGTGGCTATGTGGGAGAGGAGTGGGGAGGGGGAGGGTGAACGAGTGTGTGTGTGTGTGTGTGTAATTTTGTGTGGAATTATGTGTGGGTTTATTATGTACTGAAAGGTAGGTGGCTTGTGCATTGTAATGTAGTCTCAGTGGTCCTCGGCTGCCCACAAATTCTTGTGACCTGACCCCCAACCTCCTGGGACTTGACCTGCATGTACTTACAGTGTGTGTGTGTGTGTGAGGGAGGGATGGTTAGGGGGGGTAGGTGGTGAGGTGGGTGCGTGTGGGTGTGTGTGGGTGTGTGTGTGTGTGTGTTTGTGTGTGTGTGTGTGTGTGTGTGTGTGTGTGTGTGTGTGGGTGTGTGTGTGTGTGTGTGTGTGTGTGTGTGGGTGTGTGTGTGTGTGTGTGTGTGTGTGTGTGTGTGTGTGTGTGTGTGTGTGTGTGTGTGTGTGTGTGTGTGGGAGGTACATGCTGTGTACTCACCTAATTGTGGTTGCAGGGGTCGAGACTCAGCTCCTGGCCCCTCCTCTTCACTGATTGCTTCTAGGTCCTCGCACTCTCTGCTTCCTGAGCTTTGTCATACCTCTTCTTAAAACTATGTATGGTTCCTGCCTCTACTACTTCACTTGCTAGGCTATTCCACTTCCTGACGACTCTATGACTGAAGAAATACTTCCTAACGTCCCTGTGACTCGTCTGAGTCTTCAGCTTCCAGTTGTGACCCCTTGTTCCTGTGTCCCCTCTCTGCAACATCCTATCTCTGTCCACCTTGTCTATTCCTCGCAGTATCTTGTATGTCGTTATCATGTCTTCCCTGACCCTTCTGTCCTCCAGTGTCGTCAGTCCGATTTCCCTCAACCTTTCCTCGTACGACATTCCCCTGAGCTCTGGGACTAGCCTTGTTGCAAACCTTTGTACTTTCTCTAAATTCTTGACGTGCTTGACCAGGTGTGGGTTCCAGACTGGTGCTGCATACTCCAGTATGGGCCTAACATACACAGTGTACAATGTCTTGAACGATTCCTTATTAAGGTATCGGAACGCTATTCTCAGGTTTGCCAGGCGCCCGTATGCTGCAGCAGTTATTTGGTTGATGTGTGCCTCCGGTGACGTGCTCGGTGATATGGTCACCCCAAGGTCTTTCTCCTTGAGTGAGGTCTGTAGTCTTTGTTCATCTAGCCTATACTTTGTCTGCGGTCTTCTTTGCCCCTCCCCAATCTTCATGACTTTGCATTTGTCAGCGTTGAATTCGAGAAGCCAATTTCTGGACCACATGTCCAGCCTGTCCAGGTCTCTTTGCAGTCCTGCCTCATCCTCATCCGATTTAATTCTTCTCATCAGCTTCACATCATCTGCGAATAGGGACACTTCAGAGTCTATTCCTTCCATCATGTCGTTCGCATATATCAAAAATAACACTGGTCCTAGAACTGACCCCTGTGGGACCCCGCTCGTCACAAGCGCCCACTGTGATACCTCTTCACGTACCATGACTCGTTGTTGCCTCTCTGTCAGGTATTCCCTGATCCATTGCAGTGCCCTCCCTGTTATATGCGCCTGATCCTCCAGCTTCTGCACTAATCTCTTGTGGGGAACTGTGCCGAAGGCCTTCCTGCAGTCTAGGAAAATGCAGTCAACCCACCCCTCTCTCTCGTGTCTTACTTCTGTTACCTTGTCATAAAACTCCAGAAGGTTTGTGACATAGGATTTGCCTTCCATGAACCCATGCTGGTTTTCATTTATAATTTTGTTCCGTTCCAGGTGTTCCACCACTCTCCTCCTGATAATCTTCTCCATGACTTTCCACACAATACATGTCAGAGACACAGGTCTGTAGTTTAGTGCCTCATTTCTGTTTCCTTTCTTAAATATGGGGACTACATTTGCTGTCTTCCATTTCTCAGGTAGTTGCCCAGTTTCAAGGGATGTGTTGAAGATTGTGGTTAGAGGCATGCACAGCATCTCTGCTCCTTCTCTAAGGACCCATGGGGAGATGTTGTCCGGTCCCATCACCTTTGAGGTATCAAGGTCACTTAGCAGCTTCTGCACCTCCTCCTCCCTCTTGATGTTCCCTTCTGTGCTGTCTTCCCAGAGCCCTTCCTGTCTCTACTGTAAAAACTTCCTTAAATCTCCTGTTTAGCTCCTCACATACCTCCTGATCATTTCTTATGAGTTCTCCACCTTCTATCCTCAGTCTGATCACCTGGTCTTTGACTGTTGTCTTCCTCCTGATGTGGTTATACAACAGTTTCGGGTCAGTCTTGATTTTCGATGCTATGTTATTTTCATACTGTCGCTGGGCCTCCCTCTTTACCTGTGCATACTCGTTCCTGGCTCTGCGACTAATCTCCCTATTTTCATGTATTCTCTGCCTTCTGTACTTTTTCCGTTCTCTACTGCACTTTGTTTTTGCCTCCTAACACCGTCGGGTAAACCAGGGGCTTGTTCTGGTCTTCCCAATATTTCTGTTGCCCTTGGGAATAAACCTTTCCACTGCCTCCTTGCATTTTGTTGTTACATATTCCATCATTTCATTTACTGGCTTTCCTGCCAGTTCTCTGTTCCATGGAACCTCCTGCAGGAAGTTCCTCAACCCTATGTATTCCCCTCTTTTATAGTCTGGCTTTTCCCATTCAACTCCTGTTACTCTCTCCACTTGCAACTCTACTATGTATTCAAAGCACAGAACCATGTGGTCACTAGCTCCTAGGGGACTCTCATATGTGATGTCCTCAGTGTCTGAACTGCCCAGGGTGAACACAAGGTTCAGTCTTGCTGGTTCATCCTCCCCTCTCACTCTGGTAGTGTCCTTTACATGTTGGTGCATGAGGTTTTCCAGCACCACATCCAACATCTTGGTTCTCCATGTTTCAGGACCCCCATGTGACTCCAGGTTTTCCCAGTCAATCTCACTGTGGTTGAAATCCCCCATAACCAGCAACTTTGCTCTGCTGGAGTGAGCTCTTCTTGTCACCTCAGCAAGTGTGTCCACCATTGCTCTGTTGCTCTCTTCATATTCCTCTCTTGTCCTCCTGCAGTTCTGTGGTGGATTATACATCACTGCAATGACCACCTTGTGCTCCCCAGACTGAAGTGTACCTACTATGTAGTCCCTTTCTCCTGTCTCGTCTATGCCTCCCATTTTCTCGAATTTCCATCGGTTTTTTACGAGCAGAGCAACCCCTCCTCCCCCTCTGCCCCTTCTATCTTTCCTCATGATCTGGTATCCTGGTGGGAAGATTGCATCTGTTATTGTCTCCATGAGTTTTGTTTCTGTAACTGCTATGATGTCTGGGGACTTCTCATTGATTCTTTCTTGCCATTCCTCATATTTATTCGTTAATCCATCCACATTCGTGTACCAAACCTTCAACTTCTGTTCTAATACTGTAACTGTGGTCCTGGGGGAATACTGGGGTTGGGAGAGCAGGAGCCCTGGTGGGGGCCTGTGGGGGGTTGCAGTGGAGGTGGAGGAAGAGCTCCCATAGGGGGTTGCTGTAGGGGTAGGGTTCGTGGTGCGGGGGGTGGGAACAGAGAGATCGGTGTGTGATGGTTGGTTTGGATTGTTCAGTTGCCTTGGGGGGTGTCATGGCTGGAGTCCTTCTGCACGTGTTTCTGGGGGGTGTGCTTGTCCTTCCATCTGTTCCTGGGTTATTCTGCTCTCCTTTTTCATTTCCTCCCATTCCTCCTTTCGTTTTTGCACTCTCTCTTTCAGTATCATCCTTTCCTCCTGTGTTCTGTCTCGATCGAGGTACTCACTCATGAACTCCTGTTTGCCTCTCAGCCGTGCTTTCTCCTGCAGGATCATGGTTCGAGTTGATTCTGCCTTGAAAATTACTTTGAGAGGCCGATTCCTTTTCTTTGTGAACCACCCGATTCTCCAAAAATTTGCCACCTGGGTCATGTCTCCCTCGCCTATCACCTTCATGATACCTTCAATCGCTTTTTTCTCCTCCTGTTTTCTTTCATCATAAGTTTTCCCTTCAGCTTCGTCTAGCGCATAGACAAAAACTGATCTCTCCCTTTCCACCTCCCACTGTGACTCCCATTGCATCCTCTGAGGTGTTTTAGTTCCTTTCCGTGGAGTGTTCCTTCCTTCAGTCCCTTCCCTAGCTGTGGCCCCTATGCTTCTTGGTTTGTCCTTCCTGCTCACCTGTTTCTGGCCCCCACAGGTCCCTGCACATGTCCTAGTTCCTTCAATGTCTTCCAACCTCTCATTCTGTCCTAGTGTGCTCCCTGCCTTTGTTTTGGCCCCATGTGGGTTTGACAGGACCTCTGCATACAGTTTAACTTCCATGCTCCCTTCAGACCCTTTTTCTGTGTCTGATGTAAACATTGCTGATGCTACTTCTGTATTATCTTTGTCTCTAGGCTGTTTCAGATTTCTCAGCTCCTCTTCTAATCTCTGTATCTTGGCTTCTGCTACTGTGGCATGTTGCTTCTACCTTCTGCATTCTTCTGCTAACCTCTCCTCCATCTTCCTTTCCAGCTCATCTAGCCTCCTTCCCCAGTCTTCCTCCCTTTTTTTGAGCTCTGCCTCCCAGTCCTCCATGATTAGTCCTTTGGGCCCTTTGTTCTCATCCTAGTTCTAGGTTGCCCCATTGCACCACAGAAGGAAGGGGGTGAGATGGTTAGGGGGTGGGGAATAGATGGTTAGGGGGAGTGGGGATGGATGGTTATGGGGGAGGGGGAGGATGGTTATTGGAGGGGGAGAGGTGGTTTGGGGGAGGGATTAGATGGTTTTGGGGAGGGGTTAGATGGTTTGGGAGAGGGGCAGGTGGCTAGGGGGAGGGGGAGAGGTGGTTAGGGGAAGGGGGAGTACGTGTTTGCGTCAAGTGTATATGTGCTTGTGTATGTGTGCTTGTGTATGTGTGTGTGCATGTGTGGGAGAGAGAAGGATGGGATTAAGGGGGGAGGGGGGAGGGGAGAGAAGGATGAGTGACCCTTAGAAGCGGGGGAGGTGTGTGTGTGTGATGGGATTAGGAGGGGAGGGGAAGGAAGGCTGAGGGTAGAGTGACCGCTTGGTAACGGGGTCCTTATGGGTATGTGTGTGTGTGCTTCTGTGTTCGTGTGTGTGTGTGTGCATGTGTGTACATATGTGTGTGTGTACTCACCTAGTAAGGGTATGTGTGTATGTATGTGTGCGTGTGTGTGTATTCACCTAGTAGAGGTGTGTGTGTGTATTTGCCTAGTAGAGGTGTGTGTATGTGTGTGTATGTGTGTATATGTGTGCGTATGTGTGTGTTCGTGTGTTTGGCGGAAATTGGTACTAGGGTCTAAAGCTTCTATAAGTGTCTACCCTTGTGTGTGTATGTGTGAGAGAGAGATGGTTAGGGGGGGTAGGGGAGGGGTTGTTGTGGTTGAAAGATCTGTTATGCCTCTCTGTCGTGTAGGTTCATATTTAGTCCCAGTTGTCTTTCCTAGTAATGCTACTCTCTCCACTTATTGCCCTTTCTGGATTTAAGTATCAGTTACTGCTGGTTATTATCCTATTCCTTGCTCATATTGAGAGAGGACTTCCTAGCTTCCTAAGTATTCATACTGCTAATAACTACCGGTAGTAATACTATGTTACCCCTACGTTACCCCTAGCTAGTCTGCTCTACACCTCACACTCTCATCAACACTATCTTCACCTTATCTATGCTATTTCTACCTTAATTCTGGTAATAGCTTCAGGAGTGAGTGACCAGTATCTAACAGTGATGCAGAGACCATAATCTGACAACTTGCAACCACAGTAGGTGAGTAATACTTGTGCTGGCAGCGGTGCCGTGACAGGTTGCCAGATGCTGATGACGTAGTCGTCGTACATAGGCCTTCTATCACTATTTTGGAGATCCTTCACCTGTGATGTTTATAACCATATATGCTCATACATCCTGCATTCCTCACATGATTTCACTTTTCACTTATGATAGTATTCACTTCACATTATATACACTTCACTTTATTTGAATAATGGCACGCCACTTGTTGTGACGTCACTGCTTCAGCAGGCTTACTCTGCCACTTTCCCTTATTATATGTATTATTTTTCCTTTCTCCTTTTGCTTATTAACGTTTTCCCTCTCACTGTATGGTGCCCCACATTTCACTTATTATCCAAACGCTGGTAATTCTTGAACACCCGCTTCCACACTCACTTTGATCTTTGTATATTTGAATCTGTGTGGCAACAGGTGCCTACTAGCCACTAACGGTTTGGCATTTTGAAATATTAATGATTTCAGGCTTCCTCTCGACTTTTTTTTAGCTAATAACTTTAGTTATCACTCATAGGATTGTTCACTGACGTTGTCACTACCACTGATTACTGCTAGCAGTTACTGCACGCCTTAAAAACATTAAGGTTCTCGGAGCCTTGTGTGTGTGTGTGTGTGTGTGTGTGTGTGTACTCACCTATTTGTACTCACCTATTTGTGGTTGCAGGGGTCGAGTCCTAGCTCCTGGCCCCGCCTCTTCACCGGTTGCTACTAGGCCCTCTCTCTCCCCGCTCCATGAGCTTTATCAAACCTCGTCTTAAAACTGTGTATGGTTCCTGCGTCCACTACGTCATTTTCTAGGCTATTCCACTGCCTTACAACTCTATGACTGAAGAAATACTTCCTACTATCTCTCTGACTCATTTGTGTCTTCAACTTCCAATTGTGGCCTCTTGTTTCTGTGTCCCCTCCCTGGAACATCCTGTCTTTGTCCACCTTGTCTATTCCACACAGTATTTTATATGTCGTTATCATGTCTCCCCTGACCCTCCTGTCCTCCAGTGTTGTCAGGACGATTTCCCTTAATCTTTCTTCATAGGACATTCCCCTTAGCTCTGGAACTAACCTTGTCGCAAACCTTTGTAGTTTCTCTAGTTTCTTGACGTGCTTTATCAAGTGCGGGTTCCAAACAGGTGCTGCATACTCCAGTATGGGCCTGACATACACGGTGTACAGTGTCTTGAATGATTCCTTACTAAGGTATCAGAATGCTGTTCTCAGGTTTGCCAGGCGCCCATATGCTGCAGCAGTTATCTGATTGATGTGTGCTTCCGGAGACATGCTCGGTGTTATACTCACCCCAAGATCTTTCTCCTTGAGTGAGGTTTGCAGTCTTTGGTCACCTAGCCTATACTCTGTCTGTGGTCTTCTGTGCCCTTCCCCTATCTTCATGACTTTGCATTTGGCAGGATTAAATTCGAGAAGACATTTGCTGGACCAGATGTCCAGTCTGTCCAGGTCTCTTTGAAGTCCTGCCTGGTCCTCATCAGATTTAATTCTCCTCATTAACTTCACATCATCTGCAAACAGGGACACTTCTGAGTCTAGCCCTTCCGTCATGTCGTTCACATATACCAAAAATAGCACTGGTCCTAGGACCGACCCCTGTGGGACCCCGCTCGTCACAGATGCCCACTGTGATACATCATTACGTACCATGACTCGTTGTTGCCTCCCTGTCAGGTATTCTCTGATCCATTGCAGTGCCCTTCCTGTTATATGCACCTGATGCTCTAGCTTCTGCACTAATCTCTTGTGAGGAACTGTGTCAGAGGCCTTCTTGCAGTCCAAGAAGATGCAATCAACCCACCCCTCTCTCTCGTGTCTTACTTCTGTTATTTTATCATAAAACTCCAGAAGGTTTGTGACACAGGATTTGCCTTCCGTGAATCCGTGCTGGTTGGCATTTATACTCCTGTTCCGTTCCAGGTGCTCCACCACTCTCCTCCTGATAATCTTCTCCATAATTTTGCATACTATACACGTCAATGACACAGGTCTATAGTTTAGTGCCTCTTTTCTGTCTCTTTTTTTAAAAATGGGAACTACATTTGCCGTCTTCCATGCCTCAGGTAGTTGCCCAGTTTCCAGGGATGTGTTGAAGATTGTGGTAAGTGGCACGCACAACATATCTGCTCCCTCTCTAAGGACCCACGGGGAGATGTTGTCCGGTCCCTGTGTATGTGTGTGTGTGTGTGTATATATATATATATATGTGTGTGTGTGTGTGTGTGTGTGTGTGTGTATGTGTGTGTATGTGTGTGTGTGTGTGTGTTTGTGTGTGTGTGTGTGTGTGTGTGTGTGTGTGTATGTGTGTGTGTGTGTGTGTGTATGTGTGTATGTGTGTGTACTCACCTAGTTGTACTCACCTAGTTGAGGTTGCGGGGGTCGAGTCCGAGCTCCTGGCCCCCGCCTCTTCACTGATCGCTACTAGGTCACTCTCCCTGAGCCGTGAGCTTTATCATACCTCTGCTTAAAGCTATGTATGGATCCTGCCTCCACTACATCGCTTCCCAAACTATTCCACTTACTGACTACTCTGTGGCTGAAGAAATACTTCCTAACATCCCTGTGATTCATCTGTGTCTTCAGCTTCCAACTGTGTCCCCTTGTTACTGTGTCCAATCTCTGGAACATCCTGTCTTTGTCCACCTTGTCAATTCCTCTCAGTATTTTGTATGTCGTTATCATGTCCCCCCTATCTCTCCTGTCCTCCAGTGTCGTCAGGTTGATTTCCCTTAACCTCTCCTCGTAGGACATACCTCTTAGCTCTGGGACTAGTCTTGTTGCAAACCTTTGCACTTTCTCTAGTTTCTTTACGTGCTTGGCTAGGTGTGGGTTCCAAACTGGTGCCGCATACTCCAATATGGGCCTAACGTATACGGTGTACAGGGTCCTGAACGATTCCTTATTAAGATGTCGGAATGCTGTTCTGAGGTTTGCTAGGCGCCCATATGCTGCAGCAGTTATTTGGTTGATGTGCGCTTCAGGAGATGTGCCTGGTGTTATACTCACCCCAAGATCTTTTTCCTTGAGTGAGGTTTGTAGTCTCTGACCCCCTAGACTGTACTCCGTCTGCGGCCTTCTTTGCCCTTCCCCAATCTTCATGACTTTGCACTTGGTGGGATTGAACTCCAGGAGCAAATTGCTGGACCAGGTCTGCAGCCTGTCCAGATCCCTTTGTAGTTCTGCCTGGTCTTCGATCGAGTGTATTCTTCTCATCAACTTCACGTCATCTGTGTGTGTGTGTGTGTGTGTGTGTGTGTGTGTGTGTGTGTGTGTGTGTGTGTGTGTGCGCGTATGTGTGTGTGTGTATGTGTGTGTGTATGTGTGTGTGTGTGTGTGTGTGTGTGTGTGTGTGTGTGTATGTGTGTGTGTGTGTGTGTGTGTGTGTGTGTGTGTGTGTGTGTGTGTGTGTGTGTGTGTGTGTGTTTGTGTTTGTGTGTCGGTGTGTGTGTGTGTGTGTGTGTGTGTGTGTGTGTGTGTGTGTGTGTGTGTGTGTGTGTGTGTGTGTAGGTGTGTGTGTGTAGGTGTGTGTGTGTGTGTGTGTGTGTGTGTGTGTGTGTGTGTGTAGGTGTGTGTGTAGGTGTGTGTGTGTGTGTGTGTGTGTGTGTGTGTGTGTGTGTGTGTAGGCGTGTGTGTGTAGGTGTGTGTGTAGGTGTGTGTGTGTGTGTGTGTGTGTGTGTGTGTGTGTGTGTGTGTGTGTGTGTGTGTGTGTGTGTGTGTGTGTGTGTTCACCTAGTTGTTGCAGGGGTCGAGTCATAGTTCTTATCCCCTCCATTTCGCTGGTCGCTACTAGGTCCACTCTTTCCCTGCTCCATGAGCTTTATCATACCTCTTCTTAAAGCTATGTATGGATCCTGCCTCCACTACGTCACTCTCCAGATTGTTCAACTTCCTGACAACTCTGTGACCGAAGAAATACTTCCTAACATCCTTGTGACTTATCTGAGTTTTCAACTTTCAGCTGTGACTCCTTGTTGCTGTGCCCCATCTTTGAAACATCCTGTCCTTATCCACCTAGTCAAATCCTTTCAGTATTTTATGTCGTTAGCACATACCCCCCATCCTTCCTGTCCTCCAGTCTCGTCAGGTTGATTTCCCTTAACCTCTCCTCGTAGGGCATACCCCTTAGCTCCGGACCTACTGTTGTTGCAAACTGCACTTTCTTTAATTTCTTGACGTGCTTAACCAGGTGTGGGGTCCATACTGGTGCTGCATACTCCAATATGGGCCTGACGTACACGGTGTACAGTGCCTTCAGTGACTCCTTACTTAGATGTCGAAACGCTATTCTTAGGTTTGCCAGGCGCCCATATGTTGCAGTAGTTATTCAGTTGATGTGCGCCTCAGGGGAGACGCTCGGTATGATGCTCACCCCAAGATCCTTTTCCTTAAGTGAGTTTTGCAGCCTTTGACCTCCTAGTCTGTACTCCGTCTGTAGTCTTTTTTGTCCTTCCCTAAACTTCATGACTTTGCACTTGCTGGGGTTAACTCCTTGAGCCATTTGTCAGACCAGGCTTGTGGCCTGTCCAGGTCACCTCGTAGGCTTACCTGATCCTCGTCCACTTGTATTCTCATTAGCTTTACGTCGTCCTCGAACAGGGACACCTCTGAATCTATCCCTTCTGTCATGTCATTCACATATACTAGAAACAGCATCGGACCTAGGACTGACCTTTCTAGAATCCCACTCAACACATGGGCCTACCCTGACACCTGTTCACATACCAGCACCCTTTGTTTCCTTCCTGTCAGGTATTCCTAAATCCAGTGCAGTACTTACCCTGTTATTCCTGCCTGCTCCTCTAGCTTTTCAACCTGTCTCTTGTGTGGCACTGTATCGAAAGCCTTCTTACAGTCCAAGAAGATGCAGTCTACCCATCCCACTCTCGTCTGTTACCTACCTTTCGTAGAACTCCAGGAAGTTTGTGATGCAGGATTTTCCTTCCTGTTGTTTTCCTCCTGATGTGGCTGTGTGTGTGTGTGTGTGTGTGTGTGTTGGTGATCAATGATCAAGAACTCTTTTGAAGAATCTATAGAGTTCCTTCTTGAAGGCATCCAGGGATTTGTTGATAAGATTAGAAATAAGATAAGGTTCCTCTTATGAAGAGGGTACTGAAGAGTTGTGGCCCCTTAACACTTATTGAATTTTCTCTCAATGTACTCATCGCCTCCTTGCTTTTCATTGGAGGTATCTTGCACCATCTGCCAAGTCTCTTGTGTTCATAAGTAGTAATTTCGGAGAGCAGGTTTGGGACCAGTCGCTCCAGTATCTTCCAGGTGTAAATTATAATGTATCTTTCTCGCCTACTTTCTAAGGAGTAACTGCAGGTAACTCACCTTAACACCGCATCTGGTACTAGTATAACTGCAGGTAACTCACCTTAACACTGCACCTGGTACTAGTATAACTGCAGGTAACTCACCTTAACACTGCACCTGGTACTAGTATAACTGCAGGTAACTCACCTTAACACTGCACCTGGTACTAGTATAACTGCAGGTAACTCACCTTAACACTGCACCTGGTACTAGTATAACTGCAGGTAACTCACCTTAACACCGCATCTGGTACTAGTATAACTGCAGGTAACTCAACACTGCACCTGGTACCAGTGTAACTGCAGGTAACTCACCTTAACACTGCACCTGGTACTAGTGTAATTGCAGGTAACTCACCTTAACACTGCACCTGGTACTAGTGTAACTACAGGTAACTCACCTTAACACTGCACCTGGTACTAGTGTAACGGCAAATAACTCACCTTAACACTGCACCTGGTACTAGTGTAACTGCAAGTAACTCACCTTAACACTGCACCTGGTACTAGTGTAACTGCAGGTAACTCACCTTAACACTGCACCTGGTACTAGTGTAACTGCAGGTAACTCACCTTAACACTGCACCTGGTACTAGTGTAACTGCAGGTAACTCACCTTAACACTGCACCTGGTACTAGTGTAACTGCAAGTAACTCACCTTAACACTGCACCTGGTACTAGTGTAACTGCAGGTAACTCACCTTAACACTGCACCTGGTACTAGTGTAACTGCAAGTAACTCACCTTAACACTGCACCTGGTACTAGTGTAACTGCAGGTAACTCACCTTAACACTGCACCTGGTACTAGTGTAACTGCAAGTAACTCACCTTAACACTGCACCTGGTACTAGTGTAACTGCAGGTAACTCACCTTAACACTGCACCTGGTACTAGTGTAACTGCAAGTAACTCACCTTAACACTGCACCTGGTACTAGTGTAACTGCAAGTAACTCACCTTAACACTGCACCTGGTACTAGTGTAACTGCAGGTAACTCACCTTAACACTGCACCTGGTACTAGTGTAACTGCAAGTAACTCACCTTAACACTGCACCTGGTACTAGTGTAACTGCAGGTAACTCACCTTAACACTGCACCTGGTACTAGTGTAACTGCAGGTAACTCACCTTATCACTGCACCTGGTACTAGTATAACTGCAGGTAACTCACCTTAACACTGCACCTGGTACTAGTATAACTGCAGGTAACTCACCTTAACACTGCACCTGGTACTAGTATAACTGCAGGCAACTCACCTTATCACTGCACCTGGTACTAGTATAACTGCAGGTAACTCACCTTAACACTGCACCTGGTACTAGTATAACTGCAGGTAACTCACCTTAACACTGCACCTGGTACTAGTATAACTGCAGGTAACTCACCTTATCACTGCACCTGGTACTATTCTCGCACCTAGTCTTATGAACGTCAACTATTTCACGTTTTCTCTTCCCCCCCCCCACATAACCGTAGCTGCCAGACGTATAACGAGTAGTTTCTTGATTCACTTACTATCATATACCCGCATCTGCTAGAAAAATGACAGGATGGATAATGAGAACCTTCAAAACTAGGGAGGCCAAGCCCATGATGACACTCTTCAGGTCACTTGTTCTATCTAGGCTGGAATATTGCTGCACACTAACAGCACCTTTCAAGGCAGGTGAAATTGCCGACCTAGAAAATGTACAGAGAACTTTCACGGCGCGCATAACGGAGATAAAACACCTCAATTACTGGGAGCGCTTGAGGTTCCTAAACCTGTATTCCCTGGAACGCAGGAGGGAGAGATACATGATTATATACACCTGGAAAATCCTAGAGGGACTAGTACCGAACTTGCACACGAAAATCACTCACTACGAAAGCAAAAGACTTGGCAGACGATGTACCATCCCCCCAATGAAAAGCAGGGGTGTCACTAGCACGTTAAGAGACCATACAATAAGTGTCAGGGGCCCGAGACTGTTCAACTGCCTCCCAGCACACATAAGGGGGATTACCAACAGACCCCTGGCAGTCTTCAAGCTGGCACTGGACAAGCACCTAAAGTCAGTTCCGGATCAGCCGGGCTGTGGCTCGTACGTTGGTTTGCGTGCAGCCAGCAGCAACAGCCTGGTTGATCAGGCTCTGATCCACCAGGAGGCCTGGTCTCAGACCGGGCCGCGGGGGCGTTGACCCCCGGAACTCTCTCCAGGTAAACTCCAGGTAATAGGCCCAAGTGACCTGACCTGACCTAAATTATTAGGGAAAGTTGATTAATGGGGGTTAATGATAAATATTAATGTATATTCTCAACATATGTTCACTGGTATATACGTCTGTGAGTATACCTGTGTGAGTATACCTGTGTGAGTATACCTGTGTGAGTATACCTGTGTGAGTATACTACTTGGCTGTGATGTTAACGGACTATTAAGTAGCATTAAATTGTGACAGATTACTGTAGGGCGGAGATATATAAAAGATATGCTTGGAGCGATTAATCACATATCAAAACAGTGCGAGAATTTTTCCATAAACGGGAAAATGTCTGACAAGAAAGAGTTGTAGTAGTATTATTATGATGGGAGAGCTCTAAACCTGTGGGTTACACAGCGTCTGTGGGGAGAGGGGGGAATGGAAGGCATTCAGCCTTAATTCAGGGAGTTGGAGCACAGTTCCAATTCCCTAGATCAAGAGCTCCTCGCCAGCATCAAGGAACCTCCCTTGAGGGTCTGGTAATAAAGAATGGGTTAACGGAAGGTTGTGGAGGACTTTGATAAATATATAGTTAGAAGCAGTGTTGAAAACAAGACCATTAACCACCCACAGACGAACCTGAGGTTCTTACAAGCTACACATTATTATACAAGTTGAGGGAGAGAGAGAGAGAGAGAGAGAGAGAGAGAGAGAGAGAGAGAGAGAGAGAGAGAGAGAGAGAGAGAGAGAGAATGTGTACTTCAGTGACCTTCACCTTATCCCAGAATCTCCTGCCTATACAGACGACTGTACTCTGACATTTACTTATCTAAAAGAGGAAATGCCAACCGCTCTCAGTTACATCAATCACCAGCTTACAGGTATATCAGCCTGGGAAAAATGATGGCAGGTTACATTTGCCTCTGAGAAAACACAAATGAAGATTATCTCTAGGTAGCATGATATTAATGCTGGAACAGTGTTTCAAATGAAGGCATGGAAATCTCCCATCTGTGTGAGTGTCTATATAACACAAGGCTTCTGATATTAATAAGTGTGTAACATGTGTGCCCTTAAGACTACTGTAACAATTGTTTTTTTTTGTTTTAAGTACGCAAAGCCTAAGTAAAAATATACTGAACCAGTGTTCATATGATATATTTTTTCGATGGATGAAAGGAACCTCTGGCAGCACTGACTCTCATACTCAACATTGTCAAGAAACACTTCTTCTCGGTGTGACTTTGACATCTGTGGCGATCAGCAGGCAGAGAGAAAGAGAGCGAGAGAGAGAGAGAGAGAGAGACAGACAGAGAGAGAGAGAGAGAGAGAGAGAGAGAGAGAGAGAGAGAGAGAGACAGAGACAGAGACAGAGACAGAGACAGAGACAGAGAGAGAGAGAGAGACAGAGAGAGAGAGAGCGAGAAGAGAGAGAGAGAGAGAGAGACAGAGACAGAGACAGAGACAGAGACAGAGACAGAGACAGAGAGAGCACATGGTGGGCGGGACAACAAGCACAGGAGGGTGGAATCACTTGGTCCATGTATATATCATTGCTCTTGTTGGCCGCTCTACACACAAACAATTTTATTCCCTCCCACCTCCCCCTCCCCCTCCCAACGATCCTTCCCACCTACTCCCCCACCCCTCCCTCCCTCCTAAATAAAAAAAATCGTGTTGAACGTGTAGTGTGCAGACGAGCGATGTGAGGAGGACGTCAGACTGAGAGAGTTTGAACGAGGGACACAACACGACCAGTGATAAACGACGGAGATGACAAAGAAAGTAAGAAATAAATGCCTGAGAAGAGGCTGTGTAGGGCTGTAGGTCACCAGCTAGAACAACCTGCTTAACCAGGCAGTCAACAGTGAAATCTGGTCTAACGCTGGGCTTTGACAGTAGAACTCTCCCAGGTGTGTCACGGGTAAGAAGACAGGCAGCAGAAAGGCACTTCATAATACAACGACCAGAGTTAAGATTTAATCAATATTGCTACACAACGCCTCACTCCTTAAGGGAGCTTTTCTCACGCTCGTGAGGGGCTCTTGATCTAAGAAATTGGACCTGTGCTCCAATTCCTTGAACCTAGCCTGAATGCTTTCCATTCCCCCCAGGCGCTGTGACGCCTAAGAGTTTAAGAGGCGCGTAAGTTTCCCTGTCTCCTAATATCATGTTTATTTTTCCTCTGTAATCTACTCTGTCCATAATTATTATCGCATTTGCTTTGTCTGCTTTCGTAAGGTGAAGTCTAGGATCTTTCCTTAAATCATAGTATAACTTAACAAATCTCTGGGGACAGTTGTGTTGGAGAGGTCTGAACTCCAATGTACGTTTCCAACATCTTTTCCAATACCTCATTCCAAGTATCTACGTCCACATCCACCACCATCAAAAACATTACCAGTAATAGACAGGACAAGCTTCAATCCTTTGCAGGGGTATACATAATCCCTTGTAATGACTGCAGCAAATTATACGTGAGCGAAACATATAGACACCTCCAGACACGTATTTTAGAACACCAGTACGCAGGCAGATCTGACGATCCAAGGAATGCCTGTGTTCAACACCGAAATTCACACAACCATTTAATCAACTACAGAAACGCAAGACTTATCGCCAGAGAAGAAAACACTCGGTTCTGCAGAATCCTAGAATTCTCACTTATCTGTATATCCAACGTATATCCAACGGCTTCTATAACATAGCTGAACCCCTCGCCAAGAAACTTCTTCATCGTTATCCCACATAACGACATACACACCCGCCAGTCCCGTGCAGGTCCTTATAAGATCCAATCTACCAACATTATCCACCTGACTCCATCCTATAAATACTCACGTACCTTTCACCCAGGTACATCTTTGTAGATGAATGGTTCAGAGAACCGACATGTTGATAAATTAGACACATGTGCAACTCTTGGGTATCTTTATTGTGGAAACGTTTCGCCACACAGTGGCTTCATCAGTCCGTACGTAGGAGAAACTTGAAGAACAGGAGGAGAATGAGGTAATCAGTCCCTCAATACTTAGGAATTCTTCGCTTGCCTAATTCTTGGGCACGACCTACTTCCACATTGAACAAATGTGACACCACCTATGACTGCTGCACCTCTCCTGCCATACGGTTTATAAGCTCCTTCTCCGCTGATATGCCGTATTCCATTCAAGATTGATGGACTGAACACATCGACTCAAGGTTGAGGGACTGATTACCTCATTCTCCTCCTGTTCTTCAAGTTTCTCCTACGTACGGACTGATGAAGCCACTGTGTGGCGAAACGTTTCCACAATAAAGATACCCAAGAGTTGCACATGTGTCTAATTTATCAGGTACATCTGTTTGTTGAAGATTGAAACACTTATGCAACATATGGGAATCTTTATTCAGGAAGCGTTTCGCCACACAGTGGCTTCATCAGTCCAATACAAAGCAGAAAGGTGTAGGGAGAGAAGTTTGAGGTAATCAGTCCCTCAGCTTGGAGTTGATGTGTTCAGTCCATCAATCTTGAAGAATGTTGCCCATAATGCCTAGGCATAATAGAGGCTCTCGTTGCATTGCAACCCACTATTGTATATACACAATCTCACTGTACTGTTTGCAAAGACATTAAATAAATAAATGTACAGCATAGGAACGAACGAACGAACAAGTTCAGGTAAGATCCCAATGGGATGAGCGGGGAAGACGGGACAGACGAAGAATAGCTCTGGAGAGGAGTGTTCTTAGTCGTAGAAATAGAGCCAGAGCTTAACCCAGCAGCTAAGGCGATCGTGGGGCAGACTTGAGAACAGGAATAGCAGGGACCGTTGCATCGAACTTGTGGTAGTTGAAGTCTTGTATCTTGAGTAGCTGGCAGCAGGCTAAGTCACATCAGAGGGTAGAACACATATGGGAGTTATAGGAGTAACTGAGGAGGCAGGTTTGCAATGGAGCCATTTTTGAACTTTTTGAAGCTGCTCCTAGATAGGTGGTATAATTTAGCCTTGTTACTGAAGGTGAAACGTAGAGGCTTGATGAACTCAAGAACTTGGGTGAGTGTGAAGTGAAGCGGTGATTCACAGGCATACTTAACTGTTCCAGCACCGAGGCTTTTGTAGAGTTCAGTACATGGTGTCAGTATTTGAAGGAGAAGTGCAAAAGGTAAGGTTTTCCCATGAGGGTTTACTGGAGTTGTCGCTGTCTTCCTCTTCTGGAGTTGATTCATTGGGCGAATCTACAATGGTGGTAGCAGGTGACTGAGGGTCGACAGGGGCAGTGGAGACGTGTAATGGTTGTGTAACAGCAGGCTGGGAGAGGTGGGAGACGGTGGTTGAGGCAGCATGATCATCGTTGTCGGCGGTGGAAGTGGTTATAGAAGTTACAGGAGCAGTTGCTTGGGCAGGAGACAGGTCTGCAGGTGCAGTAAAGTTCAACGCGTTGGGAAGGATCTTGAGGATGTCTGCTGAAGGAGTGGAGTCCGTTAATAGTGGAGTTGAAAGTGGCGGGGTTTGCTGCGTTTGCAAGGTGTGCATACACCATGCAGTACAGCACCTTGGAGGGAGCACCGTCGGGGAATGGAGAGAGGGAGTTGCTGGGCGATGGTGCCTGTAGATTGGTGTGTAGAGTCTTGGTGAAGTCGGTTTGTGGTTTAGTTATTGCAGCGTATGTCGGTGAATTGGAGGTGGTCTTCAGAACTTTCGTTTTCTTCAATATTTCTTTCCTGAGTGGGCACTTAGCTGCAAGGGTATGATGATTACCCTTGCAGTTAAGACATGTTGGTGCTGTAGTGATGGTGCAGGATCTGAAATCGTGTCCATCATTCCCACATTTTGAACAAAACTTCTTATCCTTGATGGGGCAGTCCTTGGTGGTGTGATTATAGGAGTAGCAGGTCCAGCAGTGGGAGATGTATGTGAAACGTTCTTGTTCTATATGACTTGGGTGAATGTGGTAATATGAGATGGTCAGACCGTCAGAGAGAGCTTTGGCAGCCATGGAGACGTCTGAGAATGTAATCTTTAGCATACATGAGGCGTTAGGGATCTTGGAGATGTTGTCTACCGAGGCCCAGGTGTTTTGTTCCTCAATAGATGTCTTCAGTGCTTCAGTAGAGAGAGAGGTGACGATATTGTCCAGTCTTTTCACAGACCGAGCGTTTCGACTTCAAGAATGGAGACGGGGATATAGTGAATTGTTGTGTTTGTAGGGTCCTGACTGAAGAGTCGTCCATTAGTTTTGATGCTTCCATGTCGTCTGTGCAGACGACAATGGAGTCCTTCAGAGAGTGGATTGCCATAAATTTGACCTGCAGGCAGGTCCTAACGGCGGTAGCTAAAACTAGCTGCGAGGAGTCGTTTATTGCACCATTCACAGGCTTGATTTTCACACGATGCGACAGCATTGTGAAAAGGATGTGACGTTTTTTAGAATATAAATTCCCCACCCCAGCGGGATCGAAGGGAGGCTTCTTGAGCGAAGAGCAACTGTATGATCGGACTGACAGCATAGGAACGAACGAACGAACGAAAGTTCAGGTAAGATCCCAAATGGGATGAGCGAGGAAGACGGGACAAAGAATAGTGCTGGAGAGGAGTGTTCTTAGTCGTAGAAATATATCCAGGGCTTAACCCAGCAGCGAAGGCGATCGTGGGACAGATAATTCAGGCTCTTCTGTTGGGACTCCGGTGGGGTGAGCTGGGAGGACGGGACAGGCGAAGATTAGCGCTAGAGAGGAGTGTAGAATTTGAGCCATGTCTTAACCCTAAAGCTAAGGCGAACGTGGGTCAGAGAATGGTACCTGTCAGAGAATCCAAGGTTATTTGTAAATAGGGTTAGGAGCAGGATCATGCAAGGAGTAGAAAAGGTTGTGTAGGTTTGTGGGTCTGCGAATGTCTTCGTCAAGGAGAGAGGTCCGGTAGTCATGTCGTGTCTCAAGTTTGTCTATCTGTCTGTCACTGAGCGTCTTCCAGTACAGATTCAGCGCAGGGATGTCTAATTGGGCATGGAGAGACTCGCTTGTGGCGAAGTCCTCCCATCTGACATCAAGCACCCAGCGAAGCGCCTTGTTCTGGACACGCTGCAGTTTAAGTAAGTTTGTTTTTGCTGCAAAAGAGAGGGCTAGAGGAGAGTAAGTTATCAGAGGACGTATTAGGGATTTGTAGAGGTGTAGTTTGGTGCGCTGAGAGGCATGTTTCAGCTTGTAGAGGCCCGCAAGGGCCTTACTAGCTATTGCATGCCTTGAGTGAATGTGTCCGTGTAAACGAAGAAGGTAGTCAAGATTAACGCCAAGGACAGTGACAGATTGTGTGATGGGGATGTAAGTGCGGGTGTCAGCTGTTCTGAGCTCGACAGGTAATGGAGGATCACGTTTCCTGTAGTTAAAATAAGTAATGCTGGATTTAGCTGCATTGGTTTTGATCCTCCATTTTTGTTCCCAGATGGCTATCCTGTCGACCTCATTTTGTGTTTTGTGTGTGAGTGTATCTATATTGGCATGAGTGATAAGTTGTGTAATGTCGTCTGCATAGGCTAGTGTGATGGAGTTGTGGTATACAGGTGTTGGAATGTCGTTAGTGTATAAAATGTAGAGGGTAGGGGAGAGGACAGATCCCTGGGGTACTCCAGCATTTAGTGTGAAGTAGTCAGAGTAACAGCCTTGGAATTTTATTCTCATGGTACGGCCGTCTAGGAAGTTGCAAAGAAGTTTACGAGTAGTGAGAGGCAGGTTAAAGTAAGTGCAGTTTGTACTTGAGCAACCCTTTGTGCCACACAGTGTCAAAAGCTTTTTCAACGTCTTTTGCAACCAGGGCTGTCCTGTTTCTTTGTTTTGTGTTTATGTGGATGTAGTTGAGAATGATGTTAATGGCATCCTGTGTGGATCTGTGTGTTCTGAAGCCAAACTGGCCATCAGAAAGTAGAGAATTGTGTTCCAGGTATCTGCGAAGGCGATGGTTGATGAGTTTTTCAAAGAGTTTTCCTAAAGTTTCGAGGAGGCTGATAGGGCGATAGTTTCTAGGATCAGAGTGGTCTTTTTTGGGTTTAGGAAGGAGGATAGCAGTAGCAGCTTTGAAGAGGGAAGGGAAGTACCCTGAGGCAAGGGAGGCATTGAGGAGGTTTGTGTAGGCAGTAATGATAGAGTCAGGAAGGTGTTTTAGGATAATACGGTTTAGGCCAGAGGCACCAGGAGCCTTGGGAGGAAGGTGTCTGAGGAGAGTTTTAATGTCTGTGTTGGTGAAAGGAGTGTCGAGTTCTTGGGAGTAGGTAAGAGAGTCCAGATGGATGTGGCTATCTAGTGTTGTTTCTTGTGTGTGTGCAGTGTTCCAGTGTTCTATGTTCTGAATGTGTTGAATAACGTTAGGGTGAGGTGGGTGAGGGTGGAAGATGTTCTCCCAGATGTGTTTGAAGATGTTAGTAGCAGACTGCGGGTCTGAGATGTGTGTGTTGTTGTGGGTGATGTGTTTGAATTTGTTGGTGGGAGTTGTGCCTCTGATTTTTTTGATAAAGTTCCAGAAGGCTTTAGTGTTTTTAATACGCTGTTTGTCCACTTGTTGTATGAGTTGTGACCAGTGATTGTTGTGGTCTTGGTCTAGGCTGTGTAGAATGTTGTTCCTAAGGTAAGTGAGATCTAATTGGACTTGATTAAATCTGTGTGTGTTGTAGAGGAAGCGGTTGTGGTAGCAGATAATTAGTTTTCTTGTTCTGAGTGACGGTTTAAAGGAATAACGAGTGGTGTGAGTTTTCTTTGGTTTTGCGATGTTGGCTGCTTGTGTAATGGTGTCCTGAATGAGATCAAGTTGAGTGTCGATGTCAGAGATAGGTTTGTTGTTGTAGTCATGGGTGAGGTTAGTATTGTCTATGTGTTGTTTGAAAACATCCCAGTCAGCGTTCTTGTAGGAGAAGGAAGGTGTGGCTGGGATGAGGATAGGGTTGGAGGAGATGTGTAAGATGACTGGGATGTGATCAGAGCCTGTAATAGGGCCAGGTGAGATGTAGTGTTGAAATAGAGAGTTGGCTCGATTTGCTAGAATGATGTCTGGTTTGCCTTGGGCCGTGTGGTTGTAGAAGGTGGTGAAGTTTGGGCCGAGATGAATTAGGTGTTTATGGTTTGTGAAGTTGAGTAATTGGTGACCAAGTTGGTTGTCACTGGTGTGATGAAAGGCGGTGTGTTTGACATTCATGTCAGCTAGTAGGTATGTTGGTGTGTTGGTGTAGTTGAAGACTAAGGAAAGGTTGTGTATGTTGAGAATAGTGTTTGGGCGAGCATAGGTGGTGAAAAAGATAAAGGGGCCAAGGTGGGTGTATATTCTGACTGCAAGACAATGTTGGTGAATAAAAGGGATTGGGAGAAATTCGTGTTTTATGTTAGATTTGACAAGGATGGCAACCCCATCGTGGGGATCATAGGGGGACTGTAGTGCAGTATAACCATAATGGCGGATACGTTGAGGGGCTTTGAGGCAGGTACTGTTTAGCAAAATAATATCTGGCCTCTCTGCTTCAAGGAGCTCGGTCAGTAGGTGTCTAATTGTAAAGTAAGAACGTACGTTGAACTGAATCACTTTAAACATGATTTAATGGTTTCGCCATAGCAAAGTTAATGTCGGGGGGGGGGGAGTTTGAATTAAAGCCCGTGATAGTGCCATCAGTGGATGTGTGTTTGTAGGTGTTACGGAGCCGTTTCCTGGAGGGGGAGGAAGAGATGGATCTGTTTTTATGTTCTTTGGTCTGTCTGTCAGAAGTTGGGGCAGGTTTAGGTTTGAGTGGATTTTGTCTGGAGGAGGTGGAGTTGGACCTGGATGAAGTTTTGGTTGTGGTGGAGGAGTGAGCAAAGGTAGATGCAGAGGAAGTGGAAGCTTTGGTAGGGGATGAGGAAGTGGAAGCTTTGGTTGGGGATGAGGAAGTGGAAGCTTTGGTTGGGGATGAGGAAGTGGAAGCTTTGGTTGGGGATGAGGAAGTGGAAGCTTTGGTTGGGGATGAGGAAGTGGAAGCTTTGGTTGGGGATGAGGAGGTGGATAAGGAGGTGGGGGGAGGGATGGTCATAGCAGCAGCGGTAGGGGTGTTGGGGGGAGGGGTAGAAGTAGTGAAAAGGGGTAGGGGAGGAGGAGAGCTGGTGGGTGTAGGAAGTGGGGGAGTGGGAGAGAGGGAGGAGTTAGAGGTTGTAGGGGGTCTAGAAGAGAAGTAAGAAGGAGGGATGATTAGAGAGGGAAGATTGTTAGCAGACAAGACTATTCAATTCAATTCAATTCAAATTCAATTCAATTCAAATTCAAAGTTTATTCTCTATAAGGATTACAATGCTGAGTTTACAGAAATTTGGTTATTGTGTGGTTTACATGTAGTAAAATTGTGATTACAGAGTGTACCACTAGAACGCTTAGCATGGCTAGGCATTTCGGGCAGACTTAGTTTTATTCTTAATTGTAAAATATTACAAATTATGAGGTAAGTTGGTATTATGGCTAAGTGACTAAATACTAGTTTGTGAGTTTAGCAATGTGAATGCTTTTGTTTTGGCACAGTACATAGTTTCAGTATTGGAGTATCACAGGATTCATTATTTTAAGATTGAGGTTAATATTTCTGTTTATGGTCAAATGAGTGAGTGAGTGTAAGTGTGAACCACCAGGTGGTATTCGTGTAGTTAGTTGACGGGGTGTATCAGGGAGATAAGATGTTTTCTAATGGTAGTTTTGAAGGTGATGAATGTGTCTGCAGTTCTAGAGTTCTCAGGTAGGGTATTCCAGATTTTAGGGCCTTTGACATACATTGAATTTTTGTAAAGGTTTAGTCGGACACGGGGAATGTCGTAGAGATGTTTGTGTCTGGTGTTATGCCTGTGGGTTCTGTCACAACTATCAAGAAAGCGTTTTAGGTCAAGGTTGATATTAGAGTTTAAGGCCCTGTAGATGTAGATTGCACAGTAGTAAGTGTGGATGTACTGAACTGGGAGTAAGTTTAGGTCTATGAAGAGTGGGGGGGTGTGTTGCCAGGGATGGGATTTAGTGATTATTCTTACTGCAGCTTTTTGTTGGGTTATTATTGGCTTTAGGTGTGTTGCTGCAGTTGATCCCCAAGCACAAATAGCATAGGTGAGGTATGGATAAATAAGTGAGTGGTATAGTGTGAGAAGGGCATTTTGCGGCACGTAGTATCGTATCTTGGAGAGGATCCCAACCGTTTTGGATACTTTTTTGGTTATATGCTGGATATGGGTGCTGAAATTCAGGTTGTTGTCAAGGTATAAGCCTAGGAATTTGCCCCCATTATTTCTGGTAATTAGAGTGTTGTCAATCTTAATGTTAATTTGTGCATCTCCTGCTCTGCTACCAAACATAATATAGTAGGTTTTGTCAGTGTTAAGCGTAAGTTTATTGGCTGTCATCCCAGTCGATATTTTAATCAGCTCCTCATTCACAATGGTGTTGAGGGTGGCAAGATTACTACAGTATACTACAGTGGCTCCCTAGTATATTGATGATAAAGGCTAAAGTGTCATTTGAAAACAGGTGAATTTGTAAATGAAGTGATAAGCCTATAGAGGCAGGTGCCAGAAGTCGCCAGAAACTTACCACAGGTCAGCTGTTTTTAATAATCTTCCTGGCTTGCTAGTGTACTCGCATATAATCTAGTGATACCAGTGAATAGCAGAATACAGTGTTGTAGTAGCAACTAACCAGTATTATAATGGTACTTAGTGGAGTGGAGTGACTTTCATTAGTTTCTTTTTTCTTGAAATACCAGACATATACTGTGAATTTCATATAACCTGTAGTTACCAGCGGTCGCAATATACACAACGAGAAGCAATTATTACTCCAGAAAAAGCGTCCTTCCTCCAAAATTTGCACCAGTCAACTATAGTGATAATATAGCATTTATTGTGGTGGAGACGGAAAAAAAAATAGAAAAGCTAGATACAGCGATTGATAAACAAGGGTTGAGGTCGACCGTTCGTCATTGTAGGAGTTGCCAGCAGTCACCGACTCTTCAACACGCAAGTTATACTTTTGTATCAATCAAATCACATATTACTCGGGTAGATAATTTCCAGTAGATCTTTCATGTGTTAGCTCAAATCACCGACCAGTATGGTTTAAATAAGTGACCCACTGATCAGATCAGATCGACTGGTCCGAACCCTCGACTGGTCCGAACCCTTGACTGGTCCGAACCCTGGACTGGTCCGAACCCTGGACTGGTTTCAAACGGTTTCGTTGGACAATAAAGCAGACTGTAAATGGATGGGGTTGTAGGCGCCCTTATAAACACAAACATTAAATATATGTCAGGAACGTGCACGGTAAGCTGTCCAATATACAAAAACAGTTAGAAACAGAAATACAAATAGCTAGAGCTTCATTTAAGGAGGTTATTAATAGAATATTCAAGAGGTTGCTAGTAGAATTGCAGTAAATCAACCATTCAAATCATTATGAAGCTGTGTGTAGTCTGTGGTCAGTCAAACAAACGGGCTTCCACATGCATAAATTGTCATTTCTGTGGAAATTGGTGTCACGCCCCTTGTGCAGATATCCAAGAACTAGCTACAAGCAGTATTAAAACAGGGAAGTGTTTTTGGGTATGCCCAAATGAGATAAATCTGTGGACTAAAATCACAAGGGTATTAAAAGAGGTCAAGATCAAAGCTGCTTTCATAGAAAACCTGGAAGCTTTCTACAACAGATGGGAACATAAAAAGTCTGGGCTGAATGGTACTGCCCTTGATACTGGCCATGTAGTCAGAAACTGTAAGGCTGGAGATGAAGTCCTGGTAGTCAGTAAATGTGGGGCTGATAGTGCTGTCCTGGGAGACAGTAATGGTGAAGCTGGAGATGCTGTCCTGGGAGACAGTAATGGTGAAGCTGGAGATGCTGTCCTGGGAGACAGTAATGGTGAAGCTGGAGATTTTGTCCAGGTAGTCGGGAATTATACGCAGGAAGGAATACATATAAATGACCTCATAGGGGACAGGAGCCATAGTAGGGAAACAAGTGTAGTCAAAGATAAGATAAAACCAATATTGCAAACTAGAAATACCGCAGGAAATAGCAAACAAGAGGACTCCACTAGCAATAGTGAGGATATATTACCAAAAACAACTGGTGGGAGCTCCATTGTTGGTGCTAGGGAGGATAGAAGTAAGACAGGGAAACATGCACCAACAGGGAATACAGTCACAGAAACCCAAGGCAAACGGAAACCAAGCCTGTGCACATACTATGCACTCGGTATCTGCTGGCATGGGAAATCTGGAAAAACAGATGGGACGTGCAACTATGACCACCCTAGAAAATGCCATGCCCATATGACAACAGGAAAATGCAAACTCCCTTCCTGTAAACTTTTTCACCCTGAACTGTGTACCTCTTCAGTACAGGAAAGACTGTGCTATAACTTAAATTGCCAGGCATACCATCTAAAGGGGACAAAAAGATACAAAACATCCAGGCCATGGGAAAACCTGGGTAGCCACAGCCACTCAAGAGGGAGAGGTTTTTTAGTGCCAGGAAGGAAAAAAAACTGGCAGGAAATGGCAGAAATCGTACACCAAATCCAGTCATTCCTGGAGTGGAACCACAGTCGATGGCCTCCACTCCAAACCAACAGATACAGATACTAATGCCGGAAAAAAAATCCCCCCCCAGTACCAACAATACCACCAGTCCGATAACATTCTTCTTGGCAAATATACAGGGTCTAAAGCCAGCAACAAACAACAAAATACCTTTCATCCGTGGACTGCTTGCAGAGGCAAAGGCAATGTTCGCGGTTTTCACTGAGACCCACATAAAGGATCACTTGGACAACGAAATATGGATCCCAGGTTACAACCTATACAGATGTGACAGAGTGAACAGGCAAAAGGGGGGGGGGGGGTTGGCCTGTACATTGCAGAGTCACTTGTTTGCACAGAACTGCTAAATGCCTCAAATGATGTAGTGGAAGTTTTAGCAGTAAAGGTCGAGAACCAAAACCTAGTCATTGTGGTAGTCTACAAGCCTCCGGATGCAACATCCCAGCAATTCCAGGAACAGCTGTTAAAAATTGACCACTGTCTGGAAAATCTTCCAGCTCCTGCACCCAACATCTTGCTCCTGGGGGATTTCAACTTAAGGCACCTAAAATGGAGGAATATAGCAAATAATATTGTTGCAGTAATAACACCAGGAGGCAGCTCTCATGAAAACTCACACTCACGCGAGCTTTTAAATCTCTGCACAAAATTCAATTTAAACCAGCAAATAATAGAGCCTACTAGACTGGAGAATACACTAGACCTCATCTTCACTAACAATGATGATCTGATAAGAAATGTCACCATATCAAAAACAATATACTCAGATCACAACATAATTGAGGTTCAGTCATGTATGCGCGGAGCCCCAGACCGACATAATGAGATTAGTCACGAGGGAGCATTCACCAAATTCAACTTCAATAACAAAAACATAAAGTGGGACCAAGTAAACCAAGTCCTAACCGATATAAGCTGGGAAGATATACTAAGCAACACAGACCCCAACTTATGCCTAGAACAGATTAACTCGGTGGCACTCGATGTATGCACAAAGCTTATTCCTCTAAGAAAAAGGAGGAGTAGATGTAAAATAGAAAGAGACAGGCGCTCCCTTTACAGGCGACGAAAAAGAATAACAGAGCGGCTAAAAGAGGTCAATATATCTGAAATGCGTAGGGAGACACTGGTCAGAGAAATAGCAAGCATCGAACTTAAGCTTAAAGAATCCTTTAGGAGTCAGGAATCGCGGGAAGAACTAAAAGCCATAAATGAAATCGAAAGAAACCCAAAGTATTTCTTCTCCTATGCCAAATCAAAATCGAGAACAACGTCCAGTATTGGGCCTCTACTTAAACAAGATGGGTCCTACACAGATGACAGCAAGGAAATGAGTGAGCTACTCAAGTCCCAATATGACTCAGTTTTTAGCAAGCCGCTAACCAGACTGAGAGTCGAAGATCAAAATGAATTTTTTTATGAGAGCCACAAAATTTGATTAACACAAGCCTATCCGATGTTATCCTGACGCCAAATGACTTCGAACAGGCGATAAATGACATGCCCATGCACTCTGCCCCAGGGCCAGACTCATGGAACTCTGTGTTCATCAAGACTTTGCAAAAACCTTCGACAAGTGTGACCATGGCGTAATAGCGCACAAAATGCGTGCTAAAGGAATAACAGGAAAGTCGGTCGATGGATCTATAATTTCCTCACTAACAGAACACAGAGAGTAGTCGTCAACAGAGTAAAGTCCGAGGCAGCTACGGTGAAAAGCTCTGTTCCACAAGGCACAGTACTCGCTCCCATCTTGTTCCTCATCCTCATATCCGACATAGACAAGGATGTCAGTCACAGCACCGTGTCTTCCTTTGCAGATGACACCCGAATCTGCATGACAGTGTCTTCCATTGCAGACACTGCAAAGCTCCAGGCGGACATCAACCAAATCTTTCAGTGGGCTGCAGAAAACAATATGAAGTTCAACGATGAGAAATTTCAATTACTCAGATATGGTAAACATGAGGAAATTAAACCTTCATCAGAGTACAAAACAAATTCTGGCCACAAAATAGAGCGAAACACCAACGTCAAAGACCTGGGAGTGATCATGTCGGAGGATCTCACCTTCAAGGACAATAACATTGTATCAATCGCATCTGCTAGAAAAATGACAGGATGGATAATGAGAACCTTCAAAACTAGGGAGGCCAAGCCCATGATGACACTCTTCAGGTCACTTGTTCTATCTAGGCTGGAATATTGCTGCACACTAACAGCACCTTTCAAGGCAGGTGAAATTGCCGACCTAGAAAATGTACAGAGAACTTTCACGGCGCGCATAACGGAGATAAAACACCTCAATTACTGGGAGCGCTTGAGGTTCCTAAACCTGTATTCCCTGGAACGCAGGAGGGAGAGATACATGATTATATACACCTGGAAAATCCTAGAGGGACTAGTACCGAACTTGCACACGAAAATCACTCACTACGAAAGCAAAAGACTTGGCAGACGATGCACCATCCCCCCAATGAAAAGCAGGGGTGTCACTAGCACGTTAAGAGACCATACAATAAGTGTCAGGGGCCCGAGACTGTTCAACTGCCTCCCAGCACACATAAGGGGGATTACCAACAGACCCCTGGCAGTCTTCAAGCTGGCACTGGACAAGCACCTAAAGTCAGTTCCTGATCAGCCGGGCTGTGGCTCGTACGTTGGTTTGCGTGCAGCCAGCAGCAATAGCCTGGTTGATCAGGCTCTGATCCACCAGGAGGCCTGGTCACAGACCGGGCCGCGGGGGCGTTGACCCCCGGAACTCTCTCCAGGTAAACTCCAGGTAAGTCGTGTCATCAGCAAAGAGAATGGGTTTCAGGTGTTGGGATACGTTTGGAAGATCATTGATGTATATGAGGAAGAGCAGGGGACCAAGGACACTTCCCTGCGGAACTCCTGTATCAAGTGGCCGTGTTGCTGATGCTGTGTCTTAATGGTAACGTACTGATACCTATTAGTAATGTAAGATTTGAAATAAGCAAGCGCATGGCCTCTTATACCGTAGTGGTCAAGTTTGTGGAGTAGGATTTGGTGGTTTACTGTGTCAAAAGCTTTTCTTAGGTCAATAAAAATTCCTAGTGGATATTCCTTATTTTCCAATGCTGTGTAAAGCAGATCTAGCATTTTTATGATTGCATCATTAGTGCTTTTATTTTTCCTGAATCCAAATTGGCAGGGGTTGAGTATGTTTGAGCCGTTATAAATGAATACAGTCTCCTGTGCACGAGTTTCTCAAAGATTTTGGATAGCAATGGTAAGTTAGATATTGGCCTATAGTTGTTTAAGTCTGTAGGGTCACCACCTTTATGTATTGGTGTAACCCTTGCCATCTTGAGTAGTTTCGGGAAGGTGCTAGTCTCTAGTGACTTGTTAAAAAGTAATGAAATAGCATGCGAAAGGACATGGGCCGCTCGCTTGTACAGTAGTGGTGGGACATGAGACAGATTCCCTGAGTTATTTTTAAGTGACTTTATAATCTCAGTGACTTCCGTGCGCTCAGTTGGTGCAAGATAGAAGGAATTAGGGAAATTCCCATCTAGGTAGTCCCCGGCATGGGTTAAGGATATGTGAGTAGTCTGATTGGTAAGCTTGAGAGATTACCAGGTGGCCCGGTGGCCTGGTGGCTAAAGCTTCCGCTTCACACACGGAGGGCCCGGGTTCAATTCCCGGCGGGTGGAAACATTTCGACACGTTTCCTTACACCTGTTGTCCTGTTCACCTAGCAGCAAATAGGTACCTGGGTGTTAGTCGACTGGTGTGGGTCGCATCCTGGGGGACAAGATTAAGGACCCCAATGGAAATAAGTCAGACAGTCCTCGATGACGCACTGACTTTCTTGGGTTATCCTGGATGGCTAACCCCCCGGGGTTAAAAATCCGAACGAAATCTTATCTTATCTTATCTTACCATCACAGAGTGGGCAGCAGTGGCGAGTTGACAGTTAGTTTTGTAGTCTAGTGTGGGTGTAGGAGTAGATGGAGAGGTGTTTGTAGTCTGTGTGTTGGTGTTTGATGTGTGTAGGGTAGAAGAGGTAGACCAAGTGCGTGGGGAGGCCCAGGCATTGGGGGTGGAGGAGGGCAATTTGGTAGGGGAGGGAGGGAGGTTGGCTTGCTCTGAGGGAGGAGAGAATGTCTTTCCTAGAGGGGCAGGAATTTTCAACTGCAGTGTGTGACCCCCGCAGTTAGAACATTTAAGGGGGACGTTGCAAGTATTCTAGAAGTGGCCAGTTGCTGAACATCTGGAGCAGACTTGTGTAGATGTACATGTGTTTTTTGCCATGGCCGAATTTGTAGCATTTAAGACATTGTGTGATTGGGTGGAAGTTCGGAGTGAAGAGAGTGTTTGGGGGAATGCGGATGGTCTTGGCAAGGATTCCTTGACTGAAGAGTGTAGAGGCGTCAGAAGGAGTAGAACAGCGTATTTTGAGAATGGTAGAGTTTTCGGGTCTGTAAATATCGTCAACAGAGACTTTGTTCTTAGTACTGATATCTTTTATTAAGTCTTCTTTGTCATAGGCTGTCAGAAGAGAGTAGTCTACGTGTTTAGCAATGACTGTGCTTTTGGCACAGTGCTCAGGAGTCCAAATAATGGTGAAGCCTGCGTTGAGAAGTTTTTGTCTGGTATCGGTTGAGGTGTACGTTTCATAAGAATGTTTGTCAAGAAGGAGTTTGAAGCCTGAGTTGGTTTTAAAGACTTTTTGTTGAGGTGCACCAGTGATCTGATATAATAAATTTTCAGGACAGATAGTGGCATCAGGATTAGAGAATTTGAGGTTTAGCGAGAAAGAATTGGATTTAGAAGAGGCAGAGGCAGGTGCGGGCGGTAGAGGGAGAGTGGAAGGGGGGTGGGAGGTGGAAGGCAATAAAGGCATCATCTAATTACGTAAAGATGAAATAACAGTTGTGACTGTGACAATCGGCTAAAAATTGAGAGTACTCAGCTAGGCAAGTACGTGTAAGTAGACACACGTACTTGCCTGGCGCAGGACACTAAGGAGGTGAACTGTAGCTTGATGGAGCACTGAATATCCTGAGCGGCGGCGAGACTGGCTGTATGACGTGCAGTCGACAGACGTAGAAACTTCAGGCAGCAACAGGCTTCTTGCACTTGGGTAGGCAACCACCGACGCACCAATCCTGATGGTGAAGAGGAAGACGAAGTTCCAGCAAGCACCACTCTAAGCGAAGTCTCTCCCAACACAGGGTAATCAGAGAGGCGAGATCGTCGATGATCAATGAGAGGACAGCATAGGGCCATAGACATGGCTTATATACTGTAGACAGGTGAGGCGAAGCAGGAGGAGGCGGGGTCATAGTGGTACCATCCACTAGTCGAAGTAGGTCTTGGTCCAAAGGTTGGACAAGTTTGAAGAATTCTTTGTATCAAGATCCCACGATGATGCCGTGTCTGACAGTTGTGATGAATGGTTTTGAAAACCGACAAGTTCATCACAGATCTGTTTGTGACTGGTGTGGGCGAAACGTTGTCAATAAAGGATCACATTACACTGCTTATGTGTTTATTTTTCCATTGGAACAATGTGAAAGAGCAACAACAGAATGGAGACTTATATACTCTCAGTGATTACATTGTTGCTTCTACCAGTGGTCTCCGACTCTTCTCTCAAGATTTTTCTTCGCCTCGCCTTTGACAGCATATAAGTCTCCATTCTGTTGCTTCAGCCTTACATTGTTCCAAACTATGGAGATGAGATGAATGGTTTTGAAAACCGACAAGTTGAAGAATTGAGACACTTATTGAAGAAACGTTTCGCCACACAGTGGCTTCATCAGTCCAATACAAAGCAGGAAGGTATATGGAGAGGAGGAGTTTGAGGTAATGGTCCCACTGTGATCCCGCCTCCTCCTGATTCGATTCACCTGACTGCAGTATATAAGCCACCTCTCTGGCCCTATGCTGTACTTCCTACAAGAGTGATGGACTGAACACATCGATTCCAGGCTGAGGGACTGATTACCTCAAACTCCTCCTCTCCATACACCTTCGTGCTTTGCACTGGACTGATGAAGCCACTGTGTGGCGTAACGTTTCTTTAATAAAGATTCCTATATGGAGATGAGGTCTTCTCCAGACTGAGGACTGACCACCTCCAGTATATGTCTTTCGTCAAAGAGAGAGAGAGAGAGAGACGGGCAGAAAGTAGCAACTTCACTCTGGCTGTACCCTTCTCCAGAACATCACTTTATCTAAAATCATTTATCCCCAGGATGACTCGAGTCTGGAACACATTCGTACAGCATAATGATGTCAGCGAGATAACGTCAGTTGATCAAATGAAAATGCTGGCCCACAAATGACTCCAACTTCATCCTGTTCCCTACATGTATATTTCATAACAATGACAATGCTTTCAAATGAGCTGATGTAGGTAACAGCTCTTAGCTGGTCTAGAAAGTTAGGAAACCTTAACTTGTTTATAGTTAGGGATCCTTAACCTAACCTTATCAAACCCTGTGTAAAAAAAGACGAAAAACAAAAGAGGACAGGAGGGGTGAGAGCAGAAGGTTCCTTGGCGGATGAGGGAAGCACTATATTATTGGGTAAGATATGCTTGGGTCCTCATTGTGCTTCATAACATCTCAAAGTAGACTGACCTTTCTGGAGGAACGTGAAGATGTACAGATGACTTCTCATGTTCATCTGTCTTTATTTAGATGCATGGGGTGTCGGGGTGATTGTTTTGAGTATTACGAGAATGACAGAGCACTGTAGTAGGTCAGTTGTCTCATGCTAAGCAGGACTTACCCTTGCCCAGTCCTTCTCACTTGAGTGGGCAACCCTTATTGAAAGACGTGTTATTGTGAGGGTTGACTACCTTGTTGCCTCACTGCTTAATCAAACTCGGTGTTGCAATTTATTTTTTCACATGTAACTTGAAATTTCCTTTCAAAATGATAAAATTCGTTTCGGTTTCAATTAGTGTTGCTTCGGTGAATTTTCGTTTGTATGAGTCTTCAGTCTTGTAGATAATATTATGATCTTCCCAGTTCTGTTGTTGAATTTTTAATATAAGAACATAAGACCATAAGAAAGGAGGAACACTGCAGCAGGCCTACTGGCCCATACTAAGCAGGTTATTAACCCTTTGACTGTTTCAGACCCCTCTCTGAAACTGTCATTCTATGTCGCTCAATTTTTGAAAAAAAAAAAAATATTTTTTGTTATGAAATGATAAAGAATCTTTTCCCGATGGTAATGACACCAAAAGTTCGAAATTTGGTCGAAAACTCATGGAATTATGCTCCCGCGAAGTTAGCGGTCTCGGCGACATATGCGTATCGGCGATTTCGCCGACTTTCAGCCCTATTTTCAGCCAATTCCATTGTTCCAGTTGACCAAACTCATAGCTATTTCTTTAGAACTCCATTTTATTTATCAGTTGAGTACAAGAAACCTCCCATTTACTAATTTGGACTACCCAATATGGTGGTCAGAAATTGGCAATTTGGCCAATTTCACGCAAACTAAAAAAGATGCCAATTTCAAAATATTGTCCAGAATAAACAAGGTAGACATTCGTGACACTAAAATAACATATGCTCTGTTCATTAGTCACATCTCTAGGCCCCTCTTATATTATTATTGCTTTCTATTTTGATTTTTTATTCATACAAAAAAATATAAAATTTACTGTTATGCAGATTACTGCATTGTTGTAAAAATGGTATAAATAATATCAGTGCACTCCCCAGTTGATGTGTATTGGACATGTGGTGTGATTTATTTACTCCTGAACATTGGTAAAAATCGAACATTTCCGCTACTTTGAGCTCAGTTTCAAGGTCGTTTTCATCATCAAAGCAATGAAAATCATCTCTATTTCTGTAATATGTTTTCCATTTTATCACCTAAGACCATGAAAACGCGAATACAACGATAAATACTATACGAAAATACACCTCAAAGTCGGCGTTTTATTCCAAAAAAACTTTCAGTTTTTTTTTTTCTCATTACGCAATGTGTGCTGCAGGATTTTTTTATGTGGTGCACACTGACCACACAGACCCATTCTCTCACATGTGGGACTACCAGCTTTCTCCCGCTTGATTTGAAGCCGCTAGAATTATTGAGTATATATACGTCAGAAACATTGGCTCGTAAGACGTATTTATACGTCGAAAACAGTCAAAGGGTTAAAGAAGTTTTTTGTCCGTAACTAAGCACATATGCGCAATTATCGAAAAAAATGCTGATCATATTCTTGACTTTGTTTCTAACTGGTAAATTTATTGAAAAAATCGATTGCAACCATAAACGTCTCATTATCTGAAGGCATCAAGGAATATTTTCATAATAAGAAACGTCTACAATGAGATTAAATTCAGCATTTCTTTATCTCAAAAAAAAAAATTGTTGCATGCCAATCGCACGCTGTACCATCGAGTCGAACTTGTTTATCTTAAACCCAGCTGTCAGTCCTTTCTTCACACGTGTCTAGAAGACAGTCTTTAAGTCTTAAAAAGGTTTCTCATTTGATCTTTCAGCATGGCGGGTCACCAGAGGGAGAAGACCCGGGCCAGGACTCGTCCTGGCGAACTTTCCTGTACCTGGTGTTGCAGGAGTCCTTCACTGCTCCTGGTGTTGCAGGAGTCCTTCACTGCTTCTGGTGTTGCAGCAGTCCTGCACTGCTCCTGGTGTTGCAGGAGTCCTTCACTGCTCCTGGTGTTGCAGCAGTCCTGCACTGCTCCTGGTGTTGCAGCAGTCCTGCACTGCTCCTGGTGTTGCAGCAGTCCTGCACTGCTCCTGGTGTTGCAGCAGTCCTGCACTGCTCCTGGTGTTGCAGCAGTCCTGCACTGCTCCTGGTGTTGCAGCAGTCCTGCACTGCTCCTGGTGTTGCAGCAGTCCTGCACTGCTCCTGGTGTTGCAGCAGTCCTGCACTGCTCCTGGTGTTGCAGCAGTCCTGCACTGCTCCTGGTGTTGCAGCAGTCCTGCACTGCTCCTGGTGTTGCAGCAGTCCTGCACTGCTCCTGGTGTTGCAGCAGTCCTGCACTGCTTCAGTTTGTGCCACTTCTTTGAAGTCTTGACATCCGGGGGTAAACATTGTTCACCACAACAGAAGATTTGTTCCTTCTTGTCGGATGTATGAATAAGTGGCTTAGAAAACCGACAAGATGATAAATAAAACACTTGTGCAACACTTGGGAATCTTTATTCTGGAAACGTTTCGTCAGCCAGTGGAGGAGTTTGACGTAATCAGTCCCTCATCTTCCACCGTTTCTCTGTATTTGACTGAAGAAGTCACTGTCTGGGGAAATGTTTCCAGAATAAAGATTCCCAAGTGTTGTACAAGTGTCTTATTTAATATGTCAAATGCTGTCAACTGGCAATGATGACGTTCTTGCACTGGAGATCACCGCTACACCTTCAACCTGCACCTTGTCTTGTTATGACAAAACACAATATAATCGGGATCACTGGACATTCTTTTTGTGCAGGTTAACGTGGCGTAGATCACATCTTATGCACACTTGACTCAGAATTGTTTGAACTCGTTGTCTGGAGAGTTTCATGTCGTCTGTGTGGTTGCCAAGTAACATGTATGTAGCCACATGTCCATCCTCAACCTGGAGTCTACCTGGGGGTGGGGTACCGGGGGTCAACGCCCCCGAGGCCCCGCAGATAAGTACATTCCTTAGAACAAGACATCATTGGACAAATTTGTGAAACTAAAATGAGATGTAACATTTACACAACACATAACATGTTGTGGCGTATATTTATTTAATGTGCAAAACTGCAGTACTAACTTCTTTCTCTCCACGTTCGCTGCTCTGCACACGTCCTGTGTCGCTAAGTGCTAGCGCACTCAGCTCGCACACTGAGTTCTGGGGGTCGATCTCCGGTACGAGTGAAAACATTAGGGCGTGTTTCCTTAAGACACCTGTTGTCCCTGTTCACCTAGCAATAAGTAGGTACCTGAGTGTTAGCCAACTGGTGGTGTGGGTCGCATCCTGAGGACAAAATTAACTTAGTTTGCCAGAAATAATCTGCATAATATGAGGCTTTGTATATAGTATGTCACTGATGTCAGCTCGGTCTGTATACGTTGTACATGTACTTGCAAAAATGAAGATTATTATTATTATTATTATTATTATTATTATTATTATTATTATTATTATTATTATTATTATTATTATTATTATTATTATTATTATTATTATTATTATTATTATTATAGATTTTATCTTAGTCATTAAGTAATAATAATATTTGGTAATTTTTGGTGTGGAGTGTTAAATATTATAGTGGTTGATAGAGACAATGTGGGACATTCATGGTGTCTCAGACAACCCTGTTCTCCCCGGGCCATTATATGTGGTGTCAGGCTCTACCTTTGATGAGTTCCGACGTTTTTCTACTCTAGGAGCCCAGCCATGGGCCAGGCTCATCTGGTCCTTACCAGGTCAACCAGACTGTTGCTGCTGGTGGCCCGCTGTTTTATGACTGTAAAACACAAGTGCCTTGAGTCTGCTCTCACACCCCAGATACCATCACTCAGGACCAGGGTGGTATCTTGTTGGTGTTACCCCTGACTCACCACCCTCCTGGTACCCCTGGCTCACTCACTGTCCTCCTAGTACCCCTGACTCACCCTCCTAGTACCTCTGACTCAATCACCACCCTCCTGCTTCCCCTAACTCACTCACCATCCTCCTAGTACTTCTGACTCACTCACCATTCTACTGGTACCCCTGACTCACTCACCATCCTCCTGGTACCGCTGACTCACTCACCATCCTACTGGTACCCCTGACTCACTAACCATCCTCCTGGTACCGCTGACTCACTCACCATCCTCCTAGTACCCCTGACTCAATCACCACCCTCCTGCTACCCCTGACTCACTCACCATCCTCCTAGTACCCCTAACTCACTCACCATCCTCCTAATACCCCTGACTCAGTCACCACCCTCCTGATACCCCTCACTCAATCACCATCCTCCTGGTACCCGTGACTCACTCACTGTCCTCCTAGTACCCCTAACTCGCTCACCATCCTCCTTGTACCCTTGACTAACCATCCTCCTAGTACCTCTGACTCACCAGCCTCCTGGTACCTCTAACTCACTCACCATCCTCCTGGTACTCCTGACTCATTCACCACTCTCCTAGTACCCCTGACTCACTCTCCTCCTAGTACCCCTGAATGATTCACCATCCTCCTGGTACACCTGACTCATTCACCATCCTCCTGGTACCCCTGGCTCATTCACCATCCTCTTGGTACCCCTGACTCACTCACCATCCTCTTGGTACCTTGACTCACTCACCATCCTTCTGGTACCCCTCACTCAATCACCATCCACCTGGTACCCCTGACTCACTCACCGTCCTCCTGGTACCCCTCACTCATTCCCCATCCTCCTGGTACTCCTGACTCACTCACCATCCTCCTAGTACCCCTGACTCACTCTCCTCCTAGTACCGCTGACTGACTCACCATCCTCCTGGAACTCCTGACTCATTAACCATCCTCTTGGTACCCCTGGCTCACTCACCATCCTCTTGGTACCCTGACTCACTCACCATCCTCTTTGTACCCTGACTCACTCACCGTCCTCCTGGTACCTTGACTCACTCACCATCCTCTTGGTACCCTGACTCACTCACCATCCTCTTGGTACCCCTGACTCACTCACCATCCTCTTGGTACCTTGACTCATTCACCGTCCTCCTGGTACCCCTGTCTCACTCACCATCCTCTTGGTACCCCTGACTCACTCACCATCCTCTTGGTACCCTGACTCACTCACCATCCTCTTGGTACCCCTGACTCACTCACCATCCTCTTGGTACCTTGACTCATTCACCATCCTCCTGGTACCCCTGTCTCACTCACCATCCTCTTGGTACCCCTGACTCACTCACCATCCTCTTGGTACCCTGACTCACTCACAATCCTCTTGGTACCCCTGACTCACTCACCATCCTCTTGGTACCTTGACTCACTCACCATCCTCTTGGTACCCCTGACTCACTCACATCCTCTTGGCACCCTGACTCACCATCCTCTTGGAACCCTGACTCACTCACCATCCTCTTGGTGCCCCTGACTCTCTCACCATCCTCTTGGTACCCTGACTCTCTCACCATCCTCTTGGTACCCTGACTCACTCACCATCCTCTTGGTACCCTGACTCACTCACCATCCTCTTGGAACCATGACTCTCTCACCATCCTCTTGGTACCCTGACTCACTCACCATCCTCTTGGTACCCTGACTCACTCACCATCCTCTTGGTACCCTGACTCACTCACCATTCTCTTGGAACCCTGACTCTCTCACCATCCTCTTGGTACCCTGACTCACTCACCATCCTCTTGGTACCCTGACTCACTCACCATCCTCTTGGTACCCTGACTCACTCACCATCCTCTTGGTACCCTGACTCACTCACCATCCTCCCGGTACCCCTGACTCACTCACTATCCTCTTGGTACCTTGACTCACTCACCATCCTCTTGGTACCCCTGACTCACTCACCATCCTCTTGGTACCCCTGACTCACTCACCATCCTCTTGGTACCATGACTCACTCACCATCCTCTTGGTACCCCTGACTCAGTTACATCCTCTTGGCACCCTGACTCACCATCCTCTTGGAACCCTGACTCACTCACCATCCTCTTGGTGCCCTTGACTCTCTCACCATTCTCTTGGTACCCTGACTCTCTCACCATCCTCTTGGTACCCTGACTCACTCACCATCCTCTTGGTACCCTGACTCACTCACCATCCTATTGGTACCCTGACTCACTCACCATTCTCTTGGAACCCTGACTCTCTCACCATCCTCTTGGTAACCTGACTCACTCACCATCCTCTTGGTACCCTGACTCACTCACCATCCTCTTGGTACCCTGACTCACTCACCATCCTCTTGGTACCCTGACTCACTCACCATCCTCCCGGTACCCCTGACTCACTCACCATCCTCTTGGTACCTTGACTCACTCACCATCCTCTTGGTACCCCTGACTCACTCACCATCCTCTTGGTACCGTGACTCACCATCCTCTTGGAACCCTGACTCACTCACCATCCTCTTGGTGCCCCTGACTCTCTCACCATCCTCTTGGTACCCTGACTCTCTCACCATCCTCTTGGTACCCTGACTCACTCACCATCCTCTTGGTACCCCTGACTCACTCACCATCCTCTTGGAACCCTGACTCACTCACTCACCGTCCTCTTTGTACCCCTGATTCACTCACCATCCTCTTGGTACCTTGACTCAATCACCATTCTCTTGGTACCCTGACTCACTCATCATCCTCTTGGTAACCCTGACTCATTAACCATCCTCTTGGTACCTTGACTCACTCACCATCCTCTTGGTACCCTGACTCACTCACCATCCTCTTGGAACCCTGACTTTCTCACCATCCTCTTGGTACCCCTGACTCACTCACCATCCTCTTGGAGCCCTGACTTTCTCACCATCCTCTTGGTACCCCTGACTCACTCACCATCCTCTTGGAACCCTGACTCATTCACCATCCTCCTGGTACCCCTGTCTCACTCACCATCCTCTTGGTACCCCTGACTCACTCACCATCCTCTTGGAACCCTGACTCATTCACCATCCTCCTGGTACCCCTGTCTCACTCACCATCCTCTTGGTACCCTGACTCACTCACCATCCTGTGGAGGGCAGCACAAGAACATATGGACACACAGGAGTCCTAGGAACTAGGGTCCCAAAACGGTAAACATGATCACATGCACGTTTATATCTATAGTTCACTTACCTGTTACAAGCAAATTTAGGTAATTTGCTTAATATGTCTGGTATCTTATTTTCATTAATAAGATATCTTGATATGTCACATAGATTATTATACTGTCTATTTCTATATTCCTCAATAGTGGACAATTAAGCACATCGTGTTTAAAATAGTAACCATAGGGCTGGCCACATCCACTGCATTTGGTTTAAGTGTCATCTGTTTGTCTCCCAAACTGCCAGAAGTACTTGTAACCAAGACTAATTCTGGTCACTACAACATCAGATAGTTTGTTGACATTTGAAGTTGATCCATAAACGTACTTATCTATGTTCATATTATCATAGTGGGTTATAGATCTACTCAGGCTTCTGAATGCATTCCTGTAATATTCAGTTTCATAATGACTTCTCTCCTAATATAATTCCTAATGCTAGACGGAATGGGCAACGGAAAGCAATATGATGTTCAATGACGACAAATTCCAACTACTGCGTTATGGAAAATTGGAGGAAATAATAACTAGAACTGAGTATACTACAAACTTTGATCATACAATAGAACGGAAAAATAATGTGAGGGACCTGGGAGTGGTAATGTCTGAGGATCTCACTTTCAAGGATCACAACAGTGCCACGATCACAACTGCAAAGAAAATGATAGGATGGATAATGAGAACGTTCTAAACAAGAGATGCCAAACCACTGATGATCCTTTTCAAATCACTTGTTCTCTCTATGCTGGAATACTGCTATACATTAACATCTCCGTTCAAAGCAGGTGAAATCGCAGATCTAGAAAATGTACAGAGAACCTTTATTGCACATATAAATTCTATCAAACACCTAAACTACTGGGAACGCTTGGAAGCACTTGACTTGCACTCGTTGGAACGCAGGAGAGAGAGAGATATCATAATCTACACTTGGAAAATCCTAGAAGGAATGGTCCCGAATCTGCACACAGAAATCACTCCCTACGAAAATAAAAGACTGGACAGGTGGTGCAACAAACCCCAGTTAATAAGTAGGGGGACCATTGGTACACTAAAAGAAAACACCATAAGTGTCCGAGGCCCAAGACTGTTCAACAGCCTCCCACCAGGCATAAGGGGAATTACCAACAGACTCCTGGCTGCCTTCAAGAGGGAGCTGGACAGATACCTAAAGTCGGTGCCGAATCAGCCGGGCTGTGGTTCGTACGTTGGACTACGTGTGGCCAGCAGTAACGGCCTGGTTGATGAAGCCCTGATCCACCGGGAGGCCTGGTCGTGGACCGGGCCGCGGGGGCGTTGATCCCCGGAATATCCTCCAGGTAGACACAGATACACCAGTTATATTCTACATTAGTGAAATGTTCTTCGAAATATTTCCATTTTTTCAAGTTGTTGGTTTATCAGCCTGTTGGTTTATCAACTTGCTGGTTTATCAGCCTGTTGGTTTATCAACTTGCTGGTTTATCAGTTTGTTGGTTTATCAACTTGCTGGTTTATCAGTTTGTTGGTTTATCAACTTGCTGGTTTATCAGTTTGTTGGTTTATCAACTTGTTAGTTTATCAACTTCTTAGTTTATCAATTGTTGGTTTATCAGCTTGTTGGATTATCAGTTTTTTGGTTTATCAACTTGTTGGTTTATCAGTTTGTTGGTTTATCAACTTGTTAGGTTATCAACTCATTGGTTTATCAGGTTGTCGGTTTTACAGCCTTTTACCCCATAATATATGTGGAAAACAAAAATGGTCTAGCAACAGTCCATTTTTACATCTCTGTTTTGCCGGAACACAACAAACCTGTTAAAGAACTACAACAGTGTTAAGAGAGTGAGGCAGGTGGTGGACACAGCCTCGTGAGGCAGGTGGTGGACACAGCCTCGTGAGGCAGGTGGTGGACACAGCCTCGTGAGGCAGGTGGTGGACACAGCCTCGTGAGGCAGGTGGTGGACACAACCTCGTCACTGACACCAAGATCTTACACACACTGCTTGACAAACATACTGAAGGTCTAGGCAGCGATGAGAAGAACAAAGTTGCTTGTAATGAGTCATACCTGAAAAATGGGATACGATTTGTCCCATTGAGGAATGAAGCATCGGAATGTTGAGGTGTAATGAGTGGAACCCCTCAAAGATTAGTACTGGAACCCATGCTCAGGGTTATGGGGGATTGAGTTCTACGTCTCTATATTCGTGTATGATGCAAGACTACTGATGAGGTTATGCATGGAAGGGTAAACACGAGAGTACATCAGGAAGTCTTCTACGAAGATGCAAGACGTGTCCAGCATGTAGCTGGCTACGTGACAGTAAATACAAAGATCGGAGAGTAGACAGTACGCCCCTTATCCCCTACTCACTAAAACTCTTCTCTACTCACGAGGCACTTCTTCCCTAATCACAGTAGGATAAGTCAGTTAATAAACTGTGATGTACCGTTGGGCTCTATTCTGGGACCTTTATTATTCACAATATTCGTAAAAGATCTTGATAATAGTAGTCGAATTTAAGGATTTTTTAAAATATCCTAAAAAATACTTCAACAAAAAAAATATTGATGAATTAGACAACTGCGTATATTTTGAAAATGTTTCGACAACTAGTGGCTTTTTCAATTAATTAAAAAACATTGGAATGAGTTCATGGCTTCCAGAGGTACGATAACATGTACTCTCAGAGTTTCTTAATGGAGATAAAAGGTATAAAATACTGACACGATGAAAAAATAAACACCGATGCAGTATAATGTGATCTTTTATTGACTACGTTTCGCCCACACAGTGAACTTTATCAAGCCACTGACAGATCTACCTGGGTTGGATTGTGCAGATTTTGGGAATCCAGGTGATTTGCAATCCTGCTTCTTAGCACTCTTTCAAAAATTTTTATGATGTGGGATGTCAGAGCTATTGGTCTATAGTTCTTAGCTAATGCTTTGCTGCCACCTTTATGGAGTGGGACTATATCCGTTATTTTAAGTGACTGTGGAATTTCACCCATGTCCAAGCTCCTCCTCCATAGTGTACTTAGGGAACGCGAGAGGGGTTTCTTGCAGTTCTTAATGAAAACAGAGTTCCACGAGTCTGGGCCCGGGGCTGAGTGCATAGGCATGTTGTCAATGGCTTTTTCGAAATCTATCGGAGTTAGGGTAATGTCGGAAATCTGGCATACATTTATGGAGTTTTGAGGCTCATTCATGAAGAAATCATTTGGGTCGTCGATCCTCAGACCGATTAGTGGTTCACTAAACACAGAGTCGTACTGGGATTTCAATATTTCACTCATTTCCTTGTTGTCGTCTGTGTAAGTCCCATCCTGTCTGAGTAAGGGCCCGATACTAGATGTGGTATTTGCCTTGTTTTTGGCATATGAAAAGAAATATTTTGAATTTCTTTCAATTTCACTAATAGCTTTAAGCTCCTCCTGCCTCTCCTGGTTCCTGTAAGAGTCATTTAGCTTAAGTTCGATAGTTTCCACTTCCCTGGTCAGCGCCTCCCTTCGTGTATCAGATATTCTAGCACTCCTGAGGAGCTCAGTGACTCTTCGTCGTCTTCTGTAGAGGGAGCGTCTTTTTCTCTCCAGTTTACTCCTGCTCTTCTTCTTTCTTAGGGGAATATGCCTAGAACATGCTTCGGCTACCAGGAAGTTGATCCTTTCAAGGCACTGGTTTGGGTCCATGTCATTTAAGACATCTTCCCAACATGTTTCGTTTAGGACATGGTTTACCTGGTCCCAGTTGATGTTCTTGTTGTTGAAATTGTATTTTGTGAAGACACCTTCACAGGTACATGCATTCTGTTGTTCAGGACCCCTATGCATGTACGTCTGGACTTCGATTAGATTGTGATCGGAATTAGTTGTTTTTGATATTCTTATGTCTCTTATCAGGTCCTCATTATTTGTGAAGATAAGGTCAAGTGTGTTTTCTAGTCTTGTTGGCTCCACTATCTGCTGGCTTAAGGTGTGTTTTTCGCAGAGACTTAGTAGCTCATGTGTGTGTGACCTTTCATCTGCGCTACCTCCGGGAATTGTTTCAGCTATAACATTATTTGCTACATTCTTCCATTTTGTATGCCTTAGGTTGAAATCACCAAGCAGTAAGATGTTTGGGGATGGAGACTACTTTACTATATATAGTTTCTAGAAGTGAAGGAAGAGGCAGTAGGACCACAGATGGTGACCGCTGGCACAAGACGTGACTCAGGTGGTGTCTGTGAAGTCTTCCTCTCGTAAGCCTGGTAGACAAGTGCTACACAACACTACAGGTAAACACTTGCTACATGCAACACCCACGGTTCGAGTCCCTGTTCATTCTTCCGGTTGGCGACACGCCTTTAAAATTAATTTGTTGCAAATGTGCCTTTCACCGTTAATGTAATAACACCAATAGTATGTTGAATCATATTAGGTGTTTAATGAAAATTTATAATTTGGATTAAAAAAAACAGTAAATACTGTATAATATAAATGTTTGATATATATAAATATTAAATATAGATAAATTTAACATAAATACATGTTTGCTATAGATAAATCTTTAATATGCATAAATGTTTTAATACAGGTAAATGTTTATTTATGATGTTGGGTAATAAAAGTGGCGATGTTTGTCAACTATGTAATTTACATACCGGTAAATCCGATTATGAAACATTGCGAAAAATTAAAAACATAAGGATATGAAAAACGGTTCCCACCCACACACACACTCATGTACTTGTCCAACCTAATTTGAAAGCTACCCGAGGTTGAGTGACGCTACTCTGGAGTTTGTTCCACTCATCCACAACTCTATTACTAAACCAGTTCTCTCCCGTATCCCTTCTAAACCTAAAATTTTCTACCTTGAGCTCATTGCTGCGAGTTCTGTCTTGGTTAGATATTTTCAGAACGATATTTATATCCCCTTTATTTATTGCTGGCTTCCATTTGTACACCTCAAATATCTTCCCTGATTCTACGTCTTTCTAGACAGTGTACAGTCAGGGCCTCAGTCTGTTTTCCAGCGTAATTATGTACAATCTGCAATATGGAGACTAAAAATGCGCAGCATAATCTGAATGAAGTCTTACCAAAGATATATAAAGCTGAAATATAACCTGAGGATCCCTGTTGTTTATATTTCTTGATATGAAGCCAAGAAAGATTGGGAAAGACTGCAAAAGAGTGAATAAGAGTCCGTAAGATTGTGAAAGACTACGATAGACTGTGATAGGTTTCGAAAGATTACAGAAAATTTCGAAGACGTTGGCAAAGAATTACGATGAGAGTAGTGTGCTGATATATGTAAAGAGGCTAGAGGGTGGCTTGATTTGAAAACTAGAAGATAATAGTAGCAGCCGCGGCGGCAGCAGCAGCAGCAGTAGTAGTATTAGCAGTAATAATAATAGCAGCAGCAGCAGTAGTAGTAGTAATAGTAGTAATAAAAATAATATATTTATTTTTTCTATAAGTACATGTACAGTCCTAGCTGACATCAATGATATATTGCTATATACAAAGCCACTTGTTACGCAGAGCATTTCGGGCAAATTAGGTCGACTAACACCCAGGTACCTATTATTACTGACAGGTGAACAGGGGTAACCGGTGTAAGGAAACACGCCCAATGTTTTCACCCTCGCCGGGACTCGAACCCGGATTCCAGCGTGTGAAATGGGAGCTTTAGCAGTAAACATTCATCCCAGAATAGTCAACGATGTCCTAGACGTCTAACAAATCAAGTTTAACTAACATAGTAATTAACCCTAGGATATTTCTAAGCTGGTTAAAGCCCGGCTAATCCTAGCTCTAACTAGGTCTTAACTAACTACATAAAGTGTCAACTGTCGAACAGTGAGGAAGTTCTTAATATGCTTCACGAGAATTAATGGACATTACGTGATGAAAAGCTCAATATATATAATTAAAACGACCGATGATAACAGAATTATAATTAATAATCTGGAGTTTCCTATCATTTATACAATCTGAAACAGCACAGCGGGGAGAGAATACAACACGAGCAGCCATTTGTTATTCTATGACGTCACCTATGGCTCAACCAATCATAGAGCAGAAAATTCTTATCCATGTGACATCACCGGTCGCTGAGCCAATCAATGAATAAACGTCATTGGAGCTTCATGACGTCATTGTGAGCTATAACCAATCACAACAAGATTGTCAGTTTATGACGTCACCGGATGCTGACGTCAAGCAAATTCAACCAATCACGAGTGGCTTCATGGGGATGGCGTGGGTGAAGGTGGATGATGGTGGGTGATGGTGGGTTAATATCACTTGGGAAGGGATGTGGGCGTTGTTTATCAAGTAGAAAATGACAGAAACTTTATATTAAATAGTTCAGTGTTGCAAGAACCTCGATATAGTAGCTTGTGTGTTGTTGATGATGGTAGTTTGTGTGTTGTTGATGGTAGTTTGTGTATTGTTGATGATGGTAGTTTGTGTGTTGTTGATGATACTGGTTTGTGTGTTGTTGATGATGGTAGTTTGTGTGTTGATGATGGTAGTTTGTGTGTTGTTGATGATACTGGTTTGTGTGTTGTTGATGATGGTAGTTTGTGTGTTGATGGTAGTTTGTGTGTTGTTGATGATACTGGTTTGTGTGTTGTTGATGATGGTAGTTTGTGTGTTGTTGATGATGGTAGTTTGTGTGTTGTTGATGATGGTAGTTTGTGTGTTGTTGATGATGGTAGTTTGTGTGTTGTTGATGATACTGGTTTGTGTGTTGTTGATGATGGTAGTTTGTGTGTTGTTGATGATGGTAGTTTGTGTGTTGTTGATGATGGTAGTTTGTGTGTTGTTGATGATACTGGTTTGTGTGTTGTTGATGATGGTAGTTTGTGTGTTGTTGATGATGGTAGTTTGTGTGTTGTTGATGATACTGGTTTGTGTGTTGTTGATGATGGTAGTTTGTGTGTTGTTGATGATGGTAGTTTGTGTGTTGTTGATGATGGTAGTTTGTGTGTTGTTGATGATACTGGTTTGTGTGTTGTTGATGATGGTAGTTTGTGTGTTGTTGATGATGGTAGTTTGTGTGTTGTTGATGATTGTGGTTTGTGTGTTGTTGATGATGGTAGTTTGTGTGTTGTTGATGGTAGTTTGTGTGTTGTTGATGATGGTAGTTTGTGTGTTGTTGATGATACTGGTTTGTGTGTTGTTGATGATGGTAGTTTGTGTGTTCTTGATGATGGTAGTTTGTGTGTTGTTGATGATGGTAGTTTGTGTGTTGTTGATGATGGTAGTTTGTGTATTGTTGATGATGGTAGTTTGTGTGTTGTTGATGATGGTAGTTTGTGTGTTGTTGATGATGGTAGTTTGTGTGTTGTTGATGATGGTAGTTTGTGTGTTGTTGATGATGGTAGTTTGTGTGTTGTTGATGATGGTAGTTTGTGTGTTGTTGATGATGGTAGTTTGTGTGTTGTTGATGATGGTAGTTTGTGTGTTGTTGATGATGGTAGTTTGTGTATTGTTGATGATGGTAGTTTGTGTGTTGTTGATGATACTGGTTTGTGTGTTGTTAATGATGGTAGTTTGTGTGTTGGTGATGGTAGTTTGTGTATTGTTGATGATGGTAGTTTGTGTGTTGTTGATGATGGTAGTTTGTGTGTTGTTGATGATGGTAGTTTGTGTGTTGTTGATGATGGTTGTTTGTGTATTGTTGATGATGGAGTTTGTGTGTGTTGATGATAGTAGTTTGTGTATTGTTGATGATGGTAGTTTGTGTGTTGTTGATGATGGTAGTTTGTGTGTTGTTGATGGTAGTTTGTGTGTTGTTGATGATACTGGTTTGTGTGTTGTTGATGATGGTAGTTTGGGTGTTGTTGATGGTAGTTTGTGTGTTGTTGATGATACTGGTTTGTGTGTTGTTGATGATGGTAGTTTGGGTGTTGTTGATGATGGTAGTTTGTGTATTGTTGATGATGGTAGTTTGTGTGTTGTTGATGATATGATGGTAGTTGTGTGTTGTTGATTATGGTAGTTTGTGTGTTGTTGATGGTAGTTTGTGTATTGTTGATGATGGTAGTTTGTGTGTTGTTGATGATACTGGTTTGTGTGTTGTTGATGATGGTAGTTTGTGTGTTGTTGATGATGGTAGTTTGTGTGTTGTTGATGATGGTAGTTTGTGTGTTGTTGATGATGGTAGTTAGTGTATTGTTGATGATGGTAGTTTGTGTGTTGTTGATGATACTGGTTTGTGTGTTGTTGATGATGGTAGTTTGTGTGTTGTTGATGATGGTAGTTTGTGTGTTGTTGATGATGGTAGTTTGTGTGTTGTTGATGATGGTAGTTTGTGTGTTGTTGATGATACTGGTTTGTGTGTTGTTGATGATGGTAGTTTGTGTGTTGTTGATGATGGTAGTTTGTGTGTTGTTGATGATGGTAGTTTGTGTGTTGTTGATGATACTGGTTTGTGTGTTGTTGATGATGGTAGTTTGTGTGTTGTTGATGATGGTAGTTTGTGTGTTGTTGATGATACTGGTTTGTGTGTTGTTGATGATGGTAGTTTGTGTGTTGTTGATGATGGTAGTTTGTGTGTTGTTGATGATGGTAGTTTGTGTGTTGTTGATGATACTGGTTTGTGTGTTGTTGATGATGGTAGTTTGTGTGTTGTTGATGATGGTAGTTTGTGTGTTGTTGATGATACTGGTTTGTGTGTTGTTGATGATGGTAGTTTGTGTGTTGTTGATGGTAGTTTGTGTGTTGTTGATGATGGTAGTTTGTGTGTTGTTGATGATACTGGTTTGTGTGTTGTTGATGATGGTAGTTTGTGTGTTCTTGATGATGGTAGTTTGTGTGTTGTTGATGATGGTAGTTTGTGTGTTGTTGATGATGGTAGTTTGTGTATTGTTGATGATGGTAGTTTGTGTGTTGTTGATGATGGTAGTTTGTGTGTTGTTGATGATGGTAGTTTGTGTGTTGTTGATGATGGTAGTTTGTGTGTTGTTGATGATGGTAGTTTGTGTGTTGTTGATGATGGTAGTTTGTGTGTTGTTGATGATGGTAGTTTGTGTGTTGTTGATGATGGTAGTTTGTGTGTTGTTGATGATGGTAGTTTGTGTATTGTTGATGATGGTAGTTTGTGTGTTGTTGATGATACTGGTTTGTGTGTTGTTAATGATGGTAGTTTGTGTGTTGGTGATGGTAGTTTGTGTATTGTTGATGATGGTAGTTTGTGTGTTGTTGATGATGGTAGTTTGTGTGTTGTTGATGATGGTAGTTTGTGTGTTGTTGATGATGGTAGTTTGTGTATTGTTGATGATGGCAGTTTGTGTGTTGTTGATGATAGTAGTTTGTGTATTGTTGATGATGGTAGTTTGTGTGTTGTTGATGATGGTAGTTTGTGTTGTTGATGATGGTAGTTTGTGTGTTGTTGATGGTAGTTTGTGTGTTGTTGATGATGGTAGTTTGTGTGTTGTTGATGATACTGGTTTGTGTGTTGATGATGGTAGTTTGTGTGTTGTTGATGATGGTAGTTTGTGTATTGTTGATGATGGTAGTTTGTGTATTGTTGATGATGGTAGTTTGTGTGTTGTTGATGATAGTAGTTTGTGTATTGTTGATGATGGTAGTTTGTGTATTGTTGATGATGGTAGTTTGTGTGTTGTTGATGATGGTAGTTTGTGTATTGTTGATGATGGTAGTTTGTGTGTTGTTGATGATGGTAGTTTGTGTGTTGTTGATGATGGTAGTTTGTGTGTTGTTGATGATACTGGTTTGTGTGTTGTTGATGATGGTAGTTTGTGTGTTGTTGATGATACTGGTTTGTGTGTTGTTAATGATGGTAGTTTGTGTGTTGTTGATGATGGTAGTTTGTGTGTTGTTGATGGTAGTTTGTGTATTGTTGATGATGGTAGTTTGTGTGTTGTTGATGATACTGGTTTGTGTGTTGTTGATGATGGTAGTTTGTGTGTTGTTGATGATGGTAGTTTGTGTGTTGTTGATGATGGTAGTTTGTGTGTTGTTGATGATGGTAGTTTGTGTATTGTTGATGATGGTAGTTTGTGTGTTGTTGATGATGGTAGTTTGTGTGTTGTTGATGATGGTAGTTTGTGTATTGTTGATGATGGTAGTTTCTGTGTTGTTGATGATGGTAGTTTGTGTATTGTTGATGGTAGTTTGTGTGTTGTTGATGATGGTAGTTTGTGTATTGTTGATGATGGTAGTTTGTGTGTTGTTGATGATGGTAGTTTGTGTATTGTTGATGATGGTAGTTTGTGTGTTGTTGATGATGGTAGTTTGTGTGTTGTTGATGATGGTAGTTTGTGTATTGTTGATGATGGTAGTTTGTGTGTTGTTGATGATGGTAGTTTGTGTGTTGTTGATGGTAGTTTGTGTATTGTTGATAATGGTAGTTTGTGTGTTGTTGATGGTAGTTTGTGTGTTGTTGATGATGGTAGTTTGTGTGTTGTTGATGATGGTAGTTTGTGTGTTGTTGATGATGGTAGTTTGTGTGTTGTTGATGATGGTAGTTTGTGTGTTGTTGATGATGGTAGTTTGTGTGTTGTTGTTGATGGTAGTTTGTGTATTGTTGATGATGGTAGTTTGTGTGTTGTTGATGGTAGTTTGTGTATTGTTGATGATGGTAGTTTGTGTGTTGTTGATGGTAGTTTGTGTGTTGTTGATGATACTGGTTTGTGTGTTGTTGATGATGGTAGTTTGTGTGTTGTTGATGCTAGTTTGTGTGTTGTTGATGATGGTAGTTTGTGTGTTGTTGATGATACTGGTTTGTGTGTTGTTGATGATGGTAGTTTGTGTGTTGTTGATGATGGTAGTTTGTGTGTTGTTGATGGTAGTTTGTGTGTTGTTGATGATGGTAGTTTGTGTGTTGTTGATGATGGTAGTTTGTGTGTTGTTGATGATGGTAGTTTGTGTATTGTTGATGATGGTAGTTTGTGTGTTGTTGATGATGGTAGTTTGTGTATTGTTGATGATGGTAGTTTGTGTGTTGTTGATGATGGTAGTTTGTGTGTTGTTGATGATGGTAGTTTGTGTATTGTTGATGATGGTAGTTTGTGTATTGTTGATGATGGTAGTTTGTGTGTTGTTGATGATAGTAGTTTGTGTATTGTTGATGATGGTAGTTTGTGTGTTGTTGATGATGGTAGTTTGTGTATTGTTGATGATGGTAGTTTGTGTGTTGTTGATGATGGTAGTTTGTGTGTTGTTGATGATGGTAGTTTGTGTGTTGTTGATGATACTGGTTTGTGTGTTGTTGATGATGGTAGTTTGTGTGTTGTTGATGATACTGGTTTGTGTGTTGTTGATGATGGTAGTTTGTGTGTTGTTGATGGTAGTTTGTGTATTGTTGATGATGGTAGTTTGTGTGTTGTTGATGATACTGGTTTGTGTGTTGTTGATGATGGCAGTTTGTGTGTTGTTGATGGTAGTTTGTGTATTGTTGATGATGGTAGTTTGTGTGTTGTTGATGATACTGGTTTGTGTGTTGTTGATGATGGTAGTTTGTGTGTTGTTGATGATACTGGTTTGTGTGTTGTTGATGATGGTAGTTTGTGTGTTGTTGATGGTAGTTTGTGTGTTGTTGATGATAGTAGTTTTTGTGTTGTTGATGATGGTAGTTTGTGTGTTGTTGATGATGGTAGTTTGTGTGTTGTTGATGATGGTAGTTTGTGTGTTGTTGATGGTAGTTTGTGTGTTGTTGATGATGGTAGTTTGTGTGTTGTTGATGGTAGTTTGTGTGTTGTTGATGGTAGTTTGTGTGTTGTTGATGATGGTAGTTTGTGTGTTGTTGATGATGGTAGTTTGTGTGTTGTTGATGATGGTAGTTTGTGTGTTGTTGATGATGGTAGTTTGTGTGTTGTTGATGATGGTAGTTTGTGTATTGTTGATGATGGTAGTTTGTGTGTTGTTGATGATGGTAGTTTGTGTGTTGTTGATGATGGTAGTTTGTGTGTTGTTGATGATGGTAGTTTGTGTATTGTTGATGATGGTAGTTTGTGTGTTGTTGATGATGGTAGTTTGTGTGTTGTTGATGATGGTAGTTTGTGTGTTGTTGATGATGGTAGTTTGTGTGTTGTTGATGATGGTAGTTTGTGTGTTGTTGATGATACTGGTTTGTGTGTTGTTGATGATGGTAGTTTGTGTGTTGTTGATGATGGTAGTTTGTGTGTTGTTGATGATGGTAGTTTGTGTGTTGTTGATGATGGTAGTTTGTGTGTTGTTGATGATGGTAGTTTGTGTGTTGTTGATGATGGTAGTTTGTGTGTTGTTGATGATGGTAGTTTGTGTGTTGTTGATGATACTGGTTTGTGTGTTGTTGATGATGGTAGTTTGTGTGTTGTTGATGATGGTAGTTTGTGTGTTGTTGATGGTAGTTTGTGTGTTGTTGATGATGGTAGTTTGTGTGTTGTTGATGATACTGGTTTGTGTGTTGTTGATGATGGTAGTTTGTGTGTTGTTGATGATGGTAGTTTGTGTGTTGTTGATGATACTGGTTTGTGTGTTGTTGATGATGGTAGTTTGTGTGTTGTTGATGATGGTAGTTTGTGTATTGTTGATGATGGTAGTTTGTGTGTTGTTGATGATGGTAGTTTGTGTGTTGTTGATGATGGTAGTTTGTGTGTTGTTGATGATGGTAGTTTGTGTGTTGTTGATGATGGTAGTTTGTGTGTTGATGATGATGGTAGTTTGTGTGTTGTTGATGATGGTAGTTTGTGTGTTGATGATGATGGTAGTTTGTGTGTTGTTGATGATGGTAGTTTGTGTGTTGTTGATGATGGTAGTTTGTGTGTTGATGATGATGGTAGTTTGTGTGTTGTTGATGATGGTAGTTTGTGTGTTGATGATGATGGTAATTTGTGTGTTGTTGATGATGGTAGTTTGTGTGTTGTTGATGATGGTAGTTTGTGTGTTGATGATGATGGTAGTTTGTGTGTTGTTGATGATACTGGTTTGTGTGTTGTTGATGATGGTAGTTTGTGTGTTGTTGATGATGGTAGTTTGTGTGTTGTTGATGATACTGGTTTGTGTGTTGTTGATGATGGTAGTTTGTGTGTTGTTGATGATACTGGTTTGTGTGTTGTTGATGATGGTAGTTTGTGTGTTGTTGATGATGGTAGTTTGTGTGTTGTTGATGATGGTAGTTTGTGTGTTGTTGATGATGGTAGTTTGTGTGTTGTTGATGATGGTAGTTTGTGTGTTGTTGATGATGGTAGTTTGTGTGTTGTTGATGATGGTAGTTTGTGTGTTGTTGATGGTAGTTTGTGTATTGTTGATGATGGTAGTTTGTGTGTTGTTGATGATGGTAGTTTGTGTGTTGTTGATGATGGTAGTTTGTGTATTGTTGATGATGGTAGTTTGTGTGTTGTTGATGATGGTAGTTTGTGTGTTGTTGATGGTAGTTTGTGTATTGTTGATGATGGTAGTTTGTGTGTTGTTGATGGTAGTTTGTGTATTGTTGATGATGGTAGTTTGTGTGTTGTTGATGGTAGTTTGTGTATTGTTGATGATGGTAGTTTGTGTGTTGTTGATGGTAGTTTGTGTGTTGTTGATGATGGTAGTTTGTGTGTTGTTGATGATACTGGTTTGTGTGTTGTTGATGATGGTAGTTTGTGTGTTGTTGATGATGATAGTTTGTGTGTTGTTGATGATGGTAGTTTGTGTGTTGTTGATGATGGTAGTTTGTGTGTTGTTGATGATGATAGTTTGTGTGTTGTTGATGATGGTAGTTTGTGTGTTGATGATGATGGTAGTTTGTGTGTTGATGATGATGGCAGTTTGTGTGTTGTTGATGATGGTAGTTTGTGTGTTGTTGATGGTAGTTTGTGTGTTGTTGATGGTAGTTTGTGTGTTGTTGATGATGGTAGTTTGTGTGTTGTTGATGATGGTAGTTTGTGTGTTGTTGATGATGGTAGTTTGTGTGTTGTTGATGATGGTAGTTTGTGTGTTGTTGATGATGGTAGTTTGTGTGTTGTTGATGATGGTAGTTTGTGTGTTGTTGATGATGGTAGTTTGTGTGTTGTTGATGGTAGTTTGTGTGTTGTTGATGATGGTAGTTTGTGTGTTGTTGATGATGGTAGTTTGTGTGTTGTTGATGATGGTAGTTTGTGTGTTGTTGATGATGGTAGTTTGTGTGTTGATGATGATGGTAGTTTGTGTGTTGTTGATGATAGTAGTTTTTGTGTTGTTGATGATAGTAGATTGTGTGTTGCTGATAGTAGTTTGTGTGTTGTTGATGACAGCAGTTTGTGTGTTGATGATAGTTTGTGTGTTGTTGTTGACAGTAGTTTGTGTGTTGTTGATGATAATAGTTTGTGTTGTTGATAATAGTTTGTGTGCTGTTGATGATAATAGTTTGTGTTGTTGACGATAATAGTTTGTGTGTTGTTGATGATAATAGTTTGTGTTGTTGATAATAGTTTGTGTGTTGTTGATGACAGCAGTTTGTGTGTTGATGATAGTTTGTGTGTTGTTGTTGACAGTAGTTTGTGTGTTGTTGATGATAATAGTTTGTGTGTTGTTGATGATAATAGTTTGTGTGTTGTTGATGATAATAGTTTGTGTTGCTGATGATAATAGTTTGTGTGTTGTTGATGATAATAGTTTGTGTGTTGTTGATGATAATAGTTTGTGTTGCTGATGATAGTGGCTTGTGTGTTGTTGATGACAGCGGTTTACGTTGATGATGATAGTAGTTTGCGTGTTGATGATGATAGTAGTTTGCGTGTTGATGATGATAGTAGTTTGCATTGTTGTGCTGTTGATGAGTGAAACACACACACAACATGTACTGAACATGGCGCAACAGGTGTCAGTCACCCTGTGTATTAACATTGTTGATGAATGCTGGTTGAAAATACCTCCACCATTTGTCAGTAGCTGTGAAACACTAAGCTACACACAGCTGTAGCTTACACAATAGTACACAATAGTACACTCAGGTACACAGCTGCAGCTTACACAATGGTATACTAACACTAAGCCACACAGAGTAAACTGGTGCACAAGGCTTCTAATGTACCTACAACAATATTAGGTATCCCCGTAGGAATGCCTTTCAGTGGTCGTCTGAAATATATTTCTCCCAAAGTTTTCGTTTACAACTTAGTAACTCCTTATCAGATCGACTTTAAATTTTCAACGATGGTGAACTGCAACTCGTGAATTGTTCATGTAAGAATTGACCTGGTCAGGCGCCCTCTGGTCAAGTATATGTAGGCCATGACTGATTTTGGATTCTTGTGATACCTTGAGAAAGCCTCTTCTGATCGGCTTCAAACTTTCAGCATTAGGATTGTTATTGGAGTGTGTAGGTGCCAGTTTTCCGTGAAATACCCGAGTATAAAATAAATAATTGATCTTTATTTCTACAGGTACATGTACAATATATACAGACCATAGCTGACATCAGTGACATGCTACTATATGGAAAGTCCATTGTTATGCAGAGCATTTCGGGGAAATTAGGTTAATTTTGTCCCCAGGATGCGACCCACACCCAGGTACCTATTTACTGCTAGGTTAACATGGACAGCAGGTATCTTGAGGAAACACGTCCTAATGTTTCCACGGACCACGGACCACGGACCTCACCGTGTGAGCTGAGTGCACTAGCAATCGAGCCAGGGACACCGCACCCATTTGGGTTTAACGCTTGATAATGAAATTAACAATAACTCGTTGCTCTCGTATAAGTCAAAAGTGATTGTTAAGTGGAGTGTTGAAGATGAGAAAAAATGTTTCTTAACCTGGCAGTTTTTTAAGACAATACATAAAAGTATTGTCAAGGATACTAGCGAGGAGGAGAAACACGTAGCATAGCCTTTATGACCGTTTTACATAGGGGTGATAGTGATGAGTTACTGATGCTCCTGATAAGACTGATGGTTAACTTGTACATTACACACTGATTATCATCATCACAATGACCATCATCATCACAACACAATGATCATCATCATTATCATCATCATAATATCATCACTGCTCTATGTACACTAACAGCTGGGAGTAAAATTAACCAGCGATGTTAGGACAGACTTAAAGTTCTCACAACTGTTGTAGGATACAATCCCAGCTATGGTGCAGATGTTAGAATTAATATAAAATTATGTATTTAGCGTACATGAGATCCCTGATAGATTACCATGCACCAGTTTTAGTCCTGCAACACAGTACAGCCATTGAAAGACTTGAAAAAACACAAAGTGAAGCCATGAGAGTTGTTCTGAGTTATTCGATAAGCACCACAATTATTAAAATAAGTAAATGATTAAGTATACCTAGTGTTGCTGATAAAATACATGAAAATCAGTGTCATGATATGACTGAAGCATCTGCCTGGTGATCAGAATAATATTGTTCGTAGAGAATTATTACAACACATAACTCATAGGACAAGTGAATTAAGTTGGATTCCAATAACAGCCACACACATAAAAATGTCTGGACTTCATGAAATGTATAATGTTAGGAAACAGCAGAATTTCCATCCATCCTGGCAAATAACAGCTTTTGATATTGCTATGACCACATTATCCTCCCAAGAACCTAGTCAATCACAATCCTCAGCTTCGATTACGTTCTAAATAAAAGCAAGAACTCATTGCTCTGGCACAAATACACAAGCTGCAGACTAAATAATTATCACACAAACTGTCGACGCTGATGTCTCCCTTAACCCTGATAGTGGAAGAGCAGGAAGTGATGTCATTGTAAACCAGCCTGATGGTACTATAATAGACGTGTGTCAGGGATAGTAACTTGGCTCCATCTTGCAAACTAAACTATTTGTCATACTAGTTGCTCGGAAACTTATGAAAACGAGGACCTCAGACAGTTTAATTGTAAATGACTCTCTTCCCTCATTACCTGCACTGAATGGCCTGAGACCTAAATGTAGCATGCTTGTATATGAAACTAGGCACAGATATACACAAATTATTACAGTTAAGCTTTTGTAGATTCCCTCTCACATAGGCCTCCAGGAGCATAATAGCCTTTTTCAACTGATCAGATCTGATGACCCGCAGTTTCCAAGACACTGTACGACTACAAGTCTAGTGCTTTCTCGTAAATATGATAAAACGTTAAGAAATGTTCCTGATAGTGGAGGATCTTAGAAGGTGGAAGCTGGAGCCAGTAGTGGAGGTGTCGTGGCTGTCAGTGTGGTGTAATACTTACGCAGAGAACACAGTGAAGAAATCAGGAGACTGGTGGTATGAAAGGTATAATTCTGAGAGCGGAGGAGTGGCTGTTGAGATGGTTTAGTCGTGTACAAAGATTGGTCGTGTACAAGGACTGGTCATGAACAAGGACTAGTCGTGTACAAGGACTTGAGCAACATACTGTAGGTTGCTGAAAAAGGTATATAAATCTGGTGTGGATGAAGATGGTGTAGAGGGCTCCCGATGAAGGGCTAGTAAGTAAGTAAGTTTATTCAGGTATACACAAATACAGTTACATAGAATTATCATACATAGCAGCATATGTGTAGAGAATCTAGGATAACCCAAAAAAGTCAGTCACAGTGACTTATTTCCATTGGGGCTCAGACATTCAGCAGTCGTGTGTTAGCGTGGAGAAAAGTGGTCTTTGAGATTTGACTTGCTGTTGGAGTGTAAGGCAATATTATTGTTGCTTTCGATCTTAAATATAACATTACATCTGGCGAGTGTTCGAATGATCTGCTTTATCATGAAAGATATTTTAATCATCCTGTTGATTAGGTAAAAATCTAAAATTTTTGTACCTGCAAATCAGTGGCTAAATGAAATCTAGTAATTGTGTGAAAACTAGTGTGAATATAGTCTGAATGTAAGTTTGTAAGCTGGATTACATTATATTGTATGTTGTGCTGGCAGACCAAGGCACTCTTAACACGACTCTGACATCTGACTGTGCCAGACTCATTAGTGAGGTGCCACAGAGCTCTGTATCAACTATCTGTTGATAATGTCCTTCTCCGTATCATGTACTAGGTAACATCTCTTGTAAATAAAGTTACCAACCCTGAACCTAACCTTGTAAAACCCTGTGTAAAAGAAGAGACACTGAGAGGTGAATCATTACCTTTGCAATTATTCATGTGTGACCAGCTCTACCTGGAGCTCTTTACCTTTGTAGCTTGGTCATGATTATGACCAGATCTAGCTCATTACCTTTGTAACTTGCTCAGCTATCAAAACTTTGGAGTCCAGTCCCTGGGCCAATTATGTACCTCTGTAATCTTTTGACTACCGCCCACAGGATGGGTATGGGGTGCATAATAAACATTAAACTAACCGTAGCTTGATTGCTAGCGCACTCAACTCACACGCTGAGGTCCGTGGTTCTATCCTTGGTACGGCTGTCCTTGCTCACATATCAGTAAAATAGGTACCTGGGTGTTAGTCGACTGGTGTGGGTCGCATCCTGGGGACAAAATTGATCTAATTTGCTTGAAATGCTCAGCATAACAAGGGCTTTCTATATAGTAGTATATCATTAATGTCAGCTAGGCCTGTATACCTTGTACATGTACTTAGAGAAATAGAGGTTTATTATTATTATTATTATTATTATTATTATTATTATTATTATTATTATTATTATTATTATTATTATTATTATTATTATTACATTATTATTATATACAATGAGAGCTGTATCTTCCAGTATATATACACAGGTGCATGTATTAGTGTATATATATTGAGTGGTCAAATAATCCTTCAGTATCCTAGACTTTGTTTGTCCTCTACGAATTTGTTGCTTCCCTTGAAGATAACAGTAATACACTGCTAGCTCTGATAGCATGGTCGTTATAATAAACTAGCTACTGTGACATGATGGTTACTAGTAAGCTAGTTACCATAGTATGGTGGTCATCACGGTGAAGTTATCATGGCATGGTGGTCATGGTGAAGTTACCATTGCATGGTCATCATAGCAAAGATACCATGGTATGCTGGCCATCATTGTAGAGTTACCATGGCATGGTGGTCATCATGGTAGAACTACCTTGGAATGGTGGTCATCATGGTATAGTTACCTTGGCATGGTAGTCATCATGGTAGCGCTACCTTGGCATGGTGGTCATCATGGTAGAGTTACCTTGGCATGGTGGTCATCATGGTAGAGTTACCTTGGCATGGTGGTCATCATGGTAGAGTTACCTTGGCATGGTGGTCATTATGGTAGAGTTACCTTGGCATGGTGGTCATCATGGTAGAGTTACCTTGGTATGGTGGTCATCATGGTAGAGTTACCTTGGCATGGTGGTCATCATGGTAGAGCTACCTTGGCATGGTGGTCATCATGGTAGAGCTACCTTGGTATGGTGGTCATCATGGTAGAGCTACCTTGGCATGGTGGTCATCATGGTAGAGTTACCTTGGCATGGTGGTCATCATGGTAGAGCTACCTTGGCATGGTGGTCATCATGGTAGAGCTACCTTGGCATGGTGGTCATCATGGTAGAGTTACCTTGGCATGGTGGTCATCATGATAGAACTACCTTGGCATAGTGGTCATCATGGTAGAACTACCTTGGCATGGTGGTCATCATGGTAGAGTTACCTTGGTATGGTGGTCATCATGGTAGAGCTATCTTGGCATGGTGGTCATCATGGTAGAGCTACCTTGGCATGGTAGTCATCATGGTAGAGTTACCTTGGCAAAGTAGTCATCATGGTAGAGCTACCTTGGCATGGTGGTCATCATGGTAGAGCTACCTTGGCATGGTGGTCATCATGGTAGAGTTACCTTGGTATGGTGGTCATCATGGTAGAACTACCTTGGCATGGTGGTCATCATGGTAGAACTACCTTGGCATGGTGGTCATCATGGTAGAGTTACCTTGGTATGGTGGTCATCATGGTAGAGTTACCTTGGCATGGTAGTCATCATGGTAGAGTTACCTTGGCATGGTGGTCATCATGGTAGAGCTACCTTAGCATGGTAGTCATCATGGTAGAGTTACCTTGGCAAAGTAGTCATCATGGTAGAGCTACCTTGGCATGGTGGTCATCATGGTAGAGCTATGGTGGTCATCATGGTAGAGTTACCTTGGTATGGTGGTCATCATGTAGAACTACCTTGGCATGGTGGTCATCAGTAGAACTACCTTGGCATGGTGGTCATCATGGTAGAGTTACCTTGGTATGGTGGTCATCATGGTAGAGTTACCTTGGCATGGTAGTCATCATGGTAGAGCTACCTTGGCATGGTGGTCATCATGGTAGAGCTACCTTGGCATGGTGGTCATCATGGTAGAGTTACCTTGGCATGGTGGTCATCATGGTAGAGCTACCTTGGCATGGTGGTCATCATGGTAGAGCTACCTTGGCATGGTGGTCATCATGGTAGAGTTACCTTGGCATGGTGGTCATCATGGTAGAACTACCTTGGCATAGTGGTCATCATGGTAGAACTACCTTGGCATGGTGGTCATCATGGTAGAGTTACCTTGGTATGGTGAACATCATGGTAGAGCTATCTTGGCATGGTGGCCATCATGGTAGAGCTACCTTGGCATGGTAGTCATCATGGTAGAGTTACCTTGGCAAAGTAGTCATCATGGTAGAGCTACCTTGGCATGGTGGTCATCATGGTAGAGCTACCTTGGCATGGTGATCATGGTAGAGTTACCTTGGTATGGTGGTCATCATGGTAGAACTACCTTGGCATGGTGGTCATCATGGTAGAACTACCTTGGCATGGTGGTCATCATGGTAGAGTTACCTTGGTATGGTGGTCATCATGGTAGAGTTACCTTGGCATGGTAGTCATCATGGTAGAGCTACCTTGGCATGGTGGTCATCATCGTAGAGCTACCTTGGCATGGTGTTCATCATGGTAGAGTTACCTTGGCATGGTGGTCATCATGGTAGAGCTACCTTGGCATGGTGGTCATCATGGTAGAACTACCTTGGCATGGTGGTCATCATGGTAGAGTTACCTTGGTATGGTGGTCATCATGGTAGAGCTTCCTTGGCATGGTGGTCATCATAGTAGAGTTACCTTGGCATGGTAGTCATCATGGTAGAGCTACCTTGGCATGGTAGTCATCATGGTAGAGCTACCTTGGCATGGTGGTCATCATGGTAGACCTACCTTGGCATGGTGGTCATCATGGTAGAACTACCTTGGCATGGTGGTCATCATGGTAGAGTTACCTTGGTATGGTTGTCATCATGGTAGAGCTACCTTGGCATGGTGGTCATCACGGTAGAGCTACCTTGGCATGGTGGTCATCATGGTAGAGTTACCTTGGTATGGTGGTCATCATGGTAGAGTTACCTTGGCATGGTAGTCATCATGGTAGAGCTACCTTGGCATGGTGGTCATCATGGTAGAGCTACCTTGGCATGGTGGTCATCATGGTAGAGTTACCTTGGCATGGTGGTCATCATGGTAGAGCTACCTTGGCATGGTGGTCATCATGGTAGAACTACCTTGGCATGGTGGTCATCATGGTAGAGTTACCTTGGTATGGTGGTCATCATGGTAGAGCTTCCTTGGCATGGTGGTCATCATAGTAGAGTTACCTTGGCATGGTAGTCATCATGGTAGAGCTACCTTGGCATGGTAGTCATCATGGTAGAGCTACCTTGGCATGGTGGTCATCATGGTAGACCTACCTTGGCATGGTGGTCATCATGGTAGAACTACCTTGGCATGGTGGTCATCATGGTAGAGTTACCTTGGTATGGTTGTCATCATGGTAGAGCTACCTTGGCATGGTGGTCATCACGGTAGAGCTACCTTGGCATGGTGGTCATCATGGTAGAGTTACCTTGGCATGGTGGTCATCATGGTAGAGCTACCTTGGCATGGTGATCATCATGGTAGAACTACCTTGGCATGGTGGTCATCATGGTAGAGTTACCTTGGTATGGTGGTCATCATGGTAGAGCTTCCTTGGCATGGTGGTCATCATGGTAGAGTTACCTTGGCATGGTAGTCATCATGGTAGAGTTACCTTGGCAAAGTAGTCATCATGGTAGAGCTACCTTGGCATGGTGGTCATCATGGTAGAGCTACCTTGGCATGGTGGTCATCATGGTAGAGTTACCTTAGTATGGTGGTCATCATGGTAGAACTACCTTGGCATGGTGGTCATCATGGTAGAACTACCTTGGCATGGTGGTTATCATGGTAGAGTTACCTTGGTATGGTGGTCATCATGGTAGAGTTACCTTGGCATGGTAGTCATCATGGTAGAGCTACCTTGGCATGGTGGTCATCATGGTAGAGCTACCTTGGCATGGTGGTCATCATGGTAGAGTTACCTTGGCATGGTGGTCATCATGGTAGAGCTACCTTGGCATGGTGGTCATCATGGTAGAGCTACCTTGGCATGGTGGTCATCATGGTAGAGTTACCTTGGCATGGTGGTCATCATGGTAGAACTACCTTGGCATAGTGGTCATCATGGTAGAACTACCTTGGCATGGTGGTCATCATGGTAGAGTTACCTTGGTATGGTGGTCATCATGGTAGAGCTATCTTGGCATGGTGGCCATCATGGTAGAGCTACCTTGGCATGGTAGTCATCATGGTAGAGTTACCTTGGCAAAGTAGTCATCATGGTAGAGCTACCTTGGCATGGTGGTCATCATGGTAGAGCTACCTTGGCATGGTGATCATGGTAGAGTTACCTTGGTATGGTGGTCATCATGGTAGAACTACCTTGGCATGGTGGTCATCATGGTAGAACTACCTTGGCATGGTGGTCATCATGGTAGAGTTACCTTGGTATGGTGGTCATCATGGTAGAGTTACCTTGGCATGGTAGTCATCATGGTAGAGCTACCTTGGCATGGTGGTCATCATGGTAGAGCTACCTTGGCATGGTGGTCATCATGGTAGAGTTACCTTGGCATGGTGGTCATCATGGTAGAGCTACCTTGGCATGGTGGTCATCATGGTAGAACTACCTTGGCATGGTGGTCATCATGGTAGAGTTACCTTGGTATGGTGGTCATCATGGTAGAGCTTCCTTGGCATGGTGGTCATCATAGTAGAGTTACCTTGGCATGGTAGTCATCATGGTAGAGCTACCTTGGCATGGTAGTCATCATGGTAGAGCTACCTTGGCATGGTGGTCATCATGGTAGACCTACCTTGGCATGGTGGTCATCATGGTAGAACTACCTTGGCATGGTGGTCATCATGGTAGAGTTACCTTGGTATGGTTGTCATCATGGTAGAGCTACCTTGGCATGGTGGTCATCACGGTAGAGCTACCTTGGCATGGTGGTCATCATGGTAGAGTTACCTTGGCATGGTGGTCATCATGGTAGAGCTACCTTGGCATGGTGATCATCATGGTAGAACTACCTTGGCATGGTGGTCATCATGGTAGAGTTACCTTGGTATGGTGGTCATCATGGTAGAGCTTCCTTGGCATGGTGGTCATCATGGTAGAGTTACCTTGGCATGGTAGTCATCATGGTAGAGCTACCTTGGCATGGTAGTCATCATGGTAGAGCTACCTTGGCATGGTGGTCATCATGGTAGAGCTACCTTGGCATGGTGGTCATCATGGTAGAACTACCTTGGCATGGTGGTCATCATGGTAGAGTTACCTTGGTATGGTTGTCATCATGGTAGAGCTACCTTGGCATGGTGGTCATCATGGTAGAGTTACCTTGGCATGGTAGTCATCATGGTAGAGCTATCTTGGCATGGTGGTCATCATGGTAGAGTTACCTTGGCATGGTGGTCATAATGGTAGAGCTACCTTGGCATGGTGGTCATCATGGTAGAGCTACCTTGGCATGGTGGTCATCATGGTAGAGTTACCTTGGCATGGTGGTCATCATGGTAGAGTTACCTTGGCATGGTGGTCATCATGGTAGAGCTACCTTCGCATGGTGGTCAGCATGGTAGAGCTACCTTGGCATGGTGGTCATCATATCATGGTAGAGCTACCTTGACATGGTGGTCATCATGGTAGAGCTACCTTGGCATTATGGTCATCATGGTAGAACTACCTTGGCATGGTGGTCATCATGGTAGAGTTACCTTGGCATGGTGGTCATCATGGTAGAGCTACCTTGGCATGGTGGTCATCATGGTAGAGCTACCTTGGCATGGTGGTCATCATGGTAGAGCTACCTTGGCATGGTGGTCATCATGGTAGAGCTACCTTGGCATGGTGGTCATCATGGTAGAGCTACCTTGGCATGGTGGTCATCATGGTAGAGTTACCTTGGCATGGTGGTCATCATGGTAGAGCTACCTTGGCATGGTGGTCATCATGGTAGAGCTACCTTGGCATGGTGGTCATCATGGTAGAGCTACCTTGGCATGGTGGTCATCATGGTAGAGCTACCTTGGCATGGTGGTCATCATGGTAGAGTTACCTTGGCATGGTGGTCATCATGGTAGAGCTACCTTGGCATGGTGGTCATCATGGTAGAGCTACCTTGGCATGGTGGTCATCATGGTAGAGCTACCTTGGCATGGTGGTCATCATGGTAGAGCTACCTTGGCATGGTGGTCATCATGGTAGAGCTACCTTGGCATGGTGGTCATCATGGTAGAGCTACCTTGGCATGGTGGTCATCATGGTAGAGCTACCTTGGCATGGTGGTCATCATGGTAGAACTACCTTGGCATGGTGGTCATCATGGTAGAGCTACCTTGGCATGATGGTCATCATGGTAGAGTTACCTTGGCATGGTGGTCATCATGGTAGAGCTACCTTGGCATGGTGGTGATCATGGTAGAACTACCTTGGCATGGTGGTCATCACGGTAGAGTTACCTCGGCATGCTGGTCATCATGGTAGAACTACCTTGGCATGGTGGTCATCATGGTAGAGTTACCTCGGCATGGTGGTCATCATGGTAGAACTACCTTGGCATGGTGGTCATCATGGTAGAACTACCTTGGCATGGTGGTCATCATGGTAGAGCTACCTTGGCATGCTGGTCATCATGGTAGTTACCTTGGCATGGTGGTCATCATGGTAGAGTTACCTTGGTATGGTGGTCATCATGGTAGAGTTACCTTGGCATGGTGGTCATCATGGTAGAGCTACCTTGGCATGGTGGTCATCATGGTAGAGCTACCTTGGCATGGTGGTCATCATGGTCGAGTTACCTTGGCATGGTGGTCATCATGGTAGAGTTACCTTGGCATGGTGGTCATCATGGTCGAGTTACCTTGGCATGGTGGTCATCATGGTAGAGTTACCTTGGCATGGTGGTCATCATGGTAGAACTACCTTGGCATGGTGGTCATCATGGTAGAGTTACCTTGGCATGGTGGTCATCATGGTAGAACTACCTTGGCATGGTGGTCATCATGGTAGAGTTACCTTGGCATGGTGGTCATCATGGTAGAACTACCTTGGCATGGTGGTCATCATGGTAGAGTTACCTTGGCATGGTGGTCATCATGGTAGAACTACCTTGGCATGGTGGTCATCATGGTAGAACTACCTTGGCATGGTGGTCATCATGGTAGAACTACCTTGGCATGGTGGTCATCATGGTAGAGTTACCTTGGCATGGTGGTCATCATGGTAGAGCTACCTTGGCATGGTGGTCATCATGGTAGAGCTACCTTGGCATGGTGGTCATCATGGTAGAGTTACCTTGGCATGGTGGTCATCATGGTAGAACTACCATTTCGTATTGATCACTATGAACATTTAAAATTTTACTTATTTTTATAGGTAAGGTGTCGAAAAATTGCATTATTTTAGGCTAGGCTATTTTATGAACATCAGAGGTAACAGAAGTATATTGGTGATTGTAGAGTAACATAATTATGATATTTAATGAGGATTGTGTTAGCCTTGGCAGGGGAAGAGTAAACATTGTTTTTCTTATGGATTTTTGAGAGCTGTTAACTGTTTTGTAAGGATGATTATATATTGGCAGGATTCTCTGGTGGTCATATTGTGGTTCTGCATAAAATTAACATGTCTCTAAAGTTGCGTTTCAGAAATATTTAGATTTTTATAATGCTCACATTAAACTTGATTTGACAAAAAAAAATATGTATATTTTTTATTATTCTTATAGGATTAGATTATAATTATCTATATTTAAGGTGCCAGAAATAGCCCTTTTATTTTGCCATTGGTTAGGGAGCTAGTAATTACCTGGTTAGTGTATTGAATTTTGGTTCAAGTTAGAATGTTTGGCAGTTTGTGAATGTGTAGCACATAATTATTTACAATAATTTGTTTTGCTTTTGTGCTTCAGTACAGCTCTGGCCATCAGTGGTGAGGGGTGCGGCTTGTCTCGCTCTGGCTTGGAACCATCATCTGGGTCTGGAATTGAGATGCAAGGATAATTTTGTGTCATAGAGGATAGTAAAAGGTTTCTATATAGTATCTGGGAAAGAGATAGGGGTTTTCATGAAGCTGCACGTAGTAGTGGAGTAAGACAAGAGAAGGTTGTAACTTGCTATGGCTGACCTGAATCATAAATGTGTATAGCCTATAAGTGTGATTATTAGGTATGAATATTCCTGTTTACAGGATAAGTAGTTTTATATATGAATTTTGGGATAATGTAGAGGAAGTAACAAAGGGAGGATAACGTTTGTGGCAACTTACTGTGAATTGTAAAGTTTTCTTTGATTACAAATGAACAACTGTAGGTAGAATTATATCATTAATTAATGTGGTTACTATTTATTAAATTATAATTATAAATATACTTAATTATAATTATTATTACATGTGGTCCTCAGGATTATTATAAAATAACTGAGACCCCATTACCCGTATCACTCCTTCATCTGCCAGCTCTGACGTTACTGTATCTTCTGAGTCATTCATGTCTCTTATCTCATTATTTGCTTGTTTAAGACATTATTTGGGCTATTATATATACTGAGTCAATTTTTCCAATCCTGACACTGGCATGGTGGTTATCATGGTAGAGCTACCATGGCCTCAACACCATCACAGCCTTTGCAGTTTGGTGTCACATTTTTAATTCAAGCGACAGACAACACTCGCTGTAGGTCAAAGAGCGTCTAGAAATACACGAACTGTCATATTCTCTCACACCCACGGAGCTAGTCTGATGGGCAGTACATTTAAAACTTCAAAACCTCAAATGTCACTTGTAAATTCTCATCTAAATATAAAGAGCATCCGACAGTGAAGATATACATATCTTTCTTTCTTTCAACACACCGGCCGTATCCCACCCAGGCGGGGTGGCCCAAAAGGAAAAACGAAATTTTCTCCTTTTACATTTAGTAATATATACAGGAGAAGGGGTCACCAGCCCCCCGCTCCTGGCATTTTAGTCGCCTCTTACAACACGCATGGCTTACGGAGGAAGAATTCTGTTCCACTTCCCCATAGAGGTAAGAGGAAATAAACAAGAACAAGAACTAGTAAGAAAATAGAAGAAAACCCAGCGGGGTGTGTATATATATGCTTGTACATGTATGTGTAGTGTGATCTAAGTGTAAGTAGAAGTAGCAAGACGTACCTGAAACCTTTCGTGTTTGTGAGACAGAAAAATGGACACCAGCAATCCTACCATCATGTAAAACAATTACAGGCTTTCGTTTTACACTCACTTCGCAGGACGGTAGTACCTCCCTGGGCGGTTGCTGTCTACCAACCTACTACCTAGGAAGATATATATATATACACACATGTTGCGAATGTATACAATAGATAGTAAGTTACTAAATGCTGTGAAGACATTTTATGAGGATAGTGAGGCTCAGGTTAGGGTGTGTAGGAGAGAGGGAGATTACTCCCAATAAAAGTAGGTCTTAGACACACACACCGACAGGCAATCAGTGAAGAGGCGGGGCTAAGAGCTATGACTCGACCCCTGCAACCACAAATAAGTGAGAATGGGTGGAGGTGGGAAGTACAGTGACTGCACTCTGAAGGATGGATGGAGGTGGGAAGTACAGTGATTGCACTCTGAAGGATGGGTGGAGGTGGGAAGTACAGTGCCTGCACTCTGAAGGATGGATGGAGGTGGGAAATACAGTGCCTGCACTTTGAAGGATGGGTGGAGGTGGGAAGTACAGTGCCTGCACTTTGAAGGATGGGTGGAGGTGGGAAGTACAGTGCCTGCACTCTGAAGAATGGATTGAGGTGGGATGTATAGTGCCTGCACTCTGAAGGATGGATCGAGGCGGGAAGTACAGTGCCTGCACTCTGAAGGATGGGTGGAGGTGGGAAGTACAGCACCTGCATTCTGAAGGATGGATGGAGGCGGGAAGTACAGTGCCTGCACTCTGAAGGATGGGTGGAGGTGGGAAGTACAGTGACTGCACTCTGAAGGATGGATGGAGGTGGGAAGTACAGTGCCTGCATTGAAGGATGGATGGAGGTGGGAAGTACAGTGCATGCACTCTGAAGGATGGATGGAGGTGGGAAGTACAGTGCCTGCACTCTGAAGGATGGGTGGAGGTGGGAAGTACAGTACCTGCACTCTGAAGGATGGATGGAGGTGGGAAGTACAGTGCCTGTACTCTGAAGGATGGATGGAGGTGGGAAGTACAGCACCTGCACTCTGAAGGATGGGTGGAGGTGGGAAGTACAGTGCATGCACTCTGAAGGATGGATGGAGGTGGGAAGTACAGCACCTGCACTCTGAAGGATGGGTGGAGGTGGGAAGTACAGTACCTGCACTCTGAAGGATGGATGGAGGTGGGAAGTACAGCACCTGCACTCTGAAGGATGGGTGGAGGTGGGAAGTACAGTACCTGCACTCTGAAGGATGGATGGAGGTGGGAAGTACAGTGCCTGTACTCTGAAGGATGGATGGAGGTGGGAAGTACAGCACCTGCACTCTGAAGGATGGATGGAGGTGGGAAGTACAGTGCATGCACTCTGAAGGATGGATGGAGGTGGGAAGTACAGCACCTGCACTCTGAAGGATGGGTGGAGGTGGGAAGTACAGTACCTGCACTCTGAAGGATGGATGGAGGTGGGAAGTACAGTGCCTGTACTCTGAAGGATGGGTGGAGGTGGGAAATACAGTACCTGCACTCTGAAGGATGGGTGTAGGTGGGAAGTAGAGTACCTGCACTCTGAAGGATGGGTGGAGGTGGGAAGTACAGTGCCTGCACTCTGAAATATGGATGGAGGTGGGAAGTACAGTGACTGCACTCTGAAGGATGGATGGAGGTTTGAAGTACAGTGGCTGCACTCTGAAGGATGGATGGAGGTGGGAAGTACAGCACCTGCACTCTGAAGGATGGATGGAGGTGGGAAGTACAGTGCCTGCACTCTGAAGGATGGGTGGAGGTGGGAAGTACAGTGCCTGCACTCTGAAGGATGGGTGGAGGTGGGAAGTACAGTGCCTGCACTCTGAAGGATGGATGAAGGTGGGAAATGCAGTGCCTGCACTCTGAAGGATGGATGGAGGTGGGAAGTACAGTGCCTGCACTCTGAAGGATGGGTGGAGGTGGGAAGTACAGTGCCTGCACTCTGAAGGATGGATGGAGGTGGGAAGTACAGTACCTGCACTCTGAAGGATGGATGGAGGTGGAATGTATAGTGCCTGCACTCTGAAGGATGGGTGGAGGCGGGAAGTACAGTGACTGCACTCTGAAGGATGGATGGAGGTGGGAAGTACAGTACCTGCACTCTGAAGGATGGATGGAGGTGGAAAGTACAGTACCTGCACTCTGAAGGATGGATGGAGGTGGGAAGTACAGTGCCTGCACTCTGAAGGATGGGTGGAGGTGGGAAGTACAGCACCTGCATTCTGAAGGATGGATGGAGGTGGGAAGTACAGTGCCTGCACTCTGAAGGATGGGTGGAGGTGGGAAGTACAGTGCCTGCACTCTGAAGGATGGATGGAGGTGGGAAGTACAGTGACTGCGCTCTGAAGGATGGATGGAGGTGGGAAGTACAGTACCTGCACTCTTAAGGATGGATGGAGGTGGGAAGTACAGTACCTGCACTCTTAAGGATGGATGGAGGTGGGAAGTACAGTACCTGCACTCTTAAGGATGGATGGAGGTGGGAAGTACAGTACCTGCACTCTTAAGGATGGATGGGGATGTTGCAATTTGGAGGTTCATCTTAACACTGATGTCAGCACACTTCGTGCAAGACAGTGATTGAATGAATTGTATATATATATATATATATATGTCGTGCCGAATATGTAAAACTGGTCAGTTAGCAAGAACTCATTTAAAATTAAGTCCTTTCCAAAATTTTCTCTCATACGTTTAAAGATATTTTTTTTTCATTAATGTTAATGTAATTTTTTTTAAATTTGCACCAAAAGAAACTTAGAAAACTTAGCTAACCTTGTTATAACAAGAGCAATTTATTTTAGCCTAACCCAGCTAAATATATTTTAGATTTGTTTATAGTAACTTAATACTAAACAAACACAATGAAATATATTTTTTTCGTTAGGTTCAGAATGATTTTTGCGAAATTATTGCATTTACAAATTTTCGCTTGCCTTATTCGGCAAGAAGAGCGGTGCTATATAAGCCAAAATCGCAAGTTTTACCTATTGGGCACGACATATATATGTACATGCATGTTAGTAATGGTGATAGTATTCAGTCCAGTTAACAGCAACAATAACGTAACATTGTTTTCCAAGAATCACAATAGCAACAATTACGTTCATTCATTCATATCTTGCACAATACAATTATTCCCCAACATGCAACTCCTCCTTCCCCTCTCACCCCCAACTCCCTCGCACGCACCTCCTCCACTCACCCCTTTAGCACCACCCACTCTTACACCCCTTAATGTGCCAACCTGCACCTCCCTACCTCACCTCTCTATCCCTCCCTCACTCCATCATCTTCAAACCGACCATCATTGCATGATACTATCAGTCTTACTGACCGCTGCGGCCCGCATATCTCGCACTCTGAAGACTGAAAGTGTTGCCCGAGTTGCCTGTCTTGCGACACATGGATGAGAAAGTGACAGGCGTTTAGCGTCAGGTATTTCCGAGCCTCCAGTGAACGCTCATGAGGGTGGTGAGAGGCATAAGTGGGAGGGTTGCAGGTGCACACATTCCTCTGTTGCATCATGCCACTGCTTCCTAGAAGCCCAGCCTGGTTTATATTGACTTGTTTCGAGTTCTAAGATGTATTCTCCACGGAGCCTCGGCTTGCGTTATAAGCATAGCGATACAAAGCGCCCTGAACCTAGGGTGTCATTTTTAATGCAAATGCCAAGGAGCTATTTGAAAAGTAATTATATCATTAGTTATTATTATTTTTATTATTAGTAGTAGTAGTATTATAGTATTATTATTATTATTATTATTATTATTATTATTATTATTATTATTATTATTATTATTATTGTTGTTGTTTTATCATTATTGTTATTTCACGAGGAGTAACGGACGTACACCACTTTATCTGAGAGGCTACGTAGCTAAATGGATCACATACTATTGTTGATGATGGCGTCAGTGCCAGTCTCGTATCCCCTCTTATCTCTCTATCATCGTATTATCTGACTTTGATAAGTCAAGATAAGGAACAGTACGCTTCTCTCAATGCCAATCAAGGATTATAACTACGACTCAAACTTTCGTATCAGAAGAAGCGTATTTAACGTTGGAAGCGTTGTTTCAGAAGGTCGCCCCCTTGATGCCTGGTAACGGGCTCTTGATCTGAGGAAGTGGAGCTAGCCTTCCTTTTCTTCAGATCATATCTAACTCCCCTGAGTATAATAATAATGATAAGCAGTTAGTAATCTTGCCACGGTACCGTGACGTCAACCATCTCCATGTTCTTTGGAATGTTTGCAGATACCATGATTAGTTTGGTAGTTTTTTTTTCTGTGTCAAGATAGCCCATTAAAACTGATGATGTAGTTGTGTCAGCGAGTGATAGAGGCATCCCAAGCGTGAAGTATAAGAGGGAAATACAGTAGGTTGGATTTGTGAAAGACCTGCCCAGTTTGGGCCAGTAGGCCTACTGTTGTGTTCCTCCTTTCTTATGTTATGTATCTATCACTTGGAAGAGTGTAGCAGCACACTGCTGATGTATCCAATTTTCCTAACTAAAATAAACTCAAGAAAGAGTTTTATGATAGATTTTAAATACACTTGTTTTTCTTCATTCTTTTATTCTCATAACCTTCTTCCCTTTCTTAACTCACCTCACCGTCTCTTCCTCTTCATTTTTCTCTCCCCTCCCCGCCTCCTCTACCTCTAACATTACATTCTATATATTATATGAATGAGTACCTACCTAGTTGTGGTTGCGGAGGTCAACCCTCAGTTCCTGACCTCGCCTTTTATTTGAGTAAGACCTGTTTTACTAGCTTCCTGTCTCTTGGACCCGATCCTACCTAGCCTGTAAGCTGCTATTTTTTCACCACCTTGTACAACCATACTCAAGGTAAGAAATATTTCTCACCATCTCTGTGACTCATTTCCTTCAATTTTGATTTATTTATTTCTTCTCACGCTGTCTTTGAAATAGTCTGTCACTGTATCCCTTTTCATGTCCTCTATCACGTACGTTATCGTCTCCCTTTGTTGTTTCCTCTAAGGTCGCCAAGTTTAGTTCTTTTATTAGACTCTTCTCATAGGTCTGCCTTCTCAGTTCTGGGACAAGCATTGTTGTGAATTTTTAATCTTTCTCCAGTTTACTGAAATTTCCCAACAGCCTGATTAGTCAGAAGCCAAGTTGCTATTATATCGGACGGAGGATCGAGCTCCACCGCTGCTCACGTTGAATGAATACAATACAGTATAGTGAGGTATACTAGAAGGGGAATCTTTTTAAGAGGCTCCCTGATTTTTTTTTTTTTTTGTCTTTTTTCTTCATGATATTTTTCAGTTAGTTTTCGCTGAAATTTTAAGATCCCCCTCATCTGATTGGATTCAAATTTTGAACTCTTGTGGGTGGTAACGAGGACCAAATTCTTGGAACCATTGGCATTTGCAGGTGCCCTGTTACCAGTCACTGAACCCATTCCCAGCATCCTGGAGCTTCAGATACTCCAACAATTTGACTCGCAATTCAACAGAAGTGGAGAGTGAAATTTAAGTGTATGGGTAAAGATATGATTATTTTGTGTGTAAAACTGTGTGAAATTTTAATTTCATGTGTGTGCAAGTTTTAATTCCACACAGTTTGATCGTTTAATCGTCGTGGTCAAAATGCGTGTTTGCCTCTTGTGGATGGCTTCTGTGGTTATACATGCCACTCACAATTCTTATAACAGTCAAAACGTAGCAATAAATTTATAGGCCCTAACACTAACAAATCATCCTTGAGATCCTTAATCAAACAGTGTTTGAGTAGCTATATTTTTTCATTAATACTAGCAACACTACTTCGGTTACCCCCGTTGCTGCTAACGTCACTAGTAGCTTTCACAGTTAAATATACATTGTCATCTTCAAATTAATAATGTATTTTAGGACATAGTGCTAAATTTATGATGCGCGCATGCTTGACACTGATTACATTGTCGCACTGACATCATCTCAAGTTGTTGCAATCTTTGAATTATATCAGCTGCAGTTACACATTTATTACATTTATAAAAAAATTATCATCGCCACATAAACAACGCCATGTTCTGTTATTACATGTGGGTGGATAGTGACTTTGAGCCTTGTTCTTTGCCATTATGTCTGATATCTTAGAACCCCATTTTCTTTCTCGTTTTCTTTGTCCTCGGTACTATGAGTATCCACTGGAGCTTTATTCTCTCCAGTGCTTCCTTTAATTAAGGTGCCGATATCCGCTTGTTTTAGACGTAGTTGATTTAGGTTTAGAGTTCCGTGCTCTCACTTTAGGTTTAGTTACTTCCTTATGCAAATCCTCTTTCAGCGTGTTGATAGGGTGACTAGGTTCTATCTGCATTATAACCTCCTGTAATCCTCTTCGGATTTCATGTATAATGAAATAGCTCTTCTTGTGTCTGTTTGATAATAATTTTACCATGTCAAGTTGTAATTTTTACAGCACTATACTGCTAAGCACCCATTCTGCTTATTCTATATTGAAATGATTTCCTGAGAATTTGATGGTTATATTAAGTTGAAAATAAGAAAAAGTTTTGGAGTGAGATTTTTTTTTTATTTATTTATTTATTTACAATTTGAGCATACATACAGAGGTACAAAAAAATACAGATAAGAGCAGCATGCCAAAGCCACTTATACTATGCATAGCATTACGGGCTGGCTTAAAATTAACTAAGCAATGATGAAATCAGTGATAATACATTATTGTAAACAGATAACTATAAAGCACAAATGAGTATTACAAAGACAGGTCATATGGTTGCATGCATTGTTGTACATTCAGTCGTATGGAGTATTCTGTTAGGTAGTGTATTTAAAAAAATAAAGTTAGATTGGATTTTAGGTTTAACATTTATGTGATGTAATTGTGAGAAACATTTAAGATATACAATTTATAAGGTTCAGTTATTCAGTATTTATTTGGTTTTGGGTGAGTAAGTGATCTTTGAGAAGAGACTTGAATTTATAAACAGGTAGTGTTTCTTTTATATTTACAGGTAATGAATTCCAGATTTTAGGGCCTTTTATGTGCATTGAGTTTTTGCATAGTGTGAGATGGACACGAGGAACATCAAAGAGTGATCTGTGCCTTGTGTTATGGTCATGTGTTCTGTTGAGGTTGGCAAGGAGATGTTTGAGGGGAGGGTTAATATCAGAGTTAAGTGTTCTATGTATGTAATAGGTGCAGTAATAAGTATGGATGTTTTGTATGGTGAGTAGGTTTAGTGTATTGAATATTGGTGGAGTGTGCTGCCTGTAGTGAGAATTTGTTATCATTCTAACTGCAGCCTTTTGTTGGGTAATTAGTGGTCTGAGATGGTTAATTGTTGTTGAGCCCCATGCACAAATTCCATAGGTGAGATAGGGGTAAATAAGAGAGTGATATAGGGCCAGGAGGGCTGACTGTGGAACATAGTACCGTATCTTCGATAGTATGCCTACAGTCTTGGAAATTTTCTTAGAAATTTGTTGTATATGTGTATGAAATTTGAGTCTATTATCAAGGTGGATTCCTAAGAATTTTCCCTCTGTTAGCTTTGTGATAGGTGATCCGTTTATCATTATGTTAAGAGGGACATCTGTAGCTCTGTTACCAAACTGAATGAAGTAGGTTTTGTCAGTGTTTAGTGTAAGTTTGTTAGTCCTCATCCAGGTAGATATTTTCTGTAATTCGGTATTTACAGTATTGGCTAGCGTGACTGGGCTCGGGTGAGAGAAGATGTATGTAGTGTCATCTGCAAATAGTGTGGGTTTGAGTAATTGCGAAGCATTTGGAAGGTCATTTATGTATAGGAGAAAGAGAAGAGGGCCAAGGACACTTCCCTGTGGGACACCAACTGTAATTGATTGCGCAGAAGAGTTTGCCCCATTTGCGTACACATATTGGCTTCTGTTGCTGAGGTATGACTTGAGGTAGTTGAGGGAGTGCCCTCTTATACCATAGTGTGACAATTTTACGTGGAGCAAGTCATGGTCAACTGTATCAAAAGCTTTACGTAAGTCAATGAAGATCCCCAGTGGGACTTCTTTTTTCTCTATTGCAGTGTATATATGTTCTAGCATGTGTATAATAGCATCATTAGTATTTTTATTAGGCCTGAATCCAAATTGGCAGGGGTTGAGTATGTTTTGGGAGATAAGGTAAGAGTAGATTCGTTTATGAATTAATTTTTCGAAGATTTTTGAGAGAGGGTGTAAGTTGGATATTGGCCTATAGTTATTCAACTCTGGTCTCCTCCTTTGTGGATCGGGGTGACCCTTGCTATTTTGAGTACTGTAGGGAAGGTGGAGGATTCAATGGATTTGTTAAAGAGTGTTGCAATGATTGGTGATAGCACTTGTGACACTTTTTTGTATATAAAGGGTGGTAAGGTATTTAAATCTCCTGCCTTGTTTTTTAGTGCGTTGATAATAAGGGAGACTTTGTATGGGTTAGTCGGAGCTAGGAACAGTGTTCGGGTAGTTGCCGGTGAGGTAGTCATTTGGTGGGGTATCTGAGCTTGGGATTTTATTGGCAAGGTTTTGTCCTATAGTGGAGAAGAAATCATTGAGTCTGTTTGCTGTTTCTGTTGGTGGGAGTTGGGGTTCATCTGATTTTGCTAATTTTATTTCGCTATTTCGCGATATCTTTTTTGTTCCCAGAATTTCTGATAGGGTTTTCCAGGTCTTTTTTATATCACCTCGTTAGTTGGATTATCTGTTCTCATAATACAATTTTTTTGCCCTTCTTATCAGGCTGGTTAGGATTGACGAGTAACGTTTTGTTTGGTCTCTGGTTATGTGACCCATTCTGTACCGTTTTTCATATTGGTGTTTTGTATTTATGGATTTGAGAATGCTGGGTGTTAGCCAGGGACTGTTCAGTCTCTTAGCTGTCATCTGTTTAGTTTTTTTAGGGCAGTGCTTGTTATAGAGGTATTGGGTCTTTTTTAGAAAATTATTAATACATTCGTCAATATCTGTATAGATTTCTAGCTCAGTGTGCCAATCAATGTTTGCTACTGCTGTTGTGAAGTTATTAATGGCTGCCTCATTGTGAAGTCTGAAGGTGACTTTAGTAGTGTCTTGGGGTAGTTTACCAAGAGTTGTTATGAGGAAAGTAGGGTAGTGGTCTGTGGTATTATCTGTAATTATGCCTGATTTTAAAGGGGATATGGTGTTGGTCCAGATGTGGTCAAGTAGGGAAACACTAGTCTCCGTAACTCTTGTAGGTTTTGTTACTGTTGGTAGTAGCATACAGTTACTCATTGTGTTTGTGAATTCAGTAACGTGTGGGTCCTGGTCTTGCAGGAGATTTATATTGAAGTCACCTGAGAGTAGTAAGTGATCTTTGTTCATGCGTGCATCAGTTATCATACTTCCTAGGTTTTGACTAAATTGGCTAATGTTTGACTGTGGAACTCTGTAGATGTTTATCAATGTGAGAGGTTTTTGTAGATATTTGGATTTGAATTTAGCTATTATATATTCCCCATGTTCATCCCTTGTGCAAGTATTAGTGATACATTCTAGTTGGTCTGAGTAGTATATGGCTGTGCCACCCCCTTGTTGGTCTGGCCTACAGTTGTGTATGGCTGTGTAACCAGGAATGGCATAGACATCTGTACTATCAGGCTTTAGCCAGGTTTCAGTTAGTGTAATGATGGACATATTGGCATGTAAGGAATTTAGTAATGCTATGAGGTCATCGTAATGCTTGCTTAAAGATCTGATATTGTAGTTAAAGATAGTTATGTTGTTGTTGGCACTGAGAAGTGCCTTTGATTGTTCTGCAGTGTAGTAATAATTACAGTAACTGTTTGATTCATTTAAGTCATTAAATAAGAGGTTGGTATCAGGATCAATGCTTGTAATCATAAGATTTGTAGTGAATCTGTAGTTAGAATTAAGTATAAAACAAAGTAAATAGTCTTAAGCTAAAAAATAGCACCTGAATTATTTAACAAATGTAAAATAATGAGCTAAGGTAGTTTTTTTTTTTTTTTTTTTTAAGCTAAAATAATGGAGACAATATAAAAGGGACTAATACAAATAAAGTGATGATCAAATAATGGAGCTTGGGAATATGATAGTAGGTAGTACTATAAAGGTAATTTTTTAAAGTTAGAATTATAGTATAAAATTATAATATAAAAGGGACTAATATAGGTTGTGGTGAACAATAAAGTGGTAATCAAATAAATGAGCTTTGGAATATAATGGCAAAATTGTGAACTTATTCTACTTTAGCACCTGAGAATAGCACCTTGATTATTTTAACAATTGTGAATATATAAACTAGGGTAGTTATATAAAGCTAAAATAAAGGAGAAAATATATAAGGGACTAAAATTAAGTAATGGTAAACAAAGTTAAATGGACAGATGGTAGGAATTATAATATAAACTTATAATATAAAAATACAATTTGAAATGGTACTTGCAATTGCACTAGAGTCTGGTATAGGTTGTTGACAAGATCAAGATTATAACTAGATTTAAATTGACAAAATAAAATTCACAATTAAAGTACCAAAAGAATAATAGTAAAAAAATAACAATGGTAATGTCTTGGTTATAATATGATAGTAAGATGGTAGACAGATAGTAAATGTGGTATTAAAACAGGTAAAGGTAATTAGACAAGTAATGGTTATTAAATGTCAAAAATGTTAAGAGTAAATTGAAATTTTAGTAAAAATGATAATTATTAATTTTAGTAAGTAATATCAAATGATAGTATTTAAAAAAATATGAGGTAGTAATATGGACAGAGAAAGTATCAATTCAGCTAATGTTTAAGCGAACAATAGTAAATAACAAAATCACATAAGGTGACTTATGCTTACTAGTAAAATCACAAAATGAGGTAGTTGATTATTTAATTACTAAGAGATTGCACAATGAAATTTGAACAATAATGGAGCAAAACATACACTACACTACGTAGGCTTTTAAGTTGGACATTGTTTAGTTATTCTCTGTAAGATTAGTATCCCTGAGAAATCGTGATAGATCATTCTCGCTCGTGATTGTGTACAGTTGACCTACATTTGTTTTCCTAACAAGAATTTTCCCATCTCGTGTGAAGCATTGGTGTATTGTGTCGTTATTCTCCCGCTTAAGTTTTCTGACTCTATACAGGAGGTTCTGACGTTTTTTGGTAAGACACTTGTTTATGTATACCTCTTTCTTTACTTTAATAGATGCAATAATTAAGTCTTTTTTCCTGTCATGTGAGTGGAATCTAAGCAGATTAACAAGTTAAGGAAGCCTAGAGAACAAATGGATTTGTCAGTTAAAAATAGGAGAGGAGAGTTATTAAATGAAGAGTTAGAGGTATTTGGAAGATGGAAGGAATATTTTGAGGAATTGTTAAATGTTGATGAAGATAGGGAAGCTGTGATTTCGTGTACAGGACAAGGAGGAATAACATCTTGTAGGAGTGAGGAAGAGCCAGTTGTGAGTGTGGGGGAAGTTCGTGAGGCAGTAGGTAAAATGAAAGGGGGTAAGGCAGCTGGGATTGATGGGATAAAGATAGAAATGTTAAAAGCAGGTGGGGATATAGTTTTGGAGTGGTTTGTGCTATTATTTAATAAATGTATGGAAGAGGGTAAGGTACCTGGGGATTGGCATGCATAGTTCCTTTGTATAAAGGCAAAGGGGACAAAAGAGAGTGCAAAAATTATAGGGGGATAAGTTTGTTGAGTATACCTGGTAAAGTGTATGGTGGAGTTATTATTGAAAGAATTAAGAGTAAGACGGAGAATAGGATAGCAGATGAACAAGGAGGCTTTAGGAAAGGTAGGGGGTGTGTGGACCAGGTGTTTACAGTGAAACATATAAGTGAACAGTATTTAGATAAGGCTAAAGAGGTTTTTGTGGCATTTATGGATTTGGAAAAGGCGTATGACAGGGTGGATAGGGGGGAAGTGTGGCAGATGTTGCAGGTGTATGGTGTAGGAGGTAGGTTACTGAAAGCAGTGAAGAGTTTTTACGAGGATAGTGAGGCTTCAGTTTAGTTTAATATGTTTATTATGCACCCCATACCCATCCTGTGGGAGGTAGTCAAAAGATTACAGAGGTACATAATTGGTCCAGGGACTGGGCCTCAAAGTTTTAATAGTTGAGCAAGTTACAGAGGCAATGAATTCACAATTTACAAAGGTAATGAACTCACAATTTACAAAGGTAATGAACTCCAGGTAGGTCTAGTCACAATCATGACAAGTTACAAAGGTATTTACAGATTACAGAGGTACACAATGGGTCCAGGGACCGGGCTCCAAAGTTTTGATGGCTGAACTAGGTACAAGGTAATGAACTCACAAGTTACAAAGGTAATGAACTCACAAGTTACAAAGGTAATGAATACTGTAAGAATGGTTACTTACGTTTATACATGGGTGCAATCATGAACAAATTTTAGAGTAATGAGCAATTCACACTTCCACACCCGGTCACAACTGTACTGAGTTATTGGTGCAAATGTTGATTGCTGAGTCTCTCTCTAACACACACACATACAAATTCATACACACACACACATAAACACACACACACACACACACACACACACACACACACACCCACACACACAAACTCATACACACACACGCACACACACTCATACACACACACACACTCATACACACACATACACTCATACACACACACACACTCATACACACACACACTCATACTCACACACACACACACACACACACACACACACACACACACACACACACACACACACACACACACACACACACTCACACACTCACACACATACACACACACACACACACACACACACACACACACACACACACACACACACACACACACACACACACACACACACACACACACACACACACATGCACATATGTGGTAATGCTTTATTTACAGCTAGCAAAGTCAGGGTATTTCTCCAGAATGGTCTGTAATATACCACTGTGGATAAAATACTTAGCCATTTCTTGAACACTTCTGAGTGAGTTGTTTCTAAATTCATTAATTTTATCACACTCCAGTACATAATGACGCAAGGTGTGACAATAATCCATCTGGCAAAGTTTACATTTCGTTTGGTCTACATCTGGTGGTGGTGATTTAACCTGCCAAAGATACTTGTAACCCAGCCGGAGCGGGGCGGTAGTGACATCCAAGAGTCTGCTTATTTTGTTGGATGCACCATAGACATGTGGCTCCTCCTGCATGATAGAATGATGATAGATGGACTCACTGGTGTCAATCTCCCTGAGCCTTAAGTCCATAAAATTCAGCTGAAGTTCTTTTCGTATTATTGTTCTCAAACTACTACCTGACAAGCCAAGATTGTAATCTACTCCCTCTTTGAAAGCATACAGCTTAGCCAATTTATCAGTTCTATCATGCATCTGAAGACCAATGTGAGATGGAATCCACAGCATGTGCACTCTGACTCCACTGTCCACAATCCTACCATACCTGTGTCTGGCTTCTGACGCAAGCATGCCACAATTTATGCTTAATGAGTTGAGAGCATTTATGGATGACAGAGAAACAGTTACAATTAAACTGTCAATCTTTGATACATAGATGCATTTCAGAGGCTCAAGTTAGAGTATGTAGGAAAGAGGGAGATTATTTCCCAGTAAAAGTAGGCCTTAGACAAGGAAGTGTGATGTCACCGTGGTTGTTTAATATATTTATAGATGGGGTTGAAAGAGAAGTAAATGCGAGGGTCTTGGCAAGAGGCGTGGAGTTAAAAGATAAAGAATCACACATAAAGTGGGAGTTGTCACAGTTGCTCTTTGCTGATTACACTGTGCTCTTAGGAGATTCTGAAGAGAAGTTGCAGAGGTTGGTGGATGAATTTGGTAGGGTATGCAAAAGAAGAAAATTAAAAGTGAATACAGGAAAGAGTAAGTTTATGAGGGTAACAAAAAGATTAGGTGATGAAAGACTGGATATCAGATTGGAGGGAGAGAGTATGGAGGAGGTGAATGTATTCAGATATTTGGGAGTGGACGTGTCAGCAGATGGGTCTATGAAAGATGAGGTGAATCATAGAATTGATGAGGGGAAAAGGGTGAGCAGTGCACTTAGGAGTCTGTGGAAACAAAGAACTTTGTCCTTGAAGGCAAAGAGGGGAATGTATGAGAGTATAGTTTTACCAACGCTCTTATATGGGTGTGAAGCATGGGTGATGAATGTTGCAGCGAGGAGAAGGCTGGAGGCAGTGGAGATGTCATGTCTGAGGACATTGTGTGGTGTGAATATAATGCAGAGAATTCGTAGTTTGGAAGTTAGGAGGAGGTGCGGGATTGCCAAAACTGTTGTCCAGAGGGCGGGTTGTTGAGGTGGTTCGGACATGTAGAGAGAATGGAGCGAAACAGAATGACTTCAGGAGTAATCAGTCTGTAGTGGAAGGAAGGCGGGGTAGGGGTCGGCCTAGGAAAGGTTGGAGGGAGGGGATAAAGAAGGTTTTGTGTGCGAGGGGCTTGGACTTCCAGCGGGCATGCGTGAGCGTGTTTGATAGGAGTGAATGGAGACAAATGGTTTTTAATACTTTACGTGCTGTTGGAGTGTGGGCAGAGTAACATTTATGAAGGGGTTCAGGGAAACCGGCATGCCGGACTTGAGTCCTAGAGATGGGAAGTACAGTGCCTGCGCTCTGAAGGAGGGGTGTTAATGTTGCAGTTTAAAAACTGTAATGTAAAGCACCCTTCTGGCAAGACAGTGATGGAGTGAATGATGGTGAAAGTTGTTCTTTTTCGGGCCACCCTGCCTTGGTGGGAATCGGCCAGTGTGTTAATAAAATAAAATAAATATTAAGTTGAATCCTTAGTGACGCTCACTGGCACAGGATACGTATGGTCAGGTGATGGTATACCTAACAATTTATCCATCAACTTGAGTCTTTTCCTATCCTGACTTATATAAGTATTTTTTAAGTATAGTCACTATCTGCTTGTATCTCGCGGCTACTGTACCATAACTCTTTACTAAGGTGAGTGCTTTACCTCTGAGTGGACCCCTGAGGTACTGCAACTTCGCTACCTTATCTTGACCTCTGGTATCTACAGAAGAACTAAATCTAGCCCAGAATTCATTCCACTCACTCTGGGGTGACACATAATACTACTACTACTACTAATAATAATAATACCTGGAGTATACCTAGAGTTCCGTGGCTCAACGCCCCCGCGGCCCGGTTTGTGACCAGGCCTCATGGTGGACCAGGGCCTGATCAACCAGGCTGTTACTGCTAGCCGCACGCAGTCCAACATACGACCCCCAGCCCGGCTGGTCGGGTACTGACTTTAGGTGTTTGTCCAGTGCCTGCTTGAAGACAGCCAGGGGTCTACTGGTAATCCCCCTTATGTATGCTGGGAGGCAGTTGAACAGTCTTGGGCCCCTCACACTTATTGTGTTGTCTCTTATCGTGCTAGTGGCACCTCTCCTTTTCATTGGGGGGATGTTGCATCGTCTGTCGAGTCTTTTGCTTTCGTAGGGAGTGATTTTCATATGCAAGTTTGGTACTAATCCCTCTAGGATTTTTCAAGCGTGTATAATCATGTATCTCTTCAGCCTGCGTTCTGTGGAGTACAGGTTTAGGAACTTTAAGCGTTCCCAGTAATTGAGGTGTTTTATCGCAGTTATGCGTGCCGTGAAGGTTCTCTGTACATTTTGTAGGTCAGCAATTTCACCTGCTTTGAAAGGTGCTGTTAGTGTGCAGCAATAGAAGATAGAACAAGTGACCTGAAGAGTGTCATCATGGGCTTGGCATCCCTGGTTTTGAAGGTTCTCATCATTCATCCTGTCATTTTTCTGGCAGATGCGATTGATACACTTATGGTCCTTGAAGGTGAGATCCTCTAACATGATCACTCCCAGGTCTTTTACATTAGTTTTTCGCTCTATTGTGTGCTTGGAATTTGTTTTATACTCCGATGAAGTTTTAATTTCCTCACGTTTTCCATATCGAAATAATTGACATTTCTCATCATTGAACTTCATATTGTTTTCTGCAGCCCATTTAAAGATTTGGTTGATGTCCGCCTGGAGTCTTGCAGTGTCTTCAATGGAGGACACTGTCATGCAAATTCGGGTGTCGTCTGCAGAGGAAGACACGGCTCTCTGGCTGATATCCCTGTCTATGTCCGATATGAGCATGAGGAACAAGATGGGAGCGAGTACTGTGCTTTGTGAAACAGAGCTTTTCACCGTAGCTGCCTCAGACTTTACTCTGTTGACTACAACTCTTTGTGTTCTGTTTATTAGGAAATTATAGATCCATCTACCAACTGTTCCTGTTATTTCTTTATCACGCATTTTGTGCGCTGTTACTCCATGGTCACACTTGTCAAAGGCTTTTGCAAAGTCTGTGTATATTACATCTGCATTCTTTTTGTCTTCTAGAGCATCCAGGACCTTGTCGTAGTGGTCCAGTAGTTGGGACAGACAGGAGCGTCCTGCTCTAAACCCATGCTGCCCTGGGTTGTGTAACTGATGGGTATCTAGATGAGTGGTGATCTTGCTTCTTAGAACCCTTTCAAAGATTATTATGATATGGGACGTTAGCGCTATCGGTCTGTAGTTCTTTGCTATTGCTTTACTGCCCCCTTTGTGGAGTGGAGCTATGTCTGTTGTTTTTTAGTAACAGTGACAACCCCAGTGTCCATGCTCCCTCTCCATAGGATGTTAAGAGCTCATGATAGGGGCTTCTTGCAGTTCTTGATGAACACGGAGTTCCATGAGTCTGGGCCTGGGGCAGAGTGAATGGGCATGTCATTTATCGTCTTTTCGAAGTCATTTGGCGTCAGGACAATATTAGGTAGGTATGTGTCTACCAAATTCTGTGTCTCTCATAAAAAATTCATTCAGGTTTTCGACTCTCAGTCTGGTTAGCGGCTCGTTAAAAACCGAGTCATATTGGGACTTGAGTAGCTCACTCATTTCCTTGCTGTCATCTGTGTAGGACCCATTCCAACTAAAGACTTTGAATTAGGAACCCCACAGGGAGGTGTGCTTAGTCCCACCCTTTTCAATATTCTGATTAATGCCTTACTTAATGCCATGCCTAGCCAGCCCCATCATTATATGATTAGTTTTGCTGATGATATAATGATTCACACCACCGGATTCTCCAACACCCAAAACATTCTTAATCATGTACTAGCCTCGTGTCAGGACCTGGGGTTAATAATCTCAGGGGATAAAACAAAGATACTCAACAGGCGTCCTCCTCGACAGAGAGGCACAGTTCGTCAGATACAGTTGCATGATGGGTCTCTTCTAGAATATGTAAGCAGATACAGGTATCTAGGTTTTGAGGTTCCACTACTTGGACCTGTTGTAACAAGACTTTGTCGCCAATACAAAGAACGACTAAGAGCACTTAGAGTTGTGGCAGGGCTTCACCCCAGGTATGGTGCTAATGTTAAAATTGTGAAAATGATGTATCTTGCTTATATTAGATCATTGGTTGATTATGCTGCGCCACTACTTGCTCTTGTGTCTGACTGGAAGCTTGGAGGGCTGGAAAAACTGCAGAACGAAGCAATGAGGATCATTTTAGGATGCCCTCATACTGCCAAAATTTTAAATATGCAAAAAGAACTTGATATTCCAAGCATCAGAGATCGTGTTACTGAAAGAAATATCCTAATTGGGGTTAATATGCTCAGGCAAGCCCATTCAAACCCCTGCACAGAAGCCCTCCAAACTTTCCTCAACACTGGTGAACACTCCTCCAGATGGATCGAAAAAACTGAAATCGACCTCCGCGTGAATCAGATACATGATCTATGTCAAGTAAGGCAACAACGGCACTTCTCCGCTCCATGGGATATTACCCCATTCCAAACTACCATTCCTCCATTTCCCCCCAAACTACTTCTTAAATCACAACCAAAACTTCGCCTAAGCCAAACATGATGCCTTGAGCTGTATTGATAACTTAGTCACACAGCACACACTCTCGCAAATTATTTACGTTGATGGTTCTGTTCACCAATCCACTGGTGCAGCTGGTAGTGCTGCTGTTGTCGTACAGAGTGATGACTCTCTTAAAGAAATTCCTGTCCAACATTTAGAACTTTGCATTTGTCTATATTAAACTGCATCTGCCACTTCTCCGACCACTGCATCAGTCTATTCAAATCTTCCTGGAGTGCTCGAATGTCCTCGTCAGAATGAATTCGACGGCCTATTTTGGTGTCATCGGCAAACTTGCCGATGTCGCTCTTTATGCCCTCATCTATGTCGTTTATGTAGATTGTGAACAGCAGGGGGCCCAACACTGACCCCTGTGGAACACCGCTCGTGACACTTCCCCACTCTGATTTCTCCCCATTTATGCAAACTCTCTGCTGCCTATTTGTCAACCATGCCTCTATCCAGGAAAAAATTTCTCCTCCTATTCCATGTGCTTTAATTTTCCTCAATAGTCTCTGATGTGGGACCCTGTCAAAAGCCTTACTGAAGTCCATATACACAATATCATATTCATTACCATGATCTACCTCCTCAAATACCTTAGTGAAAAAAGTTAATAAATTCGTAAGGCAGGAACGCCCCTTTGTAAAACCATGCTGAGATTCGTTGATTAATTTATGCTTTTCAAGGTGGCTACGAACTGCCTCGGCAATTATTGATTCCATAAATTTTCCCACTATGGAGGTTAGGCTTATTGGTCTATAGTTCGAAGCTAAGGACCTGTCACCTGTTTTGAAAATAGGTATCACATTTGCCATTTTCCACTTATCTGGCACCATGCCAGTTTGTAGTGATATGTTGAAAAGATTAGCCAAAGGTGTGCTAAGCTCCTCTTTACATTCCTTTAGAACCCTTGCATACAGTTCATCAGGGCCTGGGGATTTGTTAGGTTTTAATTTATCTATTTGCCTAAGGACCATGTCACTTGTGACCCTAATAGTACACAGTTTATTATCGTCCTGTTCTACATAATTTATCATTACTGGAATATCGCTGGTATCCTCCTGTGTAAAAACTGAGAGGAAGTATGTGTTAAAAATTCTACACATTTCCTTATCACTGTCAGTGAGCTGACCCGAGGAACTTTTGAGTGGGCCTATCTTGTCCCTGATCTTACTTCTGTATACCTGAAAGAATCCTTTTGGGTTAGTCTTCGATTCTCTTGCAACTTTAACCTCATAATCTCTTTTTGCTTTTCTAATTCCCTTTTTTATTTCTCTCTTTAACTGAATATATCGATTTCTCAATTGCCCCTCTCCTCTTTTGATTTGCCTATATATGCCTCTCTTTTGACCAATCAGATATTTTAATCTATTGTTCATCCATTTAGGATCATTTTTGTTTGATCTGATTTCCCTATTTGGAACATAATTTGACTGAGCAGCTAGAACTATGCCCTGGAAAGCATCATATCGGCAACCATCACCACCTACCTGACCCTTAGTCAGGTCATTCCAGTTCAGCCCACCTAAGTAATTTTTCAGTCCTATGAAATCAGCCAAGCGAAAGTCAGGGACGGAGACTTGATTGCCATTATTAGGGGAATTCCATGATATGTTAAAACTGAGTGATTTGTGATCATTCAGAGGGCATCTTTAATAATTGGGCCTCTACCCTTCAGACAGAACTGTTTGCCATACTCCTTGCACTGAAATGCATCTATGTATCTAAGATTGACAGTTTAATTGTAACTGATTCTCTGTCATCCATAAATGCTCTCAACTCATTAAGTATAAAATGTGGCATGCTTGTGTCAGAAGCCAGACATAAGTATGGTAAGATTGTGGACAGTGCACATGCTGTGGATTCCATCTCACATTGGTCTTCAGATGCATGATAGAACTGATAAATTGGCTAAGCTGTATGCTTTCAAAGAGGGAGTAGATTACAATCTTGGCTTGTCATGTAGTAGTTTGAGAGCAATAATACGAAAAGAACTTCAACTGAATTTTATTGACTTAAGACTCAGGGAGATTGACACCAGTCAGTCCATCTATCATCATTCTATCATGCAGGAGGAGCCCCATGTCTATGGTGCATCCAACAAAATAAGCAGACTCTTGGATGTCACTACCGCCCGGCTCCGGCTGGGTTACAAGTATCTTTGGCAGGTTAAATCACCACCACCAGATGTAGACCAAACGAAATGTAAACTTTGCCAGATGGACTATTGTCACACCCTGCGTCATTATGTACTGGAGTGCGATAAAATTAATGAATTTAGAAACAACTCACTCAGAAGTGTTCAAGAAATGGCAAAGTATTTTATCCACAGTGGTATATTACAGACCATTCTGGAGAAATACCCTGACTTTGCTAGCTGTAAATAATGCATTACCATGATGTGTGTGTGTGTGTACTCACCTACTCACCTATTTGTGGTTGCAGGGGTCGAGTCTTAGCTCCTGGCCCCGCCTCTTCACCGGTTGCTACTGGGCCCTCTCCCCGCTCCATGACCTTTATGAAACCTCGTCTTAAAACTGTGTATGGTTCCTGCCTCCACTACATCATTTTCTAGGCTATTCCACTGCCTTACAACTCTATGACTGAAGAAATACTTCCTAATATCTCTCTGACTCATTTGTGTCTTCAACTTCCAATTGTGGCCTCTTGTTTCTGTGTCCCCTCCCTGGAACATCCTGTCTTTGTCCACCTTGTCTATTCCACGCAGTATTTTATATGTCGTTATCATGTCTCCCCTGACCCTCCTGTCCTCCAGTGTCGTCAGGCCGATTTCCCTTAATCTTTCTTCATAGGATATTCCCCTTAGCTCTGGAACTAACCTTGTCGCAAACCTTTGTACTTTCTCTAGTTTCTTGACGTGCTTTATCAAGTGCGGGTTCCAAACAGGTGCTGCATACTCCAGTATGGGCCTGACATACACGGTGTACAGTGTCTTGAACGATTCCTTACTAAGGTATCGGAATGCTGTTCTCAGGTTTGCCAGGCGCCCATATGCTGCAGCAGTTATCTGATTGATGTGTGCTTCCGGAGACATGCTCGGTGTTATACTCACTCCAAGATCTTTCTCCTTGAGTGAGGTTTGCAGTCATTGGCCACCTAGCCTATACTCTGTCTGTGGTCTTCTGTGCCCTTCCCCTATCTTCATGACTTTGCATATGGCAGGATTAAATTCGAGAAGCCATTTGCTGGACCAGGTGTCCAGTCTGTCCAAGTCTCTTTGAAGTCCTGCCTGGTCCTCATCAGATTTAATTCTCCTCATTAACTTCACATCATCTGCAAACAGGGACACTTCTGAGTCTAACCCTTCCATCATGTCGTTCACATATACCAAAAATAGCACTGGTCCTAGGACCGACCCCTGTGGGACCCCGCTCGTCACAGGTGCCCACTGTGATACATCATTACGTACCATGACTCGTTGTTGCCTCCCTGTCAGGTATTCTCTGATCCACTGCAGTGCCCTTCCTGTTATATGCGCCTGATGCTCTAGCTTCTGCACTAATCTCTTGTGAGGAACTGTGTCAAAGGCCTTCTTGCAGTCCAAGAAGATGCAATCAACCCACCCCTCTCTCTCGTGTCTTACTTCTGTTATTTTATCATAAAACTCCAGAAGGTTTGTGACACAGGATTTGCCTTCCATGAATCCGTGCTGGTTGGCATTTATACTCTTGTTCCGTTCCAGGTGCTCCACCACTCTCCTCCTGATAATCTTCTCCATAACTTTGCATACTATACAC
>NC_091320.1:24402974-24462974 GCF_038502225.1 Cherax quadricarinatus | reverse complement strand
TGAGCTCAATTTCAAGGTACTTTTCATTGTAAAATCAGTCAAAATCATCTCATTTTCTGTAATAAGTCTTCCATTCTATAAAATGAGGCCAGGAAAACTAGAATACAACAATAAATACCATACGAAAATGCAGTGCAAAGTCGCTGTTTTAATCCAAAAACATAGTCAAAGTTTTTTTTTTTTTTCTCATTACGCACTGTGTGCTGCAGGATTTTTTTATACTGCGCACACTGACCACATAGACCCATTCTTTCATATGTAGGCCTACCAGCTTTCTCTCACTAGATTTGAAGGCACTAGAATTTAAGAGTACTAGTATGTCAAGGACCCTGGCGCGTAAGCCGTACTAGTAGGGCCGAAACCCTGAGAGGGTTAAAAGCTCATGTGTGTGCAAGTTTTCATCTGAGCTGCCTCCTGGTGTTATCTCTGCTACAACATTATTTGCTGTATTCCTCCATTTAAAGTGCCTTAGGTTGAAATCCACCATGAGCTGGAAGATTTTCCAGACAGTGGTCAGTTTTCAAAAGCTGTTCCTGGAATTGTTGGGACGTTGTATCCTGGAGTTTACCTGGAGAGAGTTTCGGGGGTCAACGCCCCCGCGGCCCGGTCTGTGACCAGGCCTCCTGGTGGATCAGCGCCTGATCAACCAGGCTGTTGCTGCTGGCTGCACGCAAACCAACGTACGAGCCACAGCCCGGCTGATCAGGAACTGTCTTTAGGTGCTTGTCCAGTGCCAGCTTGAAGACTGCCAGGGGTCTGTTGGTAATCCCCCTTATGTGTGCTGGGAGGCAGTTGAACAGTCTCGGGCCCCTGACACTTATTGTATGGTCTCTTAACGTGCTAGTGACACCCCTGCTTTTCATTGGGGGGATGGTGCATCGTCTGCCAAGTCTTTTGCTTTCGTAGTGAGTGATTTTCGTGTGCAAGTTTGGTACTAGTCCCTCTAGGATTTTCCAGGTGTATATAATCATGTATCTCTCCCTCCTGCGTTCCAGGGAATACAGGTTTAGAAACCTCAAGCGCTCCCAGTAATTGAGGTGTTTTATCTCCGTTATGCGCGCCGTGAAAGTTCTCTGTACATTTTCTAGGTCGGCAATTTCACCTGCCTTGAAAGGTGCTGTTAGAGTGCAGCAATATTCCAGCCTAGATAGAACAAGTGACCTGAAGAGTGTCATCATGGGCTTGGCCTCCCTAGTTTTGAAGGTTCTCATTATCCATCCTGTCATTTTTCTAGCAGATGCGATTGATACAATGTTATGGTCCTTGAAGGTGAGATCCTCCGACATAATCACTCCTAGGTCTTTGACGTTGGTGTTTCGCTCTATTTTGTGGCCAGAATTTGTTTTGTACTCTGATGAAGATTTAATTTCCTCATGTTTACCATATCTGAGTAATTGAAATTTCTCATCGTTGAACTTCATATTGTTTTCTGCAGCCCACTGAAAGATTTGGTTGATGTCCGCCTGGAGCCTTGCAGTGTCTGCAATGGAAGACACTGTCATGCAGATTCGGGTGTCATCTGCAAAGGAAGACACGGTGCTGTGGCTGACATCCTTGTCTATGTCGGATATGAGGATGAGGAACAAGATGGGAGCTAGTACTGTGCCTTGTGGGACAGAGCTTTTCACCGTAGCTGCCTCGGACTTTACTCTGTTGACGACTACTCTCTGTGTTCTGTTAGTGAGGAAATTATAGATCCATCGACCGACTTTTCCTGTTATTCCTTTAGCGCGCATTTTGTGCGCTATTACGCCATGGTCACACTTGTCGAAGGCTTTTGCAAAGTCTGTATATATTACATCTGCATTCTTTTTGTCTTCTAGTGCATTTAGGACCTTGTCGTAGTGATCCAGTAGTTGAGACAGACAGGAGCGACCTGTTCTAAACCCATGTTGCCCTGGGTTGTGTAACTGATGGGTTTCTAGATGGGTGGTGATCTTGCTTCTTAGGACCCTTTCAAAGATTTTTATGATATGGGATGTTAGTGCTATTGGTCTGTAGTTCTTTGCTGTTGCTTTACTGCCCCCTTTGTGGAGTGGGGCTATGTCTGTTGTTTTTAGTAACTGAGGGACGACCCCCGTGTCCATGCTCCCTCTCCATAGGATGGAAAAGGCTCGTGATAGGGGCTTCTTGCAGTTCTTGATGAACACAGAGTTCCATGAGTCTGGCCCTGGGGCAGAGTGCATGGGCATGTCATTTATCGCCTGTTCGAAGTCATTTGGCGTCAGGATAACATCGGATAGGCTTGTGTTAGTCAAATTTTGTGGCTCTCTCATAAAAAATTCATTTTGGTCTTCGACTCTCAGTCTGGTTAGCGGCTTGCTAAAAACTGAGTCATATTGGGACTTGAGTAGCTCACTCATTTCCTTGCTGTCATCTGTGTAGGACCCATCTTGTTTAAGTAGGGGCCCAATACTGGACGTTGTTCTCGATTTTGATTTGGCATAGGAGAAGAAATACTTTGGGTTTCTTTCGATTTCATTTATGGCTTTTAGTTCTTCCCGCGATTCCTGACTCCTAAAGGATTCTTTTAGCTTAAGTTCGATGCTTGCTATTTCTCTGACCAGTGTCTCCTCTTTTAGCCGCTCTGTTATTCTTTTCCGTCGCCTGTAAAGGGAGCGCCTGTCTCTTTCTATTTTACATCTACTCCTCCTTTTTCTTAGAGGAATAAGCCTTGTGCATACATCGAGTGCCACCGAGTTAATCTGTTCTAGGCATAAGTTTGGGTCTGTGTTGCTTAGTATATCTTCCCAGCTTATATCGGTTAGGACTTGGTTTACTTGGTCCCACTTTATGTTTTTGTTATTGAAGTTGAATTTGGTGAATGCTCCCTCATGACTAGTCTCATTTTGTCGGTCTGGGGCTCCATGCATACATGTCTGAACCTCAATTATGTTGTGATCTGAGTATATTGTTTTTGATATGGTGACATTTCTTATCAGATCATCATTGTTAGTGAAGATGAGGTCTAGTGTATTCTCCAGTCTTGTAGGCTCTATTATTTGCTGGTTTAAATTGAATTTTGTGCAGAGATTTAAAAGCTCGTGTGAGTGTGAGTTTTCATCAGAGCTGCCTCCTGGTGTTTTTTCTGCAACAATATTATTTGCTATATTCCTCCATTTTAGGTGCCTTAAGTTGAAATCCCCCAGGAGCAAGATGTTGGGTGCAGGAGCTGGAAGATTTTCCAGACAGTGGTCAATTTTTAACAGCTGTTCCTGGAATTGCTGGGATGTTGCATCCGGAGGCTTGTAGACTACCACAATGACTAGGTTTTGGTTCTCGACCTTTACTGCTAAAACTTCCACTACGTCATTTGAGGCATTAAGCAGTTCTGTGCAAACAAGTGACTCTGCAATGTACAGGCCAACCCCCCCCTTTTGCCTGTTCACTCTGTCACATCTGTATAGGTTGTAACCTGGGATCCATACTTCGTTGTCCAAGTGATCCTTTATGTGGGTCTCAGTGAAAGCCGCGAACATTGCCTTTGCCTCTGCAAGCAGTCCACGGATGAAAGGTATTTTGTTGTTTGTAGCTGGCTTTAGACCCTGTATATTTGCAAAGAAGAATGTTATCGGACTGGTGGTATTGTTGGTACTGGGGGGGGATTTTTTTTTCGGCATTAGTATCTGTATCTGTTGGTTTGGAGTGGAGGCCATCGACTGTGGTTCCACTCCAGGAATGACTGGATTTGGTGTACGATTTCTGCCATTTCCTGCCAGTTTTTTTTCCTTCCTGGCACTAAAAAACCTCTCCCTCTTGAGTGGCAGTGGCTACCCAGGTTTTCCCCTGGCCTGGATGTTTTGTATCTTTTTGTCCCCTTTAGATGGTATGCCTGGCAATTTAAGTTATAGCACAGTCTTTCCTGTACTGAAGAGGTACACATTTCAGGGTGAAAAAGCTTACAGGAAGGGAGTTTGCATTTTCCTGTTTTCATATGGGCATGGCATTTTCTAGGGTGGTCATAGTTGCATGTCCCATCTGTTTTTCCGGAGGCTTGTATACAACCACAGTGACCAGGTTTTGGTTCTCGATCTTTACTGCTAAAACTTCAACTACTCCATTTGAGGCATTTAGTAGTACTGAGCATATAAGTGACTCAGTGATATACAGGCCAACCTCCCCTCCCTTTTGCCTGTTCACTCTGTCACATCTGTATAGGTTGCAACCCGGGATCTGTATTTCGTTGTCAAAGTGATCCTTTATGTGGGTCTGTGAAAACCGCGAACATTGCATTTGACTCTGTAAGCAGTCCACGAAGGTATTTTGTTGTTCGTTGCTCGCTTTAGACCTTGTATATTTGCAGAGGTGAATGTCGTCGGATTGGTGGTATGGGGAGGGGGGGTCTTTTTTTCCTGGCACTTATATATGTTGTTTTGGAGTGGAGGCCATCGACTGTGATTCCACTCCAGAAATGATTGGAGTTGGTGTACGATTTCTATCATTTCCTGCCAGCTCTTTTCCCTTCCTGGCGCTAAAAAACCTCTCTGGAGTAGCTGTGGCTACCCAGATTTTCCCATGGTCTGGATGTTCTGTATGTTCTTGTATCCTTCAGGCGGTGTACATTGCAATATAAGTTATAGCATTGTCTTTCCTGAACTGAAGAGTGACACATTTCAGGGCGGAAAAGCTTACAGGAAGGAAGGTTGCATTTTCCTGTTTTCATATGGGCACGGCATTTTCTGGGGTGGTCAAAGTTGCACGTCCCATCTGTTTTTCCAGATGATAATAATAATAAATAATAATAATAATTATTATTATTATAATAATGATAATAATAATAATAATAATAATAATAATAATAATAATAATAATAATAATAATAATAATAATAATAATAATAATAATAATATCTATTTTTACTTCAAGTACATGTTAAAGGTATACAGGCCTAATTGACATCAATGACATACTACTATATAGAAAGCCCCTTGTTATGCAGAGCATTTCGGGCAAATTAGGTCAGTTTTTGTCCCAGGATGCGACTCACACCAGTCGACTAACACCCAGGTACCCATTTTACTGATGGGTGAACATAGACAACCGGTGTAAGGAAACACGTCCGATGTTTCCACCCCTTCGCCGGGAATCGAACGCGGACCCTCGCCACTAATCATATCAGTTGCCATGTCACTGTAGTTGACAAATTTCATTAAGCTATCCACTTATTAGGGCACGAGTTGAAGATCAGTGTATTGGGAAAAGTACCCATTAGGGAGCGAGTTAGGATGCCGGTTAGGGCACGAGTTGGGGCACGGGTTGGGGTATGAATTTGAGCACGATTTGAGATACAATATGAGGCAGGAGCATGAGTGTGGAAATTATTATATAATTTATTTTTGTATGTGCTATGTATTATTTATAGCAGCTAGATGAGTTATGGGACCAGAAACGAGTCACGTTATGTGTAACATAAGGTATTGCAAATTGATGCTACAAAAATGATAGGATGGATAATGAGAACTTTCAAAACTAGGGACGCTAAGCCCATGATGATTCTCTTCAAACCGCTTATTCTTTCTAGGCTGGAATACTGCTGTACACTAACTACCCCCTTCAAGGCAGGCGAGATTGCTGACCTGGAGCGTGTACAGAAAACCTTCACGGCACACATAAGTACGATCAAGCTCCTAAATTACTGGGAACGGTTTAAGTCTCTCGATTTGTATTCCCTGGAATGCATGCGGGAAAGATACATGATAATATACACTTTTAAAATCCTAGAGGGATTAGTCCCAAACTTGCACACGAAAATCAGTCCCTACGAAAGCAAAAGACTCGGCAGGAGATACAACATTCCCCCAATGAAAACCATGGGTGCCACGAGTACACTAAGAGACCACTTAGTAAGTGTCAGGGGCCTAAGACTGTTCAACTGCCTCCCAGCATACGTAAGGGGGACTACCAATAGACCCCTGGCTGTCTTCAAGAAGTTGCTGGACAGGCACCTAAAGTAAGTACCTGACCAGCCGGGCTGTGGTTCGTACATCGGTTTGCGTGTGGCCAGCAGTAGCAGCCTGGTTGATCAGACCTTGATCCACCACGAGGCCTGGTCTCAGACCAGGCCGCGGGGGCGTTGACCCCCGAAACCCTCTCCAGGTATACTCCCCAATAAACGTAATTCAGCTCTACTGTAATAGCAGCAGAGGACCCCACGTAATCGTAGCCGGCATCAGGAGTTTCACAGCTGTTTGAGGAATCAGCAGTAACTATAATTGCTCTACAGTGTCCTGTACAACCACAAAACACTCAGAGAGTGGTGGTAACCTCTTAATTAGTGGTGGACCTACATTTTGGGTCCCTGAAGCTTGAACTGTTATAGGGGCCCCTTTGCAACTCCTTCTCATACAGTAGACCCAAAATTTTCAAGCAATGTGGACTGAAGTCGCCTCTGGGGTCCCTCCGTGATTAGGGGCCCTGAAGTTTAAGCTTCATTAGTTTCATAGTAGATCCATCCATGCTCTTAGGTATGGTGGATAGTAGCTATAGGTAATGATCATTGCTGTATAGGTACTATAGCCGTACTAAGAAGGGAGGGAAGAGAGTACAGCTTATGCTGCGCCGAGACTACCCATCCTGGGTAGTTCCGGGGGTCATTGCCCCCGCGACTCATTCCATGACCAGGCCTCGCGGTGGATCAGGGCCTGATCAACCAGGCTGTTACTGCTGGCCGCATGGAAACCAACGTATGAGCTACAACCTAGCTGGTCAGGTACTGGCTTTAGGTGTCTGTCCAGCTCCCCCTTGAAGACAGCCAGGAGTCTATTGGTAATCCCCCTTAAGTATGCTGGGAGACAGTTGAACAATTTTAGGCCCCCGACACTTACTGTGTCTCTTAGTATACTCAAGGCACCCCTGCTTTTCATTGGGTGGGGGATGTTGCACCGCCTACCGAGTCTTTTGCTTTTGTAGGGAGTGATGTTCATGTGCAGATTTGGGACTAGTCTCCCTGGAATTTTCCAAGTGTATATTATCATGCGTCTTTCTCGCGTGCATTCCGAGGAGTACAGGTCAAAATACTTCAGCCATTCCCAGTAATTTAAATGCTGTGTCATACTTATATGTGCAGTGAAAGTTCTCTGTATATTCTCCAGGTATGCCTTGAAAGGGACCATTAGTGTACAGCAGTATTCCAGTCCAGAGAGAAAGAACAAGCGATTTGAATAGAATCATCATTGGCTTGGCATCCCTAGTTCTGAAGGTTCTCATTATCCATCCTATTATTTTCCTAGCAGATGGGGTAGAGACATTGTTGTGATCTTTGAAAGTAAGATTATCTGACATTATCACTCCCAGGTCCTTCACATTATTTTTCCCATCTATTGTGTGGTTAGAATTTGCTTTATATTCAGATAGAGTTTTTATTTTTTCGAGTTTTCCATAGCGGAGTAGTTGAAATTTCTCTTCACTGAACTTCATATTGTTTTCTGAGGCCCATTTAAAGACTTGGTTAATGTCTGCTTAGAGATTTGCAGTGTCTTCAATGAATGACACTCATGCAAATTCTTTTATCGTCAACAAAGGACACTGTGCTGTGGCTTACAGCTCTGTCTTTTAGTTTAATATGTTTATTATGCACCCCATACCCATCCTGTGGGCGGTAGTCAAAAGATTACAGAGGTACATAATTGATCCAGGGACTGGACTCCAAAGTTTTGATAGCTGAGCAATTTACAGAGGTAATGAACTCACAATTTACAAAGGTAATGAACTCACAATTTACAAAGGTAATGAACTCCAGGTAGGTCTGGTCACAATCATGACAAGTTACAAAGGTATTTACAGATTACAGAGGTACGTAATGGGTCCAGGGACTGGGTCCCCAAAGTTTTGATAGCTGAACTAGGTACAAAGGTAATGAACTCACAAGTTACAAAGGTAATGAATCCTGTAAGAATGGTCTATGTCAGATATGAGGATGAGGAAGATGGGAGCTGATACTGTACTTTGTGGAACAGAGCTTTTCGTTGTAGCCTCTGTTTACTATTACTCTTTGTGTTCTGTTCATTAGGAAATTATAGCTCCATCTACCCAGTTTTCTGTTATTCCTTTATCAGTTTAATATGTTTATTATGCACCCCATACCCATCCTGTGGGCGGTAGTCAAAAGATTACAGAGGTACATAATGGGTCCAGGGACTGGGCCTCAAAGTTTTGATGGCTGAGCAAGTTACAGAGGTAATGAATTCACAATTTACAAAGGTAATGAACTCACAATTTACAAAGGTAATGAACTCCAGGTAGGTCTAGTCACAATCATGACAAATTACAAAGGTATTAACAGATTATAGAGGTACACAATGGGTCCAGGGACTGGGCCCCAAAGTTTTGATGGCTGAACTAGGTACAAGGTAATGAACTCACAAGTTACAAAGGTAATGAATACTGTAAGAATGGTTACTTACGTTTATACATGGCTACAATCATGAACAAATTTTAGAGTAATGAGCAATTCACACTTCCACACCCGGTCACAACTGTAGTGAGTTATTGGTGCAAATATTGATTGTTGAGTCACACACACACACACACACACACACACACACACACACACACACACACACACACACACACACACACACACACACACACACACACACACACACACACACACACACACACACACACACACACACACACACACACACACACACACACACCAGTTTGGAATCCACACCTAGTCAAGCACGTCAAGAAATTAGAGAAAGTGCAAAGGTTTGCAACAAGACTAGTCCCAGAGCTACGGGGATTGTCCTATGAAGAAAGGTTGAGGGAAATCGGCCTGACGACACTGGAGGCCAGGAGGGTCAGGGGAGACATGATAACGACATATAAAATACTGCGCGGAATAGACGAGGTGGACAAAGACGGGATGTTCCAGAGATGGGACACAGACACAAGAGGTCACAATTGGAAGTTGAAGACTCAGATGAATCAAAGGGATGTTAGGAAGTATTTCTTCAGTCATAGAGTAATCAGGCCATGGAATAGCCTAGAAAGTGATGTGGTGGAGGCAGGAACCATACATAGTTTTAAGGCGAGGTATGATAGAGCTCATGGGGCAGGGAGAGAGAGGACCTAGTAGCAATCAGCGAAGAGGCGGGGCCAGGAGCTGTGACTCGACCCCTGCAACCACAAATAGGTGAGTACAAATAGGTGAGTACACACACACACACACACAAACTCATACACACACACACACACTCATACACACACACACACACACACACACACACACACACACACACACACACACACACACACACACACACACACACACACACACACACACACACACTCATACACATACACACGCACACACAAACACACACACAAACACACACGCACACACACACACAGGAGCTTGGACTCGACCCCTGCAATCTCAACTAGGTGAGTGCACACACATACACACACACACACACACACACACACACACACACACACACACACACACACACACACACACACACACACACACACACACACACACATGCACACATGTGGTAATGCTTTATTTACAGCTAGCAAAGTCAGGGTATTTCTCCAGAATGGTCTGTAATATACCACTGTGGATAAAATACTTAGCCATTTCTTGAACACTTCTGAGTGAGTTGTTTCTTAATTCATTAATTTTATCGCACTCCAGTACATAATGACGCAGGGTGTGACAATAGTCCATCTGGCAAAGTTTACATTTCGTTTGGTCTACATCTGGTGGTGGTGATTTAACCTGCCAAAGATACTTGTAACCCAGCCGGAGCCGGGCAGTAGTGACATCCAAGAGTCTGCTTATTTTGTTGGATGCACCATTGACATGTGGCTCCTCCTGCATGATAGAATGATGATAGATGGACTCACTAGTGTCAATCTCCCTGAGCCTTAAGTCCATAAAATTCAGTTGAAGTTCTTTTCGTATTATTGTTCTCAAACTACTACCTGACAAGCCAAGATTGTAATCTACTCCCTCTTTGACTCCTTTATCAGGCAGTTTGTTTCTTACATCATGGTCGCACTTGTCGAAGGCTTTCGTAAAGTCTGTATATACTACATCTGCATTTTGTTTTTCCTCCAGTGCATCCAAGACCATGTCATAGCGATCCATCCAGTAGTTGGGAGAGGCAGAAATAACTTGCTCTAAACCCATGCTGCCCTGGGTTGTGCAATTGTTGGATATCCAAGTGGTTATCTTGCTTCTCAGACCACTTTCAAAGATTTTTATGATGTGGGACGTTAGTGCTATCGGTCTGGTGACTGTGGGATGATCTCTGTGTCTGTGCTCCCTCTCCACAGAATATTTAAGGCACGTGAAAGGGGTTTCTTGTAGTTCTTGATGAACTTTGATTTCCAAGCGTCTGGGCCTGGGGCAGAGTGCATTGCTTTTTCAAAATCTTGTGGTGTTAGGATTATATAAAAAAAATTGAATTGACCAAATTTTGAGTCTTGTTCATAAATATTTTATTTAGATTGTCGATTTGTAGACTGATTAATTAACGGCTTACTAAACGCTGTCTTATTGGAACTATATTATCTCGCTCATTTCTTTGCTGTCATCTGTGTAAGTCCCATATCGTTTAAGCAGGAGCCCAATGCTGGATATGGTTTTTGCCCTAGATTTATAATAATAATAATAATAAAATCTTTATTTCTACGTGTACAAGGTATACAGATCTAGCTGATATCAATAACATACTACTATAAAGAAAGCCCCTTCTTTTGCAGAGCATTTCGGGCAAATTAGATCAGTTTTGTCCCAGGATGCGACCCACACCAGTCAACTAACACCCAGGTACCCATTTTACTGATGGGTGAACATGGACAATAGGTGTAAGGAAACACGCCCAATGTTTTCACCCTTGCTAGGAATCGAACCCAGACATTTAGCATATGAAGCGAGAGCTTTGCCTACCAGGCCACGTGCTGCCCTAATAAGAAAATATTTTTTCCCCTTTTATTTATTGGCAGATAAGGGATTAATGGTCATCCTCTTGTCATTAAAAAAATGATTCAGTCCACCATATACAATTAAGCTAAAATAATTTGAGATTAGTGGAGATATTAATGGGAAATGGGAGGCTAATCTTGGCCACCTTGGGTTAATTTCTGACTGCAGACCCGTGGGAGGACACCTACATACAGGTGGATGGACCAGTAAATCGAGCGACTGCCAGCGGTTCTTTGTAGTTAATAAATACCCTAGTTAATTAAGCACAAGTTTTCATCCTTCGAGCTGGATCGGATCAATAACTCATGGATTAGTACTCTGGTCTAGTGTAGCGAATCAGAGAAAGTCATCTTAAATGGCGATCATAGAAACGATCCAACTTGTAATTACGTACTTGACTTGAGGCTTACCGACAACCGGGTAGTAAGCTGCAGCTCTGTGACCCTTGTGGGTTTAGTGCTTAGTTATGACTATAATAATAATAATAATAGGTAGTTAGCTTAGGATCATTCTTATTATCGTATGTACATCAGTATTTGAAAAAACACATAACTGCTATTAGGCCAAGTAAATATCCCAGCAGTTATTAGATACTTCGCCCAGATAATATATGTAGATGCTATGCAGCCTACCATAGCACCAGTATATTGAGTATATTGTGTATTTCTTTTTACCCGTATAAGAATGTGATAGTAATCTTTAATATGAAAGATGATGCATTAGTAGGACAGTGTCAGGAGCAATGGTATTAATGATTGGAATGACACACTTAGTAAACAATATTAATGATAACTATGTTCCAGTAAAAATGGCTGGCAAATTAGTAGTAGTTAAATCTCTTCATGAGTAAGATGTGTCATTGTTATCTGAAACCTTATGTCCAAGGTCTCATTAGTAATGAAGAACATTTTGATAATGACTGTGACATTTTAGGAGGAAATTGAAGTTTATTGATAGCTATAGTGTTAACGCCCCTCAAGGAAGGTTCCTTGATGTTGGTGAGGGGCTCTTGATTTGGGGAATTGGATCTGTGCTCCAGTTCCCCAAATTAAGCCTGAATGCCTTCCACATTCCCCCCTAGGCGCTGTATAATCCTCCGGGTTTAGCACTTCCCCCTTGATTATAATAATAATATAGGGTTAACGGGTTGAAGTAAATCTTAGTAGAGTAACACTGTATTAGCAAAATTGCCAAGCAAAACATCAGTCAACTTCTTTGTGTGTCAGTAAAATTCATATCACTCAATAGGTGTGATGACCTTATTTTAAATGACCCTCCAGAGATGGGGGAACAAAGTCAGCTTGGACTATTACGTAGGTTTGATTATTACCAACAGGGGGAATATGAAGACCTTATTAATATTTGATATAAAAGAAGATATTCTTGAGGGAATTTTAAGCCTAACAATAGGGAGTTTTTAGTTTAATATGTTTATTATGCACCCCATACCCAGCCTGTGGGTGGTAGTCAAAAGATTACAGAGGTACATAATGGGTCCAGGGACTGGACCCCAAAGTTATGATAGCTGAATTAGTTACAAAGGTAATGAACTCCAGGTAGATCTGGTCACAATCATGGCAAGTTACAAAGGTAATGAATCATCCTCACTCCTATACATGGTCAATTACAAAGTAATGAGCCAGTGACACGTCCACACCCGGTCACAATTGTAATGAGTTATAAATACAGATATTAAGTGGATCACATAACAATAGGGACACTTCAATTTTGATGATAAATGTTTACTAGAATAAAACTATAAATTTTCTCAATCTAATCTTGCCAAACCTGAAGCTCAATCTCCCAGTACAAGCAAAATAATTAAGTTTTTGTAACTATGTTATAGTCAATGTCTTTCCTGGTTGACCTAAGACAGTGTAGTGGAAAATCCACTGGGCTAGTCCTGGTCAGTTTGTTTATGGACTACTTTGAGACTGAAATTGTAAACACAGACTTTACTTCCTGATTAAATATGGTTGAGTTATGTAGAGAGTAACATTTCCGCAAATAACCCACAAACACGATGGAAATAAATGGTATAAAATACCGACACAATGGAAATATAAACACATATGCAATATAATGTGATCCTTTATTGACAATGTTTCACCCACACAGTGGGCTTTATCAAGTCACAAGTCCATTTGTGACTTGATAAAGTCCACTGTGTGAGCGAAACGTTGTCAATAGGATCACATTATACTGCATATGTGTTTATATTTCCAACCCACACACACACGCTGGAACTTATATAACTTTGATATATCTTTGATGATTTCTGAGAATTTTTCTACTCCTAGCGCCCAGCCTTGGGCCAGGCTTGTCTGATGCTTGCCTGGTCAACCAGGCTGTTGCTGCTGGTGGCCTGCTGATCCACATATACATCACAGCCTGATTAATGTGTTACATGATGAGATACTTGTCTAGTTTCTTCATGAAGACTTCTGCACCTGTCCTGTTTGTGTTTCTGATATCTTCTGGTAAGATGTTGAACAGTCTGGGACCACGTATGTTGATACAGTGTCCCCATACTATGCCCACATTATTATTATTATTATAATCAAGGGGGAAGCGCTAAACCCGGAGGATTATACAGCGCCTGGGGGGGGGATGTGGAAGGCATTCAGGCTTAATTCGGGGAACTGGAGCACAGATCCAATTCCCTAAATCAAGAGCCCCTCACCAACATCAAGGATACTATGCCCACAACTTTTCACTGGGTATATTTTGCACTTCCTTCCATATATCTCACTAGTATGTTTTTATGGCAGTGTGCAGGTTTAGGACAAGGCCCTCAAGTACTTTCCAGGTAAACATTATCACGTATCTCTCCACTGCACCAATAACTCATTACAGTTGTGACCGGGTGTGGAAGTGTGAATTGCTCATTACTCTATAATTTGTTCATGATTGTAGCCATGTATAAACATAAGTAACCATTCTACAGAATTCATTACCTTTGTAACTTGTGAGCTCATTACCTTTGTACCTAGTTCAGCTATCAAAACTTTGGGGGCCCAGTCCCTGGACCCATTACGTACCTCTGTAATCTGTAAATACCTTTGTAACTTGTCATTATTGTGACCAGACCTACCTGGAGTTCATTACCTTTGTAAATTGTGAGTTCATTACCTTTGTAAATTGTGAGTTCATTACCTTTGTAAATTGTGAGTTCATTACCTCTGTAACTTGCTCAGCTATCAAAACTTTGGAGTCCAGTCCCTGGACCAATTGTATACCTCTGTAATCTTTTGACTACCGCCCACAGGATGGGTATGGGGTGTATAATAAACATATTAAACTAACTCTCTCCACTGCTCCAGGACTTTAAGGCATTCCCAGTAATTTAAATTCTTATTGGCTCCATGCAGATCATAAATGATCTCTGTATCTGTTCCAGCTCTGATATTCCTCCTGCCCTGAATGGGGACATCAACACTGAGCAGTATTCCAAATGAGAGAGCACGAGTTGAAAAGTGTCACCACTGGCATTATTTCTCCTGAAATTAAGACACATGTGCAACATCTGGGTATCTTTACTGTAGACGTTTCGCCATCCAGTGGCTTTAACAACACAAATTCCAGGACATAAATTGAAGACAGTAGAACTATATACAGAATATGAGGTAATCAGTCCCTCAGCCTTGGAGTTGGTGCAAAGAGCACTGTAGTCGTTGATGCTGGTGCTCTTTGCACCAACTCCAAGGCTGAGGGACTGATTACCTCATCTGTATATAGTTCTACTGTCTTTAAATTATGTCCTGGAATTTGTATTGATAAAGCCACTGGATGGCGAAACGTCTACAATAAAGATACCTAGATGTTGCACATGTGTCTTAATTTCATCTTGTTGGTATTGTATACCATTCTTGTACAACTATTTCCCCTGTTTTGAAAATTCTCAGTATTTACCTCATCATCTTCCTGGCTGTCGTGACCGTGGTCTTGTTGTGGTGTTTGGAAGGACAGCTGACATAATTACTCTCAGGTCTTTCATGTTTTCCTTTCATTCTATTTGACGATCCTCTTGAGTTTTGTATAGTGTCCCTTTTAAGTTCTTCATTCTTTCCATACCCAAGCAGCTGGAACTTATTATCATTGCACATCATGTTATTCTTCACTATGCACTGCTTATATCTTCTGCAGTTTTTCAGTGACTTTAATGCTTGTTATTGTCATCTGCAAATGATGATACAAAACTATAATGGGTGTTTTTATCTATGTCTGCTATGAGAATAAACAGAAGAGGTGCCAGGACAAGTGCCTTGGGGTACTGAAGTTTTTACCTTACTGATGTTGGATTTTGTTCTGTTTACTACTACTTTTTTGTGTTCTATGTGTTAGAAACCTGACAGTCCATTTGCCTACCTTCCCAGTTATGTCTATGGCCCTCATCACTCTTTTGAAGACTTTTTATAAAGTGGGATGACTCAAAGAAGTTGAGAGCATGTGGGATGAATGGGGTTGCGTTCCACCTTCATAAAGTGAAGTTCAGAGCAGTTGCATCCCCGATCATTAATTGAAGTTAAAAGCAAATGGGATAAATAGGGTTGTGTTTCCCAATTGTTCAGTACTTAAGAATTTATGGGTCAGACAGTGTTGAAGTGAATATGGGATTAACAAGGTTGCATTTATTACAACCCAGGAATCCAAATGGCCTGTTATCCTGGGTGTAAAGGGAGCAAAATAAACACAGCAGAAAAAGTTTAGACTTATATTATCCTTCACCAATTTAGAACAGCAATATGTACACTATGTACAGTGATAAGTATTAGTGCACTCCACGGTAAGCAAGGCAGAAATAGAAGCCACAAGAGAGCAGACCGTGCTTCAACCAGCTCTAGAATGGGAATGGCAAGGGCAGACAGGAGAGTGGTACCCACATAACCTCTGCGATTGCCAAAACCATCTTCTTATTGGCTGGAACCTGGTTACTAGTTGAATGACGGGACCCCATCATCAACTCTCAGCAACCTGGTTCGCTGGTTGGGGGAGATAGCCTGTAAATGAGGGTGTGTACATGCGCCGAATAAAGGTTACGTACTCTTTGCATGCCACACCCCCACCCTGAGAAGGCTCAGGATTAGGCTGCCATCTCCCAGTGGTAACCGTGCCGCCATGGCACAAAATAATGGGACCGCCTTTCCTCTCCACCATCCAACTCTTAGATAGAGCTCAGCTTTTCTCATGACAAAAAGCCAAACCCTAAACTCAGAGTGAGACAGCAGTCAGTCGGGCTAGCATAGGTCCAAGATACAGGCGGACGGTAGCCCACATCCCCTCACTAAAAAAAAAACCCACACCAGGGGATAAAAAAAAAGAGCGTGGAAAGGGTTACCACAAGTAACCTAACATCCTAACCTAAGTAAATAGAATATTAGACTCTAGATAATGAGTCTGCCAACATATTTTCTTTGCCGGCAATATATTTAATTCTGAGTAAGTATGGTTGCAGTCGTATAGCCCAACGCATGAGCCTTGTGTTGTGGTTCTTCATGGCTTGGAGATATACTAGAGGATTGTGATCACTGTAGATGGTGACCATCTGTGATGTGTGGCCCACAAACATCGAAATGCTCCAAAGCCAGTACCAGCGCGAGGGCTTCTTTTTCAATGGTAGAGTAAGCCCTCTGATGCGGCTGAAACTTAGCAGAATAATAAGCTACAGGCTGCAACTCCTCATTCTCGTTTTGTAATAGTACTGCCCCAACCCCAGACTCACAAGCATCAACCTGTAATGAAAAAGGTTTGGAGAAGTCTGGAGACAAAAGAATGGGTGCAGTACACAATATTCTTTTTGCTTTGTCAAACGAATTTTGACAATCTGGGGTCCAATTAAAGGGAACTTTGTGACTGGTAAGAGAGGTAAGAGGGGCTACAATATCTGAGAAATTCTTACAGAATCTTCTGTAAAATCCTATCATGCCTAGGAAACGTTGAAGAGATTTCCTATCATGAGGAAATGGATAATCTTTAATAGCAAGAACTTTAGCAAGTTTAGGAGCAACTTTACCACTACCGACTTCATGGCCTAGAAAAGTGACAGTGGCCTGGCCAAAGGAAGATTTAGATAAATTAACTGTTAAATGGGAACTCTGAAAGGTCTCAAAAAGAGCCTTAAATCTAAGTAGGTGTTGATCCCAAGTATCAGACACCACAACAATATCATCTAGGTACGCTGCCATGCCTTCAAGTCCTTTAATAGCCTGATGGATAAGTTTCTGGAATGAAGAGGGGGAATTTTTCATTCCGAAGGGGGTAACGGTGTATTGATAATGACCTCCTGGAATTACGAAGGCAGAGATTTCCTTCGCCTTATCCGTTAAAGGTACCTGATAGTAACCTTTAAGGAGATCTAACTTGGACACAAAAGTAGCCTTACCCACAAAGTCAATTACGTCATCCAAACGAGGAAGAGGGTAAGCATCTGTAATTGTGACCTCATTCACCTTACAGTAGTCTGTACACATACGAAATCCTCCATCAGCTTTTTTTTAACAAGGATGCACGGTGAAGCCCATGGACTAGATGACTCCTCCACTAAACCATGCTTTAACAGAAATTCTACTTCCTGCTGAAGTAGCCTCTGCTTTTCAGGATTAGCTCTGTAGGGGGAGAGTTTAATTGGTTTAGAGTTTCCCACATCTACATCATAACCTAACGTACATTTTTTCGGCACATCCGAAAAAATATTAGGATATGACTGTAGAAGCTCAGTTAAACTTGTTGCTTGCGTTTCAGATAGTCCCTCCATTAAAGGGCTAGGATCCTTGAGGAGGACAGAATTTGAAAGTTTAACATTAATTTCAGAGATAGAGTGCAAAGAATCAGAGTCGTCCTCAGAGGTAGAGGACAGAGTCATTACTGGGACTTTATCTGGTGTATGAAAAGATTTTAATTGATTAATGTGGTAAGTTTTAGTTTTTGAGGTCTTATCAATGGGAGCTACCACATAATTTACATCAGATAATCTACTTACAATCTGCATAGGTCCCATAAATCTAGCTTTCAAGGTGTGGCCAGGTATAGGTTCCTGCACCAACATCTTGTCTCCTGGATGGAAGGAGCGGAATTGTGCACTTCTGTCATACCTCTGTTTCATCTTACTTTGAGCTGTCTTTAGGTTAGCCTTGGCTAATTGACGTGCCACCTACAACCTTGAAGACGGGTCGTAGAGTGTTGAGCTAACGTCTTCTCCCATCCATCCTTCTTTGAGCACCCGAAGAGGACCTCGTACGTTGTGCCCAAAGATCAGCTCAAACGGACTATACCCTGTAGACTCTTGCACCGTTTCTCATACTGAGAACAGCAACAAAGGTAGTGATTCATCCCAGTCTGTAGGAAAATGCATGCAAAAAGTTCTCATCATAGTTTTTAACGTCTGATGGAATCTTTCCAAGGCGCCTTGGGACTGAGGATGATAGGCAGTGGATAAGTTATGGATTATCCCTAACCTAGTTAATGCTTCCCTAAATGCTTTGGCAGTAAAGTTAGTACCTTGATCACTTTGAATTGTTTTAGGAATGCCAAAACAAGAAATGAATTTTGTTAAAGCTTTGAGAATAGCTTTAGTATTAATACTACGCATGGGAATTGCTTTAGGATATCTGGTTATTTTATCCATAATCATAAATAAGTACTGATTTCCAGACTTTGACTTAGGTAGTGGACCTACACAATCTATAATTAAATCTGCAAAAGGTTCTCCATCAGCAGGTATAGGTTGGAGAGGTGCAGGTTTAATGGAAAGTCCAGGTTTCCCTACTTGCTGACATTCTCAGCAACACCTAATATGATTCTTCATATCTTTCTTTAATTTTGGCCAATAAAATTCTTTTGTGATTCTATACAAGGTTTTTGTAATTCCTAAGTGACCTCCTAATGAAGTATTATGAGCTATATTTAATATTTGAGGTCTATACTTTGTTGGAACCACTAACCTGTCAGACAATTGCCGGCCCTCTATCTCCTTACCAGTCTCAGTGCAGATCAAATAATCGTTTTTAAGTTCATACTTGACCGGATGATCCAAAGAGGATTTACCCATGGCTGCCTGAAAAGCGAATTTTAAAGAAGGGTCCTTTCGTTGCTCCTCCCGGAAGGACAGTCCCTCGGGCATGGAAACAGAGAGATCTGGTAATCCTGCAACCTGGGAATAGGAAGGCTTGATCGGGGTCTGTTCACTAGATCTACGAGGCTCTGGCCAGTTTTCCTCATAAAACAAAGTGGCTATTCCGAGATCGGAGTCGTCCATGGATAGGTCAACATTCTCGCCAGACAACCCTTGGAATGTTGCCCGAGTTATGGCCAACACTGGAGAAGAATTAATCATTATAGGTTCAGGACACGCACTAACAGTAGTAATGTTATTACCCACTAATAACATGGCATCTTTCATGGAGAATCCTTTTGAGACACCCACAGTCAAGTACCCAGTGTAATATTTGCACTGTACATAAATTTTATGCAAAGGGACAGAATATATAGCTCCTCCAAATGCTTCCAATAAAACAGAGGAATTCAAGGAAGTGTTCTTTGAAAGGGGTAATATTCCTTCTCTTATAAGTGAGCAATATGCTCCAGTGTCTCTAAAGGTTTTTACTTCAGTTGTTTCTGAGTTTTCCTGAGGAAAATAAGACTCTTGCAATAATAAGGGGCCATACCTTTTTCTACTTCTCTAGGGGACATGTTACTAGGGATATTAGAGAGTTTCCCAATGGGTTGGGGTTTATTGGGGCAGTTGGGATGGACGTGACCTACTTTATTACAGAGGAAGCAGACGACAGGCTTGCCCTTTACTCCCTCCAGACGTTGCAACTGGTGTCGCTCTGGCTGGTGTCTCTCTGGATACTGTTGTCGAGATGCACCATGTTGAGTAGTTTGTCTCTCAGCAGGTGGACCATAAGCTGAGAAGCGTGGCTCACCAGGTGACTTAGTTGGCTGACGTAGACGTTCTCCCTCCAGCTGGCACTTCATTCTCCAAGGTTGACGATCTCTGCTCATGCCAGGCTGTTGAAAGGAGAGACGGGACCGCTCGGACAAGGAGCGGGTAGTTTCGAAGGTATCAGCCAACCTGGCTGCCTCCAATGCAGTGGTTAAGTCACGATCCTGCACAAAGACTCGAACCTCTGGTCCCACAGACTCCAGCAGGTTATCAATCAGAATAAACTGTACCAGCTCCTCAAAGGTAGAGACACCACTTGCTTTATACCAGCTGGTAAAAGCTTTGGTTTGCTGTCTCACAAAATCCACCAGGGATTGACCAAGCTGCCGCCTGCTTAGTTTGAAAATCTTTTTATATTTGGCTGGGATACATGTATATGCTCCCAACACTGGTCTTCACTACTTGATAATCATAAAATTCAGCGTCATGTAGTGCTGACGTAAATTCCTGTGCCTTACCAAACAATGCTGTATGAACCAACGATGCCCAATGCTGTTCCGGCCACCTCAAGGCTCGAGCCTGATTTTCGAAGCTTTCGAAAAATTGTTCTGGTTCGGCCTCATTGAAGCGTGGAACAAACTGTACTGCTTTCTGTAAACTAAAATCATTTACAGAATGCGAAAACTGCCTCCTTTCTCTTTCCCTATCAAATTCTTCCCTTGCGAATGCTCTCTGTTCCCTAGTTTGCTCAAGATTGATTTTTGCCAGCTCAAGTGCCAATGACACTGATTCACCTTGAGACAACCCAGCTGCACTATACTGACCATTTTGCTCCGTAGGTGTATCCTCTTCCTCCTGCGAGAACATAGTAGTTTTTGCCCTAGCTCCCATAGAGGGAGGAGTCTGATGTGCCATCTCTTCTTCTATAAGTTTGTCAGCAATCAGTGAACGCAGTTGCGCAGCTGTGAGAGTGCGTGTGTATTTAATGCCAATGGAACGAGCAATTTGCCAGCAACGCTGTAGGGACAATTTAGGTAGGTTATGCAAAGTATATGCTGACACCAGATGTCTGACTCGTCTAGGTGGCATAAGTTATTCGCTATGCACAGTACGATTGCAGAATAGCCCAATGTAATGTTATTTGTAGAACATGCTTAGCTATGCACAGTACGATTGCAGAATACCCCAACGTAACACGTTAATTTGCAGAACACGCTTAGCTATGCACAGTACAATTGCAGAATACGCATACAAGTTGGATACGCAATAGCAAAGTTGACTGCAACTGACACGCAAAATTTGTAAAGCAATGCCAGACAGCTACACACTGTTCTACAAGATTGACCGTAGCGAAGCGAGCACACCGAACAAGCTAGTAGCGAGCTGTTGAACGATCACACAATAGCAAGGCTGACCATAACAAAGTAACTGACACGCAAAATTTGTAAAGCGTTGGCAAAGCTAATGCAATGCCAGACAGCAAGCTGCACAATGTTCCTGCTACCAGCTTCACCCTAGGCTCAACCGTTTCTCTAAGTCCAGCTCCAGATCCCGGACAGGCCCCCATATTACAACCCAGGAATCCAAATGGCCTGTTATGCTCAAATTGTTAATAAATAAATAATAAATAAATAAATCCTGGGTGTAAAGGGAGCAAAATAAACACAGCAGAAAAAGTTTAGACTTATATTATCATTCACCAATTTAGAACAGCAATATGTACACTATGTACAGTGATAAGTATTAGTGCACTCCACGGTAAGCAAGGCAGAAATAGAAGCCACAAGAGAGCAGACCGTGCTTCAACCAGCTCTAGAATGGGAATGGCAAGGGCAGACAGGAGAGTGGTACCCACATAACCTCTGCGATTGCCAAAACCATCTTCTTATTGGCTGGAACCTGGTTACTAGTTGAACGACGGGGCCCCATCATCAACTCTCAGCAACCTGGTTCACTGGTTGGGGGAGATAGCCTATAAGTGAGGGTGTGTACATGCGCTGAATAAAGGTTACGTACTCTTTGCATGCCACAGCATTCCTCGTGAGTTAAGTGAATTTATGAACAGTTATTTTCCTGGGGTATTAAGTGTAATTAAGAACATGTTGGACAACTTGCAAGTTAATCCATTCCGTGACCTTGCTCGCAACTGGATTTGCTCATTTGCAGAGTCAATTTTCCTCATTTAAATTAATTGAAATTCAATTAATCTGTTCCAGTGGAATTCTGTACTTCAATAATTTCCCTAATATAAACTCCATGGCTTATTTATCTATCAAAATTTATCTAATATGACATAATAAACAATATAAATAATGTAGAAACCTGATATATACTCTAAAATGAATAAAATATGTTATTCATGTAGTGGTATGGGCGGTGTCGGTGGTGGACGAGTTTGTCTGGAGACCGGACAAAATACTTCTTGAATAATTTCACTAATATCATCTATACAGCTTATTTATCTATCACAGTTCATCTAATATGACATAACAAACAATATAAATAACATAGAAACCTGATATATACTCTAGAATGAATAAAATATGTCATTATGTAACAGGTGGAGGCAGCCACAACCGCTCCCTCTTTGTTGTGGTAAACACTGCCATCTAGCTACGGCCTCTTGAAGCTGTCTATTATAATTATTATTATATAGTACACTATTATTATATATTTATTATTATTATTATTATTATACATATTACTGTATATTATTATTATTATTGTTATTATATTATATTATACTATTATTATATGTATTATTATAATTATATAAATAATTTGTAATTTTTATTCACACAAAAAATAGAAGATTTACTGTTATGCAGACTACTGCATTATTGTATTAATTGTATAAATAATGTCAACCCATTCATGACTGCATATTGGAATGGACAGTGATGTCATTTGTTTGTTCTTGAACATAGCCGAAGAATTGAACAGTTCTGCTACTTTGAGCTCAATTTCTAGGTAGTTTTCATCATGAAAGCAATCAAAATCATATCTATTTCTGTAATATATCTTCCATTCTATCAAATGAGACCAAGAAAACGAGAATACAACCATAAAAGCTATACGAAAATACCGCTAAGGGGTGGCTGATTGAGAAGTGAACTCCATTATTTATGCTCCGATTTCTTTCATTTTTGCTGTACATTAAGAAGCATCTTTCCATCATACATTGCCCATGTTTTATTAAGATAGTCCAACAAACAAATGAGATACAATTCCCTAGATCAAGAGCAAGAGCCACTCACCATTGTCAAGGAACCTCCCTTGAGATCTGCTCACTTATGGAAATTTCGCTCGCGTATGGAAGCAAAAAAATCGACCCATCAACTGCTCGTATTTGGAAAAACTCACATGTGGATGCACTTGCAAGTAGAGGTTCCACTGTATATGCAATGGTGTTATGTTGCCCCTTCACATGGTGAGGTTAAGAATATAGGGGATGAATGGGGTGCATCTTCTGAATTTTAAATGAAGTTTAGTGCAAATGTTATTAATGGGGTTGCATTTTCTTGGTGAAATTAAGAGGATATGCGATGAACACAGTTGTGTTCCCTTATTGTTAGGTAAATTTAAGAGCATATAGAATTAACAAGGTTGCGTTCCCTTTCAATAATTGAAGAGCATATGGGATGAAAAGGGTAGCATTCTTCCCTCATGAAGTGAAGCTAAGAGCATATGGGATAATAGTGGGAAGGCGGGAGAGAGTGGTCTCCCAACCTCGGCACTGATGACAAGACGACGGCCAGTAACCTATGCTCGGTTTAATAGAATGAAGTTTGTTACCGAGCAGAGTTGACCAATGTTGTTGCCAACGGGTGCGAAGGTGGGTAGCTATTGCAGCAAAATAGTCCAGAAATGGAACACCTCGATAGGAAATTGGTAGGTCATGTACTGCTGACCGCGCAGCAGTGTCTGCCTGTTCATTGCCCTGTACGTCGACATGACCAGGGACCCAACAAAAAACAATATCTTTATGTTTGGTAGAGATACGGCGTAGCCAAAGTTGGATACGGAGAACTAGGGGATGAGATGTATCAAATTTTCGTATAGCCTATAGAGCACTAAGGGAGTCTGAGACTACTACAAATGATGACACAGGCATAGATGCGATACGAATAAGTGCTGCAAGAATGGCATACAGTTCAGCAGTAAAAATGCTAGCTGAAGATAGTAAATGCCCCCGCACGACGCTGTCCGGAAACACTGCTGCGAATCCGACGCCGTCTGAAGACTTAGAGCCATCTGTGTACACAGCAGTGGCATGAGAATGGGAGTGGAAGTGATCAAGAAAAAGAGAGCGGGAAGCCACTGTAGGCAGTTGAGCTTTCGAGCAAGGGAGTGAGAAAGAACAGACCCGAACAGCTGGAACTTTCCAGGGGGGTAGGGAAAAGTGAGATGCTACATGAGCATACAAAGGTGGTAACTGAAGGGAAGACAAGAGTGAATGTAGGCGAAGAGAAAAGGGACGGAGCAAACAGGGGCGGCGAACAAATAAAGAATGTCTACTAATATCGGTGACCATTCTATAAATGGAAGGATTGTGTAGATCGTGAGAGCGTACATAGTAGCAAAGGCAATGGGCATCACGGCGATCAGACCAAAGATGTATGGGAGACCATATTGGAGATAGAAGGAGGAGGGTGAGTAAAGATTGGGACAGTAATGGACTTTACCAAAGTAGAGGGGGAGGGAAGAGTGTAAGGGACTGGAGATGAAGTGTGGGGGGACAGAAGAGGCAGAAACCTGGGAGGTGGCAGAAGAGGGAGAAACTTGGGAGGGGACGGGGGTGGAAGGCATAGTACGAGGAGGAGGGTGAATCTCCACACTTGTAATAGAGCCAGAGAGAGGGGAAGAACTAGGTACAGAGACTGGAAAGGTAAAGTGTGGAGGTGGAAGAAGGGAAGGAAGGGGCAAAGAAGATTTGAGCAATGTGGATTTTTTGGACTTCTGAGTAGAGGGGCGATTGGTATTAGGTGTCGTACGAGGTCTTGTCGATACTGGGGCTTGTGAGGAAGGACGCGAAGATGTGAGAACAGACTGAGTTGTAGTCGGGACGTCAGAGCCAAGGACAGCAAAAGGATTAGATGCCGTAGTGGGTATGGGAGGGGTAACAACAGAGGAGGCTGCAGAAGATGGGACCCCAGAAGTGGGGGGATGTTTGGAAACACGAGAATAAGAAACACGGGGTAGTCTCCCTTGGAGACGGAGATGAGTAACTGCCATAGCATAAGGGAGACCTTCTGCCTCTTTGAGGCAACGGATTTCACGTTCATTTAAGTAGACCTGACAACGGCGGGAGTACGAAGGGTGAGCTTCATTACAATTAAGGCAAGATGGAGGTTGACTGCAAGATGTATTAGAATGGTCGTCGGCACCACAGACTGGGCATTCGGCCATAGATCTGCAATATTTCGCTGGGTGACCAAAACGCCAGCAATTTCTACATTGTTGAGGTGTAGGTATCACCTTTCGAACTTGTAACCGATGTCCCGCGACATATACAGAGGACGGGAGTTCTCGGCTGTCAAAAGTTAAACGAGCCAAATTGCAAGGGTAACGTCTCCGCCCCCGGGCAGGAAGGACACAAGTGTCTACTTTGAGGATTGGGAGATCCTGGAGTTCCAGCTGTTCAAAAATGTCATTGCCACATGACTGGAAATTCTGTTGGACTATGGTATGGGGCAGAATGACAGTACCACTACAAGAATTGAGAGAAAGATGTTTTTCAATAGTGATAGGAGTAGTATCGATATTCGAAAGGAGAGAAAGATCATGAGCTTGGGTAGCATTTTGGACAGTGACGATGCGCATACCGCTCTTGAGAGCATGAAATGAAATATCTCTACCAACATGACGCAGGAGCGCTTTGCCAATACTATGGTCAGAAAGGTAGGCAGAAGAAGAAGTCAGTCTTAAAGTAAAGAATTTAGTCCATTGTGTGGTCCGAAACTGAGCGTGGAGAGGGAGTGCTTGACGTGTCGGTCTTTTCCGAGTAGAATGGGAAGGTAACGAAGGAGCATCATCAGGAGATTGACGTTGGCGTTTAGGAGTAGGACCGGAGTTGGTCCGGCGTGAAATGGGCGGGCGATTCGAAAATTGCCATACCGTAGAGGGAGAAGCCGGAAGCATAGTCAAAGGAGAGCGAAGTTCAGACAAATCGAAGGAGTCAGTCGAAGCCCCGGTACCTGAAGCGGGTGAGGAAACAGCACCAGCAAGAGGTACAGGGGCATCAGGAGTGTCCGAAGAGTGGTCTAAACACAAGGCAGGGTCAGAATGGGGTGCGGTATCAAGAAGGGGCCCGGGGGTAGTGGGTTCATGGACTAGGGGTGCCATGGTTGGGTTACTCCTTTGCTTTTTGTTTTTAAGAAAAAAAAAGAAAGAAGAAAAGAAAATAAAAATAAAAAAAAGAATAAAAAAAGGGGGGAGCGGGGAGGAATAGTTCCCAGGAGGAATGAAAGGGCCGGAAATCTCCCTCCGCGCCCAAGAGGACCTCAGCACCGCTAGTAGCACAGATGCAGCATGGAACCCGTGCCATACCCTACCCTTCATGCCAGTAAACCAGCAATCCGGGATAGCAACCTCACATCTGCCGAGCTACCTCGGTGGACAAAAGAGAGGGCGGCCGGATATCCGCCACAAAGCATACCTCCTTCGGCCACCACCCCCGGAATCTGAAAGGTGGCTTCCAGAGATACACCCGTCGCCCGAAAGACACCCAAAGCTACTCCGAGATACCGGAGAGGGATCGGGACATCCCCAGGCAATCCAGATTCCACGGCAAACTACGCCACCGCCAAGAACCTCAACGGAATGGGATAGACCCCGGTGTCCTTTCCCCTACCTAGGAACTAGCGCGCCTGTGGGAGAAATCCCAAAGGCCAAAAAGAGGAAGGGCAAAAGGAAGAGGTGGGGAGGAGGAGGAGGAATGGAAAAAGGGGAGGATGGGGAGGATGGGATAGGGGAGGGGAGAATGGGGGGTAATTAGGTTCAGTCTGAGGAACAAGACCGACAGGGCTAATTCCTCAGACCAAGAGCCTCTTCACCACGCCAAGGAGCCCCCCTTGAAGAGGCACAGCTGTGCGAACACTATCCTCTTTAAAAAAAAAAAAAAAATGGTTATGGCTATGACCATAATTTTTAATGGGGTGGACTGGTAAGCTAGCAGAAGGCCTAGGTCAGATGACCAAAAACTCCATGTCAGGAAACACTTGTTTCCTGACGAACCTTTCCTAACCTAGCTATCCTGCTCCATTATCCTAGTCCACTATCCTGATACATAATCCTGCTCCATTACTCTGGTCTGTTATACTGCACCATCATCCTGCTTTTTTATCATGGTTCATTATCCTGATCCATTATCCTGCATGCCCATATGCTGGAGATGGGGAGGGGGATGCTTTGAACAGACACCTTCACCCAAAACATCAGATTCCCACCTTGGCCCACATTCACCAGTCTCCCACAATTGCTCTTCATCCATGCTTTCCTCATGCTTTCACAGGCCTCTTCTCCTTTCCCATGTTTATACCCACCTCTTCCCCAAACACTTCTCACCCTCACCAAAAAACAGCCAATAAAACCATAAAAACCATCCTAGAAAACAATTTTAAACCAACACACACTGCATGGGACAGGATTTTTTTTTTTATGTTGCACACACTTACTGCACAAACCCATTCTCTCATAGATTATCTAGGTCAAAACCTACCACTCAATTACTGTAGTACTAGTAAAACATCAAAGGTTAACAAATACACACCAAAAAATTACATAGTATTTATTTCTTACTTTTTTCTTTTTGGGCTACCCTGCCTCGGTGGGATACGGCCGGTTTGTTGAAAGAAGAAAGATGATGATTTATTTCTTAGACATGCATATAAAAACTATTAATTTGAAGCAATAAAAATTTGATATACTCTAGAATAAATCTGTATTAATAATATAAAAATAATATTGACTACTCACTGATTTAAGTTTAGGCCATTAGTGTCTGGATAACTAAGAAATCAACAATATAAAATAGATATTGAACTTTTCCCTTAAAACAGTGCAAAACTCATAAAAAATGCAAAATAATACATTTATACTTGCAAGCAAATAAGTTGAAGTTTGAATACTCTATATTATAAACACATTATATTTACAAACTGTACAAGAAGGCTGAAGAGGGGATGTGTTTTATATCAATGTCAATATTATGCTGAGAATAAGGAGTGAAGAAATGAGAAGAAAGTGTGGTGGTGGTATGAAAAGTATAATTCAGGAAGAAGAGGGGTTGCTGAACTGGTCTGGTTATTTAGAATGGCTAGAGTAAGATAGATTAACCTCAAGGGGCATATATTATTATTATTATTATTAATATATATTAATAGCAAAATGCTAAACTGTCCTTGGGGAATTAGAGGCAATCAGGCTTTATTCAAAGGGTAAATTAGCTATAATTCCTTGAATCAAGAGCTTTTTACCTGCATCAAGGAACATCCACTGAAAGTCAATGAGATTTGGAAATATGGGGAAGACAGAGGATGTACAGAATATCCCAAAATGTGTTGGAAGGAGGGTGTGAAAGCATTTTATGAGGTATAGTCTTGAACATCCAAAAAGCATTACAACAATGAGAGGGGAGACTGGTGGTTTTTGGTATTTGGTGTGCTGTTGGAGTGTAAACAAGGTAACATCTATAAAGGGATTCAGAAAAACTGGTTAGCCAAACTTAAGTTCGGGAGGTGGGACATACAGTACTTGGACTCTAAAAAATGGGTGGGAACATTTCATTTTGCTGGATCACTGGAATGGTGATGTGATTGCTCTTCTGGGAAGATAGCTATGGAACGAGTGACAGTGTGTTTTCCTTCTTTGGGTCACCTGGTTTTGTGGTAAAAAACAGACGTGTTAAAAATATATACAGTGTATTGTATATATACTGTATGTACAGCATATGTTTTGCTCCTTAACCATATTTCACCATGGCAGGTGCTACTTTTCCCTTATCCTTAGGATAAGAAAAAACTAGCACCTTGCCCTTGGTATTTTAGCTGTCTTCCATGATATGAATTATATGGGAGGAATTCTAACCCACTTCCCCACTAAATTTTTAAAGAAGCATATTCATATGTTAATATTAAGAATTTGAGCACTGATCTTCATGAACAACCTAAATATAATTACTGTACAAAAAATTTACAGTAACTCCTCCATATAACAGCCTTCGAAAATAAGGAATAAAATTCAATGGGTCAATGTTACAAAACTGTCCATATGGTTACAATCATGGCAAAACAATCTCTTCTCACAACTGCCATCACTGGCCTCCCACTCCCCAATTAGTCAATTACATATAGGCCTTGCTTTATCTGTAAAGACTTTAAGACATACACTACTAACAATTACAGTAAACCCTCAATATAAGAGTCTTCTGAAATAACAGAAAATTCACTGGCAAATTACACTTTCAACTCCTTTTATTTTCAATATTGTGTGCAGTACTGTACTACTTTAGCTACAGAGTACTTTAGTGCTTTTTTCTGTAATTTTTTAACATTATTCAGATTTAACAGACACTTGGAAAATCCCCTATTAGTGCATTAGACTGAGGATTTATTAATTTTCTATATATTTCTGAACCTTAAAGCCAGCATGTGTAAATAGGAACTAGCATGTGAATTTGCATTTGCAAAATGGCATAAAAATATTTTAATTATTCTTATTATAATCATAACCAAGCACTAAACACTAAACCCATAAGGGTCAAAAAATACTTTAAACATTACAGATTGTTTTGGATATATTTTTTAATATAAAAACTAATAACATTATAATAAGTATGCACAGCATTGTACTGTAATTATAAAATACTGCAGGTGACTGCAGTCACATCAGGAGCACAGTTTGACTTTACCAAGGTTGTTCTCCTGCCTTAACCTCACTATTGCAACAATGAGACCCATTTTTTATAGCAATAATGTAATCTCTTAACCTGGGACTGAATTTATAACAATTACAATATTACTTATAAAAAGAGGCTTTCTAATAAAAAAATAGTTCCTGTTACATTAAAGTTTAAAATTACTATACATCATTTATATTACTGTTATTCACAATGAGAGAGCACCCCAATACAGGTCATAAATTTAGAACTTTCAGCTTGATGTTGTGGTGTGTCAGCATAGCAACCTGAACTCGGCCAATCACAGTTCTATATGCTGACTCCCAAAATTCATTTTGTCTTCCAAGAACTTGCCTGAAATATGAATAATAGTATGAAGTTAGTTTAAAATTAATGTTAGGGATGCCAAACAAATATATTTTTAAACTCAATTCTACTGAAGAATTTTTTATCTTATTACATATTTCACTTTGTTTTCCCAGATACCTGCTGGAAAGAATGGAGAATTACTGAAAGAGGAGGTGGATAAAGACAAACTACATTATAAATGGCCCTTCTGCACCAAGGAACATAACTTATACAGTGAAACCTCAGGTTTTGTATGCCCTGGTTTTAATTGAATTTGGTTTTCGACAACTTTTTTCATTGAAATTTTGTCCCAGTTTTCATACATCTGCTCAGTTTTCGTAGAGTTGACAATGGCCCGCCATACCAAACGAGTCCGCCTGCCTGCGCCCACACAAAGCATCCCACACGTTCTGACTCAGGCTGGCTTTGTTTCTTGTTGAGTGAGTATTACCTCGCGCTTTCATCCGAAACATTTCATAATAATCCATTTTTTTGTGCTTGTTTACTGCGACTGCTTGCTTGTTTGTGCTTGTTTATTGTTTAGTGTGACTGCTAAATAAGCCACCATCGGGCCAAAGAAAGTTCTGAATGTGCCTTCTTCAGTGATTAAGGATTATGTGTGCAAAGTTTTGTGGAGAAATATCACTCTAACAAAGCTATTGCGAGCTGTGTTTGCAACATGTTTAATGACAATGCCTTGTCCCATTTTAGGCAAATCTTCAAGAGACGCCAGAAACAGAACTCTCTGGGCAGATTTTTTTTTGTGCAACAGGTGCAGTGACACTCAAGCTGATCCTAGTGCCAGTAAAAGACAAAGAAGGGAAGTAACCCTGGATAGGGCCTTGATACCTGAAGTCCTTATGGATGGGGATTCCCCTTCCAAACGTAACCTCTCGTAACCTCTCCTCCTTCTCCCCTCCTCGCCGTCTTCCATACGCCAACAAGAACCTTCAATAATGGTAAAAGTGATGTTAAATGTTCATTTATCCATTTCATTAGTCATTTATATTTATTTCTCATTGTTTTCGGTATGTAAAACTATAGTTATTCTCTATAAAATTTGTATTCTGTTAATATTTTTGGGTATATGGAACGGATTAACTGGATTTACATTATTTCTGATGGGAAATATTGCTTCAGTTTTTGTAGAATTCAGTTTTCGTCAGGCTTTCTGGAGCGAATTAATCACGAAAACCAAGGTTCCACTGTATAGTAATCAAATATTCACTAGAGTTAATCAGTTATTTTATAAACCATACATGAACTATTACTAACAAAATCTTCATTGTTTATCTTACTCTAATACCCTAGCTACTTCCATTCATTGTCACCTGTGGCATGCAAAGAGTACGTTACACTTTATTTGGCATATGTACAGTAGACCGTCATTTAGCATGGTAGTTACATTCCTGAAAACATCGTGTTAGGTAAAATCGTGTTAGATGAACTGAAGAACTTATAAGAAAAATAGGGTTACGTTCCTCGGAGCCCCCAAAAAGCCAAACAACTTTTTTTTAGGCCTCCACATCTTACAAAAATAAAAGTGAATATGTAATTGTAGTTCATTGTTGTGATGTATTATGTTGTTTTTACTGCTTAAGACTACAAATGTAACAGAAATAATAGTATTTCTTACCTTAAATTGTGGGTGCTGGTGTTTGTGGATGATTGTGAAGAGAGTGGAGAGTTATGTTGTGGTCCTACTGGTCTGAGGTGGATGGTAGAGGTTCCGGTACTGAAGTTGATGGTTGTACTGGAGTGTCTAAGTCATTCATTCAGTCAGTCAAGTCATTCAGTAAGTCAGTCAAGTCATTCAGTACGTTTACCTGGAGTTTACCTGGAGAGAGTTCTGGGGGTCAACACCCCTGTGGCCCGGTCTGTGACCAGGCTCCTGGTGGATCAGAACCTAATCAACCAGGCTGTTACTGCTGGCTGCATGCAATCCAACATACGAGCCACAGCCTGGCTGGTCAGGTACCAACTTTAGGTGCTTGTCCAGTGCCTGCTTGAAGACAGTCTTATGTATGCTGGGAGGCAGTTGAACAGTCTTGGGCCCCTGCCAAGCCATTCAATATCAAGTCACTCAGTAAGTCAGTCAAGTCATTCAGTAAGTCAATCAAGTCATTCAGTAAGTCAGTCAAGTAATTCAGTAAGTCAGTCAAGTAATTCAATAAATCAGTGAAGTCACTTAGTAAGTCAGTCAAGTCATTCAGTAAGTCAGTAAGTCACTAAGTCACTGAGTCAGTCAAGTCATTCAGTCAGTGAGTCAGTTAGTCAGTTTGGTCAGTCATTCAGTCACACAAACTCATGTTTACCTCTTTTTCTGTATAAAAAGTAACACTACATTACGGCTACAAGTTATCTCTTGTCTAACATCTTTGTATCTCTCTCTTGCCACTTTCAGAAACTCTGATATGGCTACTGAGCGTCATGATTGCCTGGCAGATACAAGATATAGTAATTAAAACATCGTAACACAATTCACAAACACAGCTAGCTTGTAGCAGAGACAGGATGAACATGTATGAAATGTGAATGCTGGGATGGTGGGGTGGTGTCAGGGAGTGGTAGGGGATGGTGGGAGGGCTCCCTGGCTGCTCCACAACAAGGCAGCCACTTGAGCAAAAGAGAATTTTTTTTTCCTTCCCACAAACTGAACCGTGCTAAATTAATTTTACGACGTGTTACATAAAATTGTGCCACATTTCTTCAATCGTGCAATACCCGAATCGTGCAAAATAAACTCGTGCTAAATGATGGTCTACTGTATACACTCCCATAAGGTGCCTCCCAACCAGCAAACCAGGTGCTAAGGGTTTAATGATATGGGTACCCATCGTTAAATCAGTACCTTGGTTCATTAACCAATCACAGGTGGGCCTGCCAAGTGCTGAGGCGACGTGGTATCACTCATGGTCAGCATTTGCTAGACTCGTATAGCAAATGTTTGAGTACAGTGCTTTCTCTCTCTAGCTTCTGCTCTGCCTGTCTTTGTCATCGTGGTACACTCATATTCAACTCCTGTACATAGTGTACATAGCTATATACAGTGGTCCCTCGTTTTTTGTAATTAATCCATTCCAGAGAGTGTGACTATTATCGAAATTGACGATTTGCGAAACCATTTTCCCCATAAGAAATAATGTAAATACAATTAATCTGTTCTGAACACCCAAAGTATTAAAACAAAATACAGTGGAACCTCTACTTGCGAGTGTGCCCATGTGCGAATTTTTCCAAATACAGTGGACCCTCGACCAACGATGGCATCATATAACATTAAATCCAACTAGCGATACATTTTAACACAAAATTTTTGCCTCGACTAGCGCTAAAAAACTCGACCAATACGATTCGTTCAGTTTGAGACGCGTCCACGTGTGGCCTGCGCAGTGTTTACAAGCCAACTACCGCGGTCGCATCCAAACACATAATCAGAACATTTCACATTATCACAGCGTTTTTAGTGGTTGCACCTGCAAAATAAGTCACCATGGGCCCCAAGAAAGCTTCTAGTGCCATCCCTGTGATAAAAAGGGTGAGAATTAGTATGGAAATTAAGAAAGATTTTGAAGGGTTTGGGGCTAACCCTGAGATGCCTATGCCAGTTGTGGAATCCATTGTGCCTACTTCAAAGATTAAGGAAATGTGTGCAAAGTGGGTTGAACTGCAAACCTTTATGGATGAAAATCACCCTAACACAGCTATTGCAAGCCATGCTGGTGACTATTACAATGGCAATGTTGTGGCCCATTTTAGACAAATCGTAAAGGAACGGGAGGTACAGAGTTCTATGGACAGATATGTTGTGCGACAGAGGTCCAGTGACTCTCAAGCTGGTCCTAGTGGCATTAAAAAAAGAAGGGAAGTAACCCCGGAAAAGGACTTGACATCTTCTTCTTCTGTTGGGTTTCAGGGCCACTGACAGCACATGCCGTATCGAGCCCAGCCGTCCAGTGCTAGGAGAGGGAATATCGACCAAAGTGGAAGAATGTCTTGACTAATAACTGTGTATATGTCTCCGATACGCCCTGAAGCCAGCAGGAAGGAGCAGGTACAGGCCAATATCTCCTGATGGTCCAGAGGGCGAAACCCCTCCCCGTTGAGGAGGACAGGTAGAGTGAAAGTGTGCACCCCAAGTGTGCGCAAGGCCGCACGGAGAGTAGTCCATGCAGAGTGATAACGTGGGCACCACAGCAGGAAGTGTTCCACCGTCTCAGGCTGAGGGACACCATGGGCAGTACAGAGAGTCCGTCATCCGAAGGCGATACAGATGAGCCACCAGTCACGAGTGCCCGACTCGAAGACGGGTCTGTGCAACGTCCACCGAGCGGTTGGGATGACGAGCCCAAGGGCAGGGGCCATTAAAAGTTCGGACAGAGCCCAACGCCAAAGAAGAGAGGGAGTGTGCAAGGCCCTCTTGCCACTGATGACGGATTCCCTTCCAAACAGCCCTTGTGAAATCACTGTGGCCCAGGGCAAGAGGGGTAACAGTAGGAAGTGTGTGCGCGAGGGAGGCCGCCCGATCTGCCACTTCATTGCCCCAGATTCCAACATGGGCGGGAACCCACTGAAGGGAGATGCTCCAACCTGGGCTCCGCAAGAAGCGCAGGAGGAGAGATTGTCTCCGACAAACGAGGACTCGCAGTGATCGTGGATGGGCAGAGCACAAAAGTGCCAGGGAAGATTGGGAATCAGAGAAGAGGACCAATGGTTGTGGGGGAATGTGATCAAGGACAAAAGCCAGAGCCTGGTGAATGGCAAAGAGAAAGGACTTGACACCTCAAGTCCTAATGGAAGGGGATTCCCCTTCTAAACACTAACACCATCCACACTCTCCCCTCCTCCCACCCCATCATTCATCACCAGATCTTCAATAAAGGTAAGTGTCATATAATTGTACATGTCTTCTTCAGTTTGTGTGTATTAAAATTAATATTTCATGTGGTAAAAATTTTTTTTTTCAATACTTTGGGGTGTCAGGAACAGATTAATTTGATTTCAATTATTTCTTATGGGGAAAATTAACTCGACTAACGATTAGCTCTCAGGAACGGATTAATATCGTTGGTTGAGGGTCCACTGTACGAACAGTCAATGGGTCGATTTTTTGCTTCCATACGCGAGCAAAATTTCCACAGGCAAGCAGCTCTCAGGGCAGGTTCCTTGACACTGGTGAGGGGCTCTTGCTCTTGATCTAAGGAATTGTATTTCATTTGTTTGTTGGACTATCTTATTGAAACTTGGGCAATGTATGATGGAAAGATGCTTCTTAACATACACCAAAAATGAAAGAAATCTAAGCATAAATAATGGAGTTCACTTCTCAGCAATTAGGCACCCCTTAGCGGTAATTCTGAATGGTTTTTATGGTTGTATTCTCATTTTTTTTGGTCTCATTTGATAAAATGGAAGATATATTACAAAAATAGATATGATTTTGATTGCTTTCACGATGAAGAGTACCTTGAAATAGAGCTCAACCTAGGAGAAATGGTCCATTGCTTGGCTGTCCATTCCAATATGCAGTCATGAATGGGATGACATTATTTATACAATTATTGCAATAAGGAATAACAGTAAATCTTATAGTTTTTGTGTGAATAAAAATTACAAATTACTTATATAAAAATAATGATAATAATAATAATAATCCTAGGTAGTAGGTTGGTAAACAGCAGCCGCCCAGGGAGGTACTACCGTCCTGCCAAGTGAGTGTACAACGAAAACCTGTAATTGTTTTACATGATGGTAAGATTGCTGGTGTCTTTTGTCTGTCTCATAAACATGCAAGATTTCAGGTACATCTTGCTACTTCTACTTGCACTTAGGTCACACTACACATACATGTACAAGCATATATATACACACACCCCTCTGGGTTTTCTTCTATTTTCTTTCTAGTTCTTGTTCTTGTTTATTTCCTCTTACCTCCATGGGGAAGTGGAACAGAATTCTTCCTCCGTAAGCCATGCGTGTTGTAAGAGGCGACTAAAATGCTGGGAGCAAGGGGCTAGTAACCCCTTCTCCTGTATATATTACTAAATGTAAAAGGAGAAACTGTAAAAGGAGAAACTTTCGTTTTTCCTTTTGAGCCACCCTGCCTCGGTGGGATACGGCCGGTGTGTTGAAAGAAAGATATATAATAATAATATGTATAATAATAATATGTGTAATAATAATAGTATAATAATATAATATAGTAATGATAATAATAATATATGTATAATAATAATGCATATATAATAATAATGTACTACATATAATAATTATAATAATAGACGGCTTCAAAAGGCCGTCACTAGATGGGAGTGTTTACCACAACAAAGAGGGAGCGGTTGTGGTCGCCTCCACCTGTTACGTAATGACATATTTTATTCATTCTAGAGTATATATCATGTTTCTATGTTATTTATATTGTTTGTTATGTCATATTAGATGAACTGTGATATATAAATAAGCCGTATAGATGATATTAGCGAAATTATTCATGAAGTATTTTGCCCGGTCTCCAGACAAACTCGTCCACTACCGACACTGCCCATACCACTACATGAATGACATTTTATTCATTCTAGAGTATATATCATGTTTCTATGTTATTTATATTGTTTGTTATGTCATATTAGATGAACTGTGATAGATAAATAAGCCGTATAGATGATATTAGTGAAATTATTCATGAAGTATTTTGCCCGGTCTCCAGACAAACTTTCATCCACCGCCGACACCGCCCATACCACAACATGAATGACATATTCATTTTAGAGTATATATCAGGTTTCTATGTTATTTATATTGTTTATTACGTCATATTAGATGAAGTGAGATAGATAAATAAGCCGTAGAGTTGATATTAGCGAAATTATTGAAGTACAGAATTCCACTGGAACGGATTAATTGCGTTTCAATTAATTTAAATGAGGAAAATTGACTCTGCAAATGAGCAAATCCAGTTGCGAGCAAGGTCATGGAACAGATTAAACTTGCAAGTAGAGGTTCCACTGTAATTTTTTTTTACATGAAATATAGATGTACAGTGGACCCCCGCTTAACGATCACCTCCCAATGCGACCAGTTATGTAAGTGCGTTTGTAAGTGTATGTTTGGGGGTCTGAAATGGACTAATCTACTTCACAATATTCCTTATGGGAACAAATTCGGTCAGTACTGGCACCTGAACATACTTCTGGAATGAAAAAATATCGTTATCCGGGGGTCCACTGTACAGTGGACCCCCATCTTACGATATTAATCCATTCCTGAGAGCTCATCGTAAGACGAAATTATCGTTAGCCGAATTAATTTTCCCCATAAGAAATAATGGAAATCAAATTAATCCATTCCTAACACCCCAAAGTATGAAAAAAAAAAAAATTTTACCACATGAAATATTAATTTTAATACACACAAACTGAAGAAGACATGCACAATTACTACTCTACTAAGAATAGAATACATGACACTTACCTTTATTGAAGATCTGGTGATGATTGATGGGATGGGAGGAGGGGAGAGTGTGGAAGTTATTGTTTAGAAGGGGAATCCCCTTCCATTAGGATTTGAGGTAGCAAGACCTTTTCCGGAGTTACTTCGCTTCTTCTTTTAATGTCACTAGGACCAGCTTGAGAGTCACTGGACCTCTGTCGCACAACAAATCTGTCCATAGAGCTCTGTACCTCCCATTCCTTTAAGACTTTCCTAAAATGGGCCATAACATTGTCATTGTCCAGGTTGCCAACATGGCTTGCAGTAGCTGTGTCAGAGTGATTTTCATCCGTAAAGGTTTGCAGTTCAACCCACTTTGCACACATTTCCTTAAACACTTTTTTCAATTCCATACCAATTCTAGCCCTTTTTACCACAGGGATGGCACCAGAAGTTTTCTTGGGGTCCAGGGTGACTTATTTTGCAGTTACAAACACGCTAAGATAACAGGGATATCTTGCTACTCCTACTTACACTTTGGTCACACTTCACAGACACGCACATGCATATATATATATACATACATCTAGGTTTTTCTCCTTTTTCTAAATAGCTCTTGTTCTTTTTTTATTTCTTCTATTGTCCATGGGGAAGTGGAAAAGAATCTTTCCTCCGTAAGCCATGCGTGTCGTATGAGGCGACTAAAATGCCGGGAGCAATGGGCTAGTAACCCCTTCTCCTGTATACAATTACTAAAAAAGAGAAGAAGAAAAACTTTATAAAACTGGGTTGCTTAAATGTGCGTGGATGAAGTGCGGATGACAAGAAACAGATGATTGCTGATGTTATGAATGAAAAGAAGTTGGATGTCCTGGCCCTAAGCGAAACAAAGCTGAAGGGGGTAGGAGAGTTTCAGTGGGGGGAAATAAATGGGATTAAATCTGGAGTATCTGAGAGAGTTAGAGGAAAGGAAGGGGTAGCAGTAATGTTAAATGATCACTTATGGAAGGAGAAAAGAGAATATGAATGTGTAAATTCAAGAATTATGTGGATTAAAGTAAAGGTTGGATGCGAGAAGTGGGTCATAATAAGCGTGTATGCACCTGGAGAAGAGAGGAATGCAGAGGAGAGAGAGAGATTTTGGGAGATGTTAAGTGAATGTATAGGAGCCTTTGAACCAAGTGAGAGAGTAATTGTGGTAGGGGACTTGAATGCTAAAGTAGGAGAAACTTTTAGAGAGGGTGTGGTAGGTAAGTTTGGGGTGCCAGGTGTAAATGATAATGGGAGCCCTTTGATTGAACTTTGTATAGAAAGGGGTTTAGTTATAGGTAATACATATTTTAAGAAAAAGAGGATAAATAAGTATACACGATATGATGTAGGGCGAAATGACAGTAGTTTGTTGGATTATGTATTGGTAGATAAAAGACTGTTGAGTAGACTTCAGGATGTACATGTTTATAGAGGGGCCACAGATATATCAGATCACTTTCTAGTTGTAGCTACACTGAGAGTAAAAGGTAGATGGGATACAAGGAGAATAGAAGCATCAGGGAAGAGAGAGGTGAAGGTTTATAAACTAAAAGAGGAGGCAGTTAGGGTAAGATATAAACAGCTATTGGAGGATAGATGGGCTAATGAGAGCATAGGCAATGGGGTCGAAGAGGTATGGGGTAGGTTTAAAAATGTAGTGTTAGAGTGTTCAGCAGAAGTTTGTGGTTACAGGAAAGTGGGTGCAGGAGGGAAGAGGAGCGATTGGTGGAATGATGATGTAAAGAGAGTAGTAAGGGAGAAAAAGTTAGCATATGAGAAGTTTTTACAAAGTAGAAGTGATGCAAGAAGGGAAGAGTATATGGAGAAAAAGAGAGAAGTTAAGAGAGTGGTGAAGCAATGTAAAAAGAGAGCAAATGAGAGAGTGGGTGAGATGTTATCAACAAATTTTGTTGAAAATAAGAAAAAGTTTTGGAGTGAGATTAACAAGTTAAGAAAGCCTAGAGAACAAATGGATTTGTCAGTTAAAAATAGGAGAGGAGAGTTATTAAATGGAGAGTTAGAGGTATTGGGAAGATGGAAGGAATATTTTGAGGAATTGTTAAATGTTGATGAAGATAGGGAAGCTGTGATTTCGTGTATAGGGCAAGGAGGAATAACATCTTGTAGGAGTGAGGAAGAGCCAGTTGTGAGTGTGGGGGAAGTTCGTGAGGCAGTAGGTAAAATGAAAGGGGGTAAGGCAGCCGGGATTGATGGGATAAAGATAGAAATGTTAAAAGCAGGTGGGGATATAGTTTTGGAGTGGTTGGTGCAATTATTTAATAAATGTATGGAAGAGGGTAAGGTACCTAGGGATTGGCAGAGAGCATGCATAGTTCCTTTGTATAAAGGCAAAGGGGATAAAAGAGAGTGCAAAAATTATAGGGGGATAAGTCTCTTGAGTGTACCTGGTAAAGTGTATGGTAGAGTTATAATTGAAAGAATTAAGAGTAAGACGGAGAATAGGATAGCAGATGAACAAGGAGGCTTTAGGAAAGGTAGGGGGTGTGTGGACCAGGTGTTTACAGTGAAACATATAAGTGAACAGTATTTAGATAAGGCTAAAGAGGTCTTTGTGGCATTTATGGATTTGGAAAAGGCGTATGACAGGGTGGATAGGGGGGCAATGTGGCAGATGTTGCAAGTGTATGGTGTAGGAGGTAGGTTACTGAAAGCAGTGAAGAGTTTTTACGAGGATAATGAGGCTCAAGTTAGAGTATGTAGGAAAGAGGGAAATTTTTTCCCAGTAAAAGTAGGCCTTAGACAAGGATGTGTGATGTCACCGTGGTTGTTTAATATATTTATAGATGGGGTTGTAAGAGAAGTAAATGCGAGGGTCTTGTCAAGAGGCGTGGAGTTAAAAGATAAAGAATCACACACAAAGTGGGAGTTGTCACAGCTGCTCTTTGCTGATGACACTGTGCTCTTGGGAGATTCTGAAGAGAAGTTGCAGAGATTGGTGGATGAATTTGGTAGGGTGTGCAAAAGAAGAAAATTAAAGGTGAATACAGGAAAGAGTAAGGTTATGAGGATAACAAAAAGATTAGGTGATGAAAGATTGAATATCAGATTGGAGGGAGAGAGTATGGAGGAGGTGAACGTATTCAGATATTTGGGAGTGGACGTGTCAGCGGATGGGTCTATGAAAGATGAGGTGAATCATAGAATTGATGAGGGAAAAAGAGTGAGTGGTGCACTTAGGAGTCTGTGGAGACAAAGAACTTTGTCCTTGGAGGCAAAGAGGGGAATGTATGAGAGTATAGTTTTACCAACGCTCTTATATGGGTGTGAAGCGTGGGTGATGAATGTTGCAGCGAGGAGAAGGCTGGAGGCAGTGGAGATGTCATGTCTGAGGGCAATGTGTGGTGTGAATATAATGCAGAGAATTCGTAGTTTGGAAGTTAGGAGGAGGTGCGGGATTACCAAAACTGTTGTCCAGAGGGCTGAGGAAGGGTTGTTGAGGTGGTTCGGACATGTAGAGAGAATGGAGCGAAACAGAATGACTTCAAGAGTGTATCAGTCTGTAGTGGAAGGAAGGCGGGGTAGGGGTCGGCCTAGGACGGGTTGGAGGGAGGGGGTAAAGGAGGTTTTGTGTGCGAGGGGCTTGGACTTCCAGCAGGCATGCGTGAGCGTGTTTGATAGGAGTGAATGGAGACAAATGGTTTTTAATACTTGACGTGCTGTTGGAGTGTGAGCAAAGTAACATTTATGAAGGGATTCAGGGAAACCGGCAGGCCGGACTTGAGTCCTGGAGATGGGAAGTACAGTGCCTGCACTCTGAAGGAGGGGTGTTAATGTTGCAGTTTAAAAACTGTAGTGTAAAGCACCCTTCTGGCAAGACAGTGATGGAGTGAATGATGGTGAAAGTTTTTCTTTTTCGGGCCACCCTGCCTTGGTGGGAATCGGCCGGTGTGATAATAAAAAAAAAAAAAAAATAATAAACACTAAAAACACTGGGATAATGTGAAATGTACCGAATGTATGCGTAGATGCGACCACACTGGCTGGCTTGTAAACACTGGCGCTGAGGCCACACATGGGACGCATCCTGGACGAATCACATAGGGCGAGTTTTTTATCATGAGGCGAGGCAAAATTTTTGCGTTAAAATGCTTCATATGGCAGATTTAACGTAACACGATACGTTCATAAGGCAGGGGTCCACTGTACATAAACAGAAAACAATGAGACATGAAGAATGAAACATTAACAGCATAACACTTACCTTTATTGGCAATTCTTCTTAGTGTATGGAAGACTGGAGGAGAGGAGAGGTTGGACTAATTACTGTCTGGAAGGAGAATCCCCTTAGATCAAGACTTCATGTACCAAGTCCTTTTCTAGGGTTACTTCCCATCTTTATTTTTTAATGCCTTTATGACCAGTTGAGAGTCACTGTACACCTGTGGCACTGAATTCTTGTCCAGAGAGCTCTGTTTCTGGCATCTCTTTAAAATTTCCCTAAAATGAGACAAGACTTTGTCATTGTACATGTTACTGACACAGCTTGCAACAGCTTTGTCAGGGTGATGTTTTTCCAACAATCTTTCCATCCTACTCCACATTGCACAAATCTCCTTAATTTCTAAATAAGGCACCTTTGTCCATCTCTCTCCCTCCTCCTCTGAAGCAACATGCTGAGCTGCAGTCTGTTGCTGTTCCAGCTGAAGCTCTTGCAGCTCTTCAGTGGTTAGCACTTCGTTGTGGTTCCCCACCAACTCATCCACATCCTCACCACTCACATCCAACCCCAAGGAACTCCCCAATGCCACAACAGATTCCACAACTGGCAAAGGGTCCTCAGGGTCAGCCCCAAACCCTTCAAAATCCCTCTTCTGGACACAATCTGGACACAATTTTTTTCAAGCAGAGTTCAAAGTCCTGGAAGTCACACCCTCCCAAGCCTTACCTATAAGGCTTATGCAATGGAGGATACTGAAGTGATCTTTCCAAAACTCTCTTAGGGTCAATTGAGTGTCTCAGGTCACATTAAAGCACCTCTGAAACATTGCTTTGGTGTAAAGTTTTTTAAAGTTTGAAATGATCTGCTGGTCCATGGGCTGGAGGAGAGGAGTGGTATTAGGGGGTAAGAACTTCACTGTGATGAAACCAAACTCCTCCACAATTAGGTCATCCAAGTTTGGAGGATGAGCAGGTGCATTGTCCAATAGCAAGAGGCACTCGAGTTCCAATTTATTTTCCAGGAGTTATTTCTTCACACTGGGGCCAAAAACTTCATTGAACCACTTGAGGAAAATGTCCCTCGTGACCCATGCCTTATTATTAGCTTTCCAAAACACCCACAATTTACTCTTCATGACATTGTTTTTCTTGAACACTTTGGGATTTTCAGAGTGATACACTAGTAAAGGCTTCAATTTGAAATCCCGACTAGCATTACTACAAAACATGAGAGTTAGCCTGTCTTTTATAGGCTTGTGTCCTGGGAGTGCCTTTTCCTCCCGAGTAATGTAAGTCATCTTTGGTATTTTCTTCCAAAAGAGGCCTGTTTCGTCACAATTTTACACTTGTTGGGGGATGAATCCTTCAGCCTCTACATAGTCCTTGAATTCACTTATGAATTTTTTAGCTGCATTTTTATCAGAACTGGCAGCCTCACAATGCCTTATCACACTGTATATGCCGCTATGTTTTTTTAAATCTCTCAAACCACCCTTTGCTGGCCTTAAAATCACAAATAGTATCAGTATTCATTGCAGGCAATTTCTTTACAAGATCGTGATGCAACTGCCTTGCCTTTTCACAAATAATCGACTGCATAAGACTATCTCCTGCTAATTGTTTCTCAGTGACCCACACCAACAATAACTTTTTAACATCTTCGAGTACTTGCGATCTCATTTTTGTGAGCATATTTACCCCCTTTGCAACAGCAGCTTTCTTGATTTCCTTTTTCTTGCCCACGATGGAGACAATAGTTGTATGGGGTTTCTTATACATCCTCGCCAGCTCTGCTACATGTACGCCACTTTATTTATTTATTTAATAATTTGAACATACATACAGAGGTACAAAAAAATACAGGTAAGAGCAGCATGCCAAAGCCACTTGTATGCATAGCATTATGGGCAGGCTTAAAATTAACTTAAGATTAACTAAGCAATGATGTAATCAGTGATAAAACATTATTGTAAACAGATAACAATAAAGCACAAATGAGTATTACCAAGACAGGTCATATGGTTGCATGCATTGCTGTACATTCAGTAGAATGGAGTATTCTGTTAGGTAGTTTATTTAAAAAATAACAAAGTTAGATTGGGTCTTAGGTTTAACATTTGTGTGATATAATTGTGAGAAACATTTAAGATATACAATTTATAAGGTTCAGTTATTCAGTATTTATTTGGTTTTGGGTGAGTAAGTGATCTTTGAGAAGAGACTTGAATTTATAAACAGGTAGTGTTTCTTTTATATTTACAGGTAATGAATTCCAGATTTTAGGGCCTTTTATGTGCATTGAGTTTTTGCATAGCGTGAGATGGACACGAGGAACATCAAAGAGTGATCTGTGCCTTGTGTTACGGTCATGTGTTCTGTTGAGGTTGGCAAGGAGATGTTTGAGGGGAGGGTTAATATCAGACTTAAATGTTCTATGTATGTAATAGGTGCAGTAATAAGTATGGATGTTTTGTATGGTGAGTAGGTTTAGTGTTTTGAATATTGGTGGAGTGTGCTGCCTGTAGTGGGAATTTGTTACTTTCATAGTGTTCGATGATGTTTTACTTGAATTCTATCGTATTTCTCACCTTCTTTACCAAGGGCATGGCACTAGGAGCTTTCTTTGGAGCCATGGTGGCTTATTTAGCAGTTGCAAGCACTAAAATGAATGGAATACTATTATGAAATGTATCGTGATGGCCACTTGCTGATAAACAATGGCACAGTGGCTGGGGATGGAGTGTGAGGCCGCTCGGGGCTGTGCGTACGCATCCGGGACGAACGACTATTTGCAAGTCAATGTTTTAACAAAAAAAGTTACGAATTTCAAAAATTACAACTTTCGATGCTTACGAAAAACGGGGGACCACTGTATATAATTGGTGAAGGAAAATACAAGTTAAATATTACTGATGAGTTTGTTTTGTTCCAACCCATTACGACCAGGTCTCAGGCCAACATTACCTGTGTTCGTAATATGGGTGCTCCATCCGGGAGCTGGAGCTGGTCTTAGTATCGTTGGGGGCTGAAGCTGGTCGTAGTATCATTCAGGTAGCTTTGCTATCGCTCGGCATTGCATGTCAACCTTGCTATCGCTTTTGTGTGTGTCAGCCTTGCAGTTGCTTGTTATTGTGTGTCATCCTTGCTATTGTGTGTGTGTATCCTGTAAGTCGTACTATGCTATTGCTGCTTGTTGCATGTATTGCAAAGAACATGTTACGTTGGGGTTAATGCCACCTACATGGGTCAGGCGGTTAGTGCCTGAGTATGCTCTATTAAATCTGTCCAAACTATCTCTACAGTGTTGCTGGCAAAGTGCTCATCCTGTTGCTATAGAGTATGAACAAACCCTCACTGCTGCGCAGCTTTGTGACATTATTCGTACAAAGTTAAGAGCTGAAGCAACTATGGTGCACCAAACTGAGGTATCTCCCACTACAGGAGCTGCTAATAGCAGATCTCCGCTTAGGTTCCTTTGTAATGTGGGAGGGACAACACCAGAGCAACCAGACCAGCAGTCTCGTCAAGCAGGTGCATTGGGTTTGTCTCAGGGATAGTCCGCTTCATTGGCGCTTGAGTTAGCCAAACTCAATGTTGAAACAACCAGGGACCAGTGAGCATTTGCTAGGGAGGAGTCTGATAGAGGAGAGGAGGCAATTTAAGCAGACTGTGGATGACTTTAGTGTCCAAAAGGCAGTACAGCTAGTTCCTCGTTTTGTTGAAGCCGAACCTGAACAGTTTTTTGAGGCAATTGAAAACCAGGCTCAAGCATTAAGGTGGCCTGAGGATCATTGGGCATCATTGGTGCATACAGCATTGTACGGTAAGGCACAAGAGTTTACACCTGTGTTGAATAACGAAGAATTTGTCAACTATCGGGTGGTTAAAACCACTGCTCTTGGGGCTTATCAGTGTATTCCTGCCAAATACAGGAGGGGATTTAAATTGTGTAAACATCAGTTGGGTCAGTCTCATATAGACTTTGTAAGGCAGCAGTTGAAAGCCTTCACCAAGTGGTATAAAGCAAGTTTGTCATCAACTTTTCTGACTTAGTTCAGCTACTTTTGGTGAATAACCTGCCGGAATCTGTTGGACCAGAAGATCATTTGTTGACCACTGCATTGGAAGCAGCCAGGTTGGACGACTCTGATCTAGGGCTAGACAATATGTTTTACGAGAAAAACTGGCCAGGGCTTTGTAAATTTAGTGAACAGACCCAGATCAAGCCTTCCTATTCCAGGGTTGCAGGATTACCAGATATCTCTGTTTCCATGCCTGAAGGACTATCCTGTCGAGAGGAACATCGAAAAGATCCTTCTTTAAACTTAGCTTTTCAAATTGCCAGGGGTGAATTTCACTCAGATCACCCAGTCAAATATAAAATTAAAAATGACTTCTTAATTTGCACAGAAACTGGTAAAGAGGTAGAGGGAAGGCAAAAGACAAACAGATTGGTAGTTCCTAAAAAGTTTAATCACAAATATTAACAGAAATTACCAAAACCTTGTACAGAATACTAAAGAATTTTACTGCCCAAAAATAAGGCAAGATGTGAAAAATTACATCCACTGTTGTAGGGAATGTCAGCAAGCAGGAAAACCTGGACACCCCATTAACCCTGAAACTGTCCAAACGTAGATCTACATTCACGTGTGTAGTGCTCCAACCTTGATTTTCCCCATTTGAAAGCATGTAAAAAAAAATGTAGATCTACGTTCGGAGCCCCCCTGCACGTGGACGTAGATCTACATTTGGACAGTTTAAGGGTTAAACCTGCACCACTCCATCCCATACATGCAGATGGAGAACCTTTTGCAGAGATAATCATTGATTGTGTAGGTCCATTACCTAAGTCCAAGTCTGGAAACCAGTACTTATTCACTCTTATGGACAAGGTTACTAGGTATCCAGAAGCAGTCTCAATGTGCAGTATTAACACCAAATCCATTTTTAAAGCCCTAACTAAATTCATATCCTGCTTTGGCATTCCTAAGTCTTTTTAGAGTGACCCAGGTTTATCCACTGTCTATCATCTTCAGTCCCAAGGTGCCTTGACTGTTTCGGTCATATATATATACAGTGGACCCCCCGGTTAACGATTTTAATCCGTGCAAGAGGGGTAATTGTTATGCGAAATAATCGCTATGTGAATGAATTTTCCCCATAAGAAATAATGGAAATCAAATTAATCCGTGCAAGACACCCAAAAGTATGAAAAAAAAAATTTTACCACATGAAATATACATTTTCCCACACACAAAGAGAAGGATACATGCACAATAGTAGAGTAGTACATGCACAGTATATATTGTGCATGTACTAGTCTACTAAATGAAGAATAAATGACACTTACCTTTATTGAAGATGCAGCAATGACTGATGAGACACTGTCCTGGGAGTGCCTTTTCCTCCTGAGTACTGTAGGTCCTGTTTGGCATTTTCTTCCAGAACAGGCCTTATCACACTGTGTATGCCACTACGATTCTTAAATCTCTCAAACCAACCTTTGCTGGCTTTAAATTCACCAATATGAGCACTAGTTCCAGGCATTTTTCCCTGTTCACCTGGGTGTTAGTCGACTTGTGTGGGTTGCATCCTGGGAGACAAGATTAAGGACCCCAGTGGAAATAAGTTAGACAGTCTTCGATGACACAGACTTTTTTGGGTTATCCTGGGTGGCAAATCCTCTGGGGTTAATTGTTTCTTGGTATTCTCAATAAGCCACACCAACAACGGTGCTACAGCAGCAGCAGCAGCTGACAGTGCAGCAGCAGCAGCAGCTGTACCACCAATAGTAGCGATGGTTGATTGGGGTTTATTATACAACCTGGCCAGCTCGGAGACATGCACTCCACTTTCATACTTATCAATGATCTTTTTCTTCATCTCTATTGTAATTCTCACCCTTATTGCTGTAGGGTTGGCACTAGAAGCTTTCTTGGGGCCCATGGTCACTTATTTTCCAGAAAAAGCACCGAAAACACTGTAATAATACGAAATATTCCGATTGTATGCTTGGATGTTACCGCGGAGGCTGGCTGGTAAACAATGCCACCGGCGGAACATGTGAGCGTGGCTCAGGCCGCACATTGGACGCGTCTCGGACGAAAATCGGTAAGCGGGTTTTTAAGCGGTATGTGAGGCAAAATTTTTGCAATTAAAGTAAGCGGTATGCGAAATAATCGCTATGTGATGCCATCATTATGCGGGGGTCCACTGTATATGTCCGTCTTACGTGCCACTGTTTCGGACATATTTAAATGCATAAATTCTGGCGGCTTCAAATCAAGCAGGAGAAAGCTGGTAGGCCCACATGTGAGAGAATGGGTCTGTGTGGTCAGTGTGCACCACATAATAAAATCCTGCAGCACGCAGTGCATAATGAGAAAAAAAAAAAACTGACCGTCTTTTTGGATTAAAAAGCCAAATTTGAGGTGTATTTTCGTATAGTATTTATCGCTGTATTCTCATTTTCATGATCTCACGTGATAAAATGGAAAACATATTACAGAAATAGAAATGATTTTGATTACTTTCATGATGAAAACGACCTTGAAATTGAGCTCAAAGTAGCGGAAATGTTTGATTTTTACCAATGTTCAGGAGTAAGCAAATCACACCACATGTCCAATACACGTCAACTGGGGAGTCTAATATTCTTTCACTAGTGCACTGATATTATTTATACCATTTTTACAATAATGCAGTAGTCTGCATAACAGTAAATTTTGTATTTTTTGTATAAATAAAAAAATCAAAATAGAAAGCAATAGTAATATAAGAGGAGCCTTGAGACGTGACTAATGAACAGAGGATATGTTATTTTAGTACCAAGAATGTCTACATTGTTTATTCTGGACCCTATTTTGAAATTGGCATCTTTTTTAATTTGTGCAAAACTGGCCAAATTGCCAATTTCTGACCACTTTATTGGGTAGTTCAAATCAGTAAATGGGCAGTTTCTTGTACTCAACTGATAGAAAAAATGGAGTTCTAAAGAAATAGCTATGAGTTTGGTCAACTAGAACAATGGAACTGGTCAAAAACAGGGCTCAAAATCGGCGAAATCGCCGATGTGTATGTTGCCGAAACCGCTAACTTCGCGGGAGCGTAATCCCATGAGTTTTCGACCAAATTTCTTACTTTTGGTGTCATTACCATCGGGAAAAGATTCTCTATCATTTCATAAGAAAAAAATTTTTTTTCTAAAAATTTTGCAACAGAATGACAGTTTCAGAATGGGGCTGCAACAGTCAAAGGGTTAAAAACCATGATGAGAACTTATTGCATGCATTTTCCTACAGACTGGGATGAATCACTTCTGTTGCTGTTCGTAATGAGAGAAACTGTGCAGGAGTCCACAGGGTACAGTCTGTTTGAGCTAATCTTTGGGCACAACATACGAGGTCCTCTGCAGGTGCTCAAGGAAGGATGGATGGGAGAAGATGCCTGCATAACACTCTACAACCCTTCTTCAACGTTGCCAGTGGCATGTCAGTTGGCTAAGACTAACTTAAAAACAGCTCAAAACACTATGAAACAGAGGTATAACAGAAACTCAAAGTTTCGCTCCTTCAATCCAGGAGACAAGGTGTTGGTGCAGGAACCTATACCTGGCCACACCTTAAAAGCTAGATTTAGGGGACTATGCAAATTGTAAGTAAATTATCTGATGTAAATTATGTGGTAGCTCCCTTTGATAAGCCCTCAAAGAGTAAAACTTATCACATTAAAACGTATCATATTAAAGCATTTAATACCTCAAATAAAGGCTCAGTAATGACTCTGTCCTCTGCCTCTGTAGACAATCCTGACTCCTTGCACCCTATTCCCGAAATTCAAGTAAAGCTTCCCAATTCTGTCCTCCTCAAGGACCCTAGCCTTTTAATGGTGAGGATGTCTAAGAATCAACTAACAAGTCTAACTGTGCTGTAGTTTATTAAATTTTATTTTTTATTTATTATCACACTGGCCGATTCCCACCAAGGCAGGGTGGCCCGAAAAAGAAAAACTTTCACCATCATTCACTCCATCACTGTCTTGCCAGAAGGGTGCTTTACACTACAGTTTTTAAACTGCAACATTAACACCCCTCCTTCAGAGTGCAGGCACTGTACTTCCCATCTCCAGGACTCAAGTCCGGCCTGCCGGTTTCCCTGAACCCCTTCATAAATGTTACTTTGCTCACACTCCAACAGCACGTCAAGTATTAAAAACCATTTGTCTCCATTCACTCCTATCAAACACGCTCACGCATGCCTGCTGGAAGTCCAAGCCCTTCGCACACAAAACCTCCTTTACCCCCTCCCTCCAACCCCTACCCCGCCTTCCTTCCACTACAGACTGATACACTCTTGAAGTCATTCTGTTTCGCTCCATTCTCTCTACATGTCCGAACCACCTCAACAACCCTTCCTCATTATTAAATGGTTGTGTGAATTATGGTGTTGTGCACAGGCATTTCTTGTATCGTCAGACTGCTTGCGTATTGGTGTTCTGAAATACGTGTTTGGAGGTCTCTTGATGTTTTGCCCACGTGTAATTTGCTGCAGTCATTACAAGGGATTATGTATACCCCTGCAGAGGATGGAAGCTTGTCCTGTCTATTACTGGTAATGTCCTTGATGGTCGTGGTTGTGGAGGTAGATACTTGGAATGAGGTATTGGAAAAGATGTTGGAAACGTGTTTGGCAATGGAGTTGGTGAGGAGGACTATGTATCTTTTCTCAGCAGTGTCTTCTCTGGGTGTGTTGAAGATGTTTAATGCCTTTTGTCTGCAGTCTCTGATGAAGTGATGAGGATAGTGAAGTTTGGAAAATACTTTTTCAATTATAGTGCATTCTTCCTCAAGGAACTCATTCCTGCAGATTCTGAGTGCGCGCAGGAAAAAGCCTATAATTACACCACGTTTAGTTTTGGTGTCGTGGTGAGAGTAGAAGTGGAGAAGATCGTTTTGGTTGGTGGGTTTTCGATAGACTTTAAAACGAAGTTCATGGTCAGCTTTGCAGAGAAGAACAAGAAAGAAAGAGTGTTGTCGACTTCTTCTTCAAGTGTGAACTGGATTGAGGGCTCGACCTGGTTGAGCTTGTCTTGGAGAGCTTGAACGTTGAAGCGTCTGGGAGTTATGAGGAGAATGTTGTCAACATAACGGAGCCAGGTGACAGACGAAGGAATGATGTTGGAGAAACGCTCGGCTTCCAGATGTTACATGTATAGGTTCGCCAGGACGGCAATGAGTGGCGAAAACATGGTGTAGTGATACTGGTCCTGTGGGGAGCAGCAGCAGGATAATACTGCACCACCTCTAGGGGCCCTTAACAACAACAACAGTTTGGTGTGTGTCATGGGCACCAACACATGGTGTGTGATTCTCTCCTACTTTATCCATTTATCAGCGATGCAGATTACATGGTGAGTTTAAATATGTGGCCTGTAGTTATAACTTTTCTCTTGACATATGCAAGACATCACCATCCCTGTAGAAGTCATTATTAGATGTACTAGTCATTATATTTTGTTGTTGCAGAAGTACTATGAAGATTCTATGTTCAATAAAGCCTAGAGATAAGGCCTGTGTTTCTATCACAACAATTTATTGAACATAGAATCCTGGGCTACCTGGTGGTGATCCTGCGCTAGACTACATCACAACATGGAGCGTTTACTGAAACCTGAGAGGCTAGACTGTGACCCCAGCTTATCAACGGCTGCGCAGGAATGGAAGCACTGGTTTAAGACTTTCGAAAACTTCTTGGGAGCCCTTCCTAAAGAAGATCTAGATAAACTAAGTCTGCTCATCAATTTTGTGTCACCTAAGATATATGAGGCTATTTCTGAGTGTAATACCTACGAAGATGCTATCAAAACCCTCAAGTCTCAGTATATTAAACCTACAAATGAAATCTTTGCACGCTATCGCCTTGCAACTCGCCGCCAGCAGATTGATGAGTCCTTAGAGGAATACTTTCAAGCACTGAAAATTTTAGGTAAGGACTGTCACTTCCAAGCAGTGACAGCTGCTCAGTATTGTGAAGAGTCCATCAGGGATGCTTTTATCAGTGGCCTGCAATCACCAATAATAAGGCAGCGTTTATTGGAGAATAAAACTCTCGACTTAGCCGCTGCCTTTGACCAGGCAAGAGCTCTAGATTCAGCCCAGAAGAATTCTGAAGTATACAGTACCACTCAGCCTTCTCGAGTGGTAAGTGCTGCAATTCCTGACCAAGACTCTTGCAATGAAGTTACTGGGGAACCTGCCTCAGTGACAGCAGCAGCAGGTACGGTGTGTTTCTTTTGTGGTTTTTCAAGACATCCACGTCCAAAGTGTCCTGCTCGTGAAGCAATGTGCCATAAATGCCACAAAAAAGGTCACTTTGCTAAAGTATGTCGTGCTAATGCATCAACAAGAGCTAGTGCCTCCACACATTCCAGTGATCATGCGACTCTAGCAACAGTGACTTCTGCGGCTACTCCAAATTCACTGTCAAAGGCAGTTGTGAAAGTATTCATCAAAGGAACAGAAGTAGATGGTCTTATTGATAGTGGCAGCTCAGAGAGTTTCATCAACCTTGACTTAGTTAAACGGCTCTCCTTGACTCTACATCACTCATCAGGTACCGTTTCCATGGCATCAACATCTCTCTCTATTCAGACCTTAGGGTTTTGTAAGGTAAATCTCAGAGTTAATGGAAAGGATTATCAAGATGTACATTTAGCTATTCTGCCACAACTGTGCTCTGATGTTATCCTTGGTCAGGACTTTCAGAAGCTGCATGGTAGTGTCACCTTAACATATGGAGGTGAACTGCCTCCTCTTGTTGTCTGTGGACTTAGCACTTTAAGGGTAGACCCACCAAAGCTGTTTGCAAATCTTACCGCGGATTGCCATCCTATATCAGCTAAGTCACGCCGCTATTCTTATGAGGATCGGATGTTCATTGAGAAAGAAACTCAGAGGCTGCTGAAGGAGGGTATTATAGAACCGAGTGATTCCCCTTGGCGTGCACAGGTTGTTGTTGTTAAAGATGGTTATAGGAAACGGAGACTGGCTATCGATTACTCTGAGACAATCAACAAATTTACACTTCTTGATGGGTACCCTCTACCTCGAATTGACGATACAGTGAACAAAATTGCTCAGTACTACGTGTTTAGCACAATTGATCTGCAGAGTGCCTATCATCAAGTCCCTATAAGGAATGAAGATAAACCATACACAGCGTTTCAGGCTAGTGATGGCCTGTATCAGTTTACCAGAGTCCCTTTTGGAGTCACCAATGGGGTAGCCTGCTTCCAACGAATTATGGATTCACTCATTCAGGAAGAGCAACTCATGGGAACCTACGCGTATTTAGATAATGTTACCATTTGTGGCAAGACCCAGGAGGAACATGATGCAAACCTTGATAAGTTTTTGGAAGCCGCCAAGAAGAAAAATATCAGTTACAATGAGGAAAAGTGCACTTTTTCAACTAAAAGGCTTAGCATCCTTGGTTATGTAGTGGAAGGAGGTTCAATATTCCCAGACCCTGAACGACTACGACCTCTACGGGAACTTCCAATGCCTCAAGACAAAAAGTCACTCCGAAGAACTCTTGGTCTCTTTGCTTATTACTCACAATGGATCTACAACTATTCAAGTAAAGTCCGCCCATTGAGTGCTACCACATTTCCTGTGACAAAGGAAGCAGAAGCCGCTTTCCATACTCTCAAACAGGACTTTGAAAACTCAGTAGTTCAAGCCATTGATGAGTCCCTACCATTCGAAGTGGAAACGGATGCATCTGACATTGCCATTGCTGCAGTCTTATCTCAGGCAGGACGACCAGTAGCCTTCTTTTCGAGAACTTTTCAAGGATCAGAGAAATGTTATGCTGCTGTAGAAAAGGAAGCCCAGGCCATCATAGAAGCAGTTCGCCACTGGAGGCATTATTTAACTGGTAGACATTTCACCATAAGGACTGACCAACGGTCCGTGATGTATATGTTCGACAAGAGGCACAAAAGTAGGATAAAGAATGACAAGATATTACGCTGGAGGATGGAACTATCGTGTTATGACTTTGATATTCTGTACCGACCGGGTCAAGAGAACATCTCACCTGATGCATTCTCTAGGTCCCACTGTGGAGCAGCATGTCATGATTTGCAATCACTCTCAGCTCTCCACAAGGCTTTGTGTCACCCAGGAGTTACACGCCTGTACCATTTTTTCAAATCAAAGAACATGCCCTACTCAGTGGAAGATGTGCGACAAGTGATCAGAGCATGCAGAGTATGTGCAGAGTGCAAGCCAAACTTTCATCAGCCAGAGAAGACTCATCTCATAAAATCCACCCAGCCTTTCGAAAGATTGAATATAGATTTCAAAGGACCTCTACCAAGCACAAATCAGAATAGGTATTTCCTTAACATAGTAGATGAATATTCAAGGTTTCCCTTTGTATTCCCCTGTGCAAATATGGCTGCTTCAACTGTTATTAGTTGTCTTTCACAGTTGTTCTCTATTTTTGGTATGCAAGCTTATATCCATTCAGACAGGGGATCCTCGTTCATGAGTAACGAACTTCAGGAGTTTTTGGCTAGCAAAGGTATTGCCTGCAGCAGAACAACAAGCTACAACCCTCAAGGCAATGGTCAAGTGGAGCGGTTCAATGGTACTATATGGAAGGCAGTTACAATGACATTAAAGTCGTGCAATCTACCTGTTCAACACTGGCAAACTGTCCTACCTGATGCTCTTCACTCTATTAGATCACTGCTGTGCACAGCTACTAATGCAACCCCTCATGAAAGACTCCTCAACTATTCACGTCGTTCCTCTACGGGAGCCTCCGTGCCCACTTGGTTATGTCATCCTGGACCCGTTCTCCTGAAGAGTCACCGTAGGATGAACAAGACGGATCCTTTAGTGGAAGAGGTAGAGCTCCTGCAAGCTAATCCACATTACGCCCACATTTGCTACCAAAATGGTGAAGAGACTACAGTATCTACAAGACATTTAGCCCCAGTTGAAATCCCTATTAGTGTGGAATCTCAAGATACACCAATAGATGTGAAAGATTCTTCGTTTTCTCCTGGAAAGCCCCTTGAGACTACCCCTATGGAAATAGAGGATTCTGCTCCAGCAGTTAATCAAACCCCGCTGGAAAATATCGAACCTGGTGAAGAGGCTCAAGGGCTACGAAGGTCGGGACGTGTACGTCGCCCACCTAACAGTTTGGGAGATTACTGTCTCTGATATTTTAGAAGGGGGAGATTGTAGTGATACTGGTCCTGTGGGGAGCAGCAGCAGGATAATACTGCACCACCTCTAGGGGCCCTTAACAACAACAACAGTTTGGTGTGTGTCATGGGCACCAACACATGGTGTGTGATTCTCTCCTACTTTATCCATTTATCAGCGATGCAGATTTAAATATGTGGCCTGTAGTTATAACTTTTCTCTTGACATATGCAAGACATCACCATCCCTGTAGAAGTCATTATTAGATGTACTAGTCATTATATTTTGTTGTTGCAGAAGTACTATGAAGATTCTATGTTCAATAAAGCCTAGAGATAAGGCCTGTGTTTCTATCACAACACATGGGTAGTCCAAAAGTCTGCTGAAAGAGGTGATTTTCGAAAAAGAAACACATAAAGCCAACACATAGTTCAACAAGGTCGATGAAATCACTGGCTGGAATAGGAAGATAAAGTGAATCATCAATTTTCCTGTGTAATTCACACAACCATTTAATAAACTACAGAAACTCAAGACTTATCGCCAGAGAAGACAACACTCAATACCGAAGAATCCTGGAATCATTGCTTATCTCTATATCCGACAACTTCAACCAGAACAATGGCTTCTATAACATAGCTGAACTACTTGCCAAGAAACTTCTTCATTGCTATCCCACATAAGAACATAGGAATGTAGGAACACTGCAGAAGGTCTGCTCACAAACTTATCGAATCTCCCTTCCAAGCTACCCAAGATTTTAGACTATAACCCCACTCGGTAGATCGTCAGATGCAGCATTCTCCACCTGACCCAGCATTCTGAACCTGACTATAAATACTCGCGTACCTTCCACTCAAGTAGATATGTTTGTGACTTGAAAAAGCCCACTGTGTGGGTAAAATGTTGTCAATAAAGGATTACATTATACTGCATATGGGTTTATATTCCCATTGTGTCGGTATTTTATACCATTTATTTTCACTGGACACAGTTAAAAGTTTAAAAACCGTTTACCCTTGAGAGGGCTTTATTTACACTTCTCCAGCGTCTCAACTTTCTGATGGATTTACTTAGTTTTAGTTAGTAAATAGGACAAGTGGTTATTGTACCTAGTGAACAAGCCTGTTTAAACCCTTAATATATTGCACTATCTAAGGAAGAAGCCTTTTAGCCTAGTAACATTTACCATTCATATTACTGCTTGGATGACTGCAAATATGAACAAATTTGTCATTAATTCCAATATGCAAACCAAGACCATAACACTACACCAATGATGCTGTTCTTACATTGTTTACCTGGCAGACAATTGAGAACCTTCAGCAAATCATAAAACATGCTCAGAACCTTTGATGATCCCAATAATTGTCTTATGATATAAGTGGTAAGATAAAGATGACATTAAAAGGTAAGAATGCTGTGTAAGGTATTTGTGTGAGTACTGAGGCTGTGGTGTGTACAGCCCCTGTATGTACCTATGCTAGAGACAATTGTTTGTTGGTGTTTGCATCTTTACTCTCATCTGCTTGTGATACAACTGATACACAACACAAAAAATATTGTGTGGATATTGAAGTTTCACTGTAAAATCTTTTAGTGCCTATATTTTAAAAAATTTGTCCTCTGCATTCATATTTACCTGTACAGATGCTTTATGAGAAGATCTAACTTTTCAAGATCATGGTGGCTGATGAGACTAGTATAGTAGTGAGCTAAGATATCAGCATCCTCTGCCTCGGGATGTGAACATGATGACACCCACTCACGGATCAAAGATTTCACTTCAGAAATCTGTAATTATTACATTAACTGAATAAAAAATTTAATTAGTGTACATAAATACAGTACCAATATATTTCTGTTATATAAGGATTCAAGTCTGAAATTACTGTATTATTATTAAATTATTATTTTGTTATCAATACTAATGTACTGTATATCTCTTCTAGTATGTGCATAAGAATGTCTGAATTGAATAATTTTTCAAATATATGCCAGACACCACTCTCATTAAAAAACTATGCAGGCAGGCCCAGTTTATACAGCAGGGCTACTGCTGTAAAGTGGAACAGTCTTTTTTTCACTTTCAAATGCAGATAAAAGCCTTAGAACATTTTTACACTATCATATTTTCATCCTTAGCTTATAGTGAGTGGTGAATATATTTATCTTAATCTTAATTTTAATATTAGGAAGTCTGAATAAATGAAGAATGGGTATAACTAAAAACCGCTGCATTAATGAAATGCTGTAAAGCGGGGCCCACTTGCACTCTGAGATATTTTCCAAATTAAAATTTAGAGTTTTTTCTTAATTTGGAATTTATTTGAATGAAATAATTCAAAACTAAATTTCAGATATAAATTTTCACTTAATCTAATTTAATACACTGAACTTTTTTTTTTTTTATTTTTTTTTTTTTTAGAAAATTCCAAATTGTGGAGATTGTTCCTGATTGAAAATTTGCAGAAAGTATTCTCTATTAATCAGAAAATTCAGAGACAAACATTATTTACATACAGCCTCTCCTCAGTTAATGATGGGGTTTCGTTCCTAAGAGCAGGTCAGTAAGTGAATTGGTCATTAAGTGAGGAGCACACTATACTGGTAGTGGGTTTGTGTCAATCATCTTTACATATTTTTTTATGTCACCTTTGCATCATTTATAACATTTTTAGAATATTTTTAAATGTTTATACAGTAGTGTACTGTATGTATACTGTAATAAACAGAATAGAGAAAAATCAGCTCTAATATACATTACTTATGTTTGCATACTGGTTGGAGAGCTGAGTGTAAGTCTGAGTGGTTGGTAAATGAGTATGTCTCTGTGAGGAGAGGCTGTAAATGCAAAATTTTCTCTTTATGTAAAGAATATAATTTTCAAAATGCAGCCTCTCCTAACTTAACCCTTTGACTGTCGGTGTCATATACAGGTACCATCCGACTTACGACCTAGCTTGGTTCCGACCAACTGGTTGTAAGTCAAAATGGATGTAAGTCGAATCTTTGAAAATTGCCGACATACTGGGTAGGGCATAATGTCAAACCTTTACTATATAAACTACCTACATAGTACTGTAATGTAATGTACAATCATTATTTCATTCTTTTACCATAATTTACTTCTATTGATATATTTTAATCATTTATGTACTGTATATTATGTATACATGGCAGTGAACTGTATTGTAAATTTTACATCTCATACAGTATCATATGTTACTGTTATCTTTAAGTATTGTCGACACAGTGGATTGAGAGAATACCACTGGAAGTGTCATCCTGCCAGAATGTACTATAACCTATACCTAAGTAAAGAGAAACAACTCTGTAACGTGTAATACATATTTGGCTGGCTGGGTGGCCAGCAGGCCGGCTTGCTGGCTTGCCGGGTGGGTGGTTGATTCACTCACTCACTCACTCACTCACTCACTCACTCACTCTCTCTCTCTCTCTCTCTCTCTCTCTCTCTCTCTCTCTCTCTCTCTCTCTCTCTCACTCTCTCTCTCTCACTCTCTCTCTCTCTCTCTCTCTCTCTCACTCTCTCTCACTCTCTCTCTCTCTCTCTCTCTCTCACTCTCTCTCACTCTCTCTCACAATTAGGTGAGTACACACACACACAGGTCTGGAGGCCGAACCCAGAAGGGAGGAACCTGGGAGGGAAGATTGGGAGGTAGAGCTCACAAAAATGGAGGAAGAGTAGGGAAGGAAGCTAGCTGAGCTCAGCAGGGTAATGGAGGAGAGGATAGCTGAAGAGGGCAGGAAGTGGGGACTACAAGTCTTAGCAGCAGAAGATAAGATAAAGTGCTTAGAAGAGGAGCTAAAAAACCTGAAACAGAATAGAGAGACAAATGACAGCACAGGAATGACATCAGGGACTCCTATACCAGTCACAGACGAGGGGGCTGTAGGGATTCAGGAAAAGATGAGTACAGGAAGACCAATCGTGAAGCCTGCAGTCAATTCAGGAGACAAGACTTATGCAGAGACTCTAACAGTTAACTACAGTGGCAGGGAACAGTTGAGCAGGGAAGACAGTCCACTGAGCATAGGGGTTGCAGCAAGGGCAGGGGTTGAAGGAAGGAATGTCTCGATGGAAGGAGAAAAAACACCTCAGAGGACACAGAGAGAGAGACAGTGGGAGGAGGAGAGGGAGAGGTCAATGTTTGTCTACGGGCTCCAAGAAGTTGAAGGGGAAACCTATGATGAAAGAATCCAGGGGAAGAAGAAAGCAATCGAAGGTATCTTGAAAGCAATAGGAGAGGGAGACATGACCCAGGTGGCAAATTTTCGGAGAATTGGGTGGTTTGCATGCAGAAGGAGACGGCCTGTCAAAGTAGTCTTCAAGGCAGAATCAGCTCGAACCAGGGTCCTGCAGGAGAAAGCACGACTGAGGGACAGGTCAGAGTACTGGAGCATGTACCTCTATTGCGACAGAACACAGGAGGAAAGGATGAGACTGAGAGAGAGGGTACAAAAACGAAAGGAGGAATGGGAGGCATCGATGAGGACGAGCAGAACCCAGACTCAGGTGGAAGGACAAATACACTCTACAGAGACACCCACAGAAGGACTCCAACCACAACAACCCCAAAGCAACTGAATAACCTCAATCAAAACCTGCATACTGTTCCCTCTGCCCCCAACCCCCCACCACAAACCCCACCTCTACAGCAGCCCCTTTTGGGCACTCTGCCCTCACCCTCCCCACCACAAATCCCACCCACACCACAAACCCCCATAACCCCCCAGGGCTCCCACCCACCCATCCCCAATATTCTCCCAGGTCCACCGTGATAGACAAGAAGCTGAAGGTGTGGTACACAAACGCAGATGGAATAGAAAATAAATACAAGGAATGGCACGAAAGAATCAACAAGAAGTCCCCGGACATCATAGCAGTCACAATAACAGACGCAGCCTTCCCCTGGGATATCAGATCCTAAGGAAAGATAGAAGGAGCAGAGGGGGAGGAGGGGTTGCACTGCTCATAAAAAAAGATGGAGTTTTGAGGAAATGGAGGGCATGGACGAGATTGGAGGAAGGGACTACATAGC
>NC_091320.1:24395474-24397974 GCF_038502225.1 Cherax quadricarinatus | reverse complement strand
AGATTTGGTTGATGTCGGCCTGGAGCCTTGCAGTGTCTGCAATGGAAGACACTGTCATGCAGATTCGGGTGTCATCTGCAAAGGAAGACACGGTGCTGTGGCTGACATCCTTGTCTATGTCGGATATGAGGATGAGGAACAAGATGGGAGCTAGTACTGTGCCTTGTGGAACAGAGCTTTTCACCGTAGCTGCCTCGGACTTTACTCTGTTGACGACTACTCTCTGTGTTCTGTTAGTGAGGAAATTATAGATCCATCGACCAACTTTTCCTGTTATTCCTTTAGCGCGCATTTTGTGCGCTATTACGCCATGGTCACACTTGTCGAAGGCTTTTGCAAAGTCTGTATATATTACATCTGCATTCTTTTTGTCTTCTAGTGCATTTAGGACCTTGTCGTAGTGATCCAGTAGTTGAGACAGACAGGAGCGACCTGTTCTAAACCCATGTTGCCCTGGGTTGTGTAACTGATGGGTTTCTAGATGGGTGGTGATCTTGCTTCTTAGGACCCTTTCAAAGATTTTTATGATATGGGATGTTAGTGCTATTGGTCTGTAGTTCTTTGCTGTTGCTTTACTGCCCCCTTTGTGGAGTGGGGCTATGTCTGTTGTTTTTAGTAACTGAGGGACGACCCCCGTGTCCATGCTCCCTCTCCATAGGATGGAAAAGGCTCGTGATAGGGGCTTCTTGCAGTTCTTGATGAACACAGAGTTCCATGAGTCTGGCCCTGGGGCAGAGTGCATGGGCATGTCATTTATCGCCTGTTCGAAGTCATTTGGCGTCAGGATAACATCGGATAGGCTTGTGTTAATCAAATTTTGTGGCTCTCTCATAAAAAATTCATTTTGATCTTCGACTCTCAGTCTGGTTAGCGGCTTGCTAAAAACTGAGTCATATTGGGACTTGAGTAGCTCACTCATTTCCTTGCTGTCATCTGTGTAGGACCCATCTTGTTTAAGTAGGGGCCCAATACTGGACGTTGTTCTCGATTTTGATTTGGCATAGGAGAAGAAATACTTTGGGTTTCTTTCGATTTCATTTATGGCTTTTAGTTCTTCCCGCGATTCCTGACTCCTAAAGGATTCTTTTAGCTTAAGTTCGATGCTTGCTATTTCTCTGACCAGTGTCTCCCTGCGCATTTCTGATATATTGACCTCTTTTAGCCCCTCTGTTATTCTTTTCCGTCGCCTGTAAAGGGAGCGCCTGTCTCTTTCTATTTTACATCTACTCCTCCTTTTTCTTAGAGGAATAAGCCTTGTGCATACATCGAGTGCCACCGAGTTAATCTGTTCTAGGCATAAGTTTGGGTCTGTGTTGCTTAGTATATCTTCCCAGCTTATATCGGTTAGGACTTGGTTTACTTGGTCCCACTTTATGTTTTTGTTATTGAAGTTGAATTTGGTGAATGCTCCCTCGTGACTAGTCTCATTTTGTCGGTCTGGGGCTCCACGCATACATGTCTGAACCTCAATTATGTTGTGATCTGAGTATATTGTTTTTGATATGGTGACATTTCTTATCAGATCATCATTGTTAGTGAAGATGAGGTCTAGTGTATTCTCCAGTCTAGTAGGCTCTATTATTTGCTGGTTTAAATTGAATTTTGTGCAGAGATTTAAAAGCTCGTGTGAGTGTGAGTTTTCATCAGAGCTGCCTCCTGGTGTTATTACTGCAACAATATTATTTGCTATATTCCTCCATTTTAGGTGCCTTAAGTTGAAATCCCCCAGGAGCAAGATGTTGGGTGCAGGAGCTGGAAGATTTTCCAGACAGTGGTCAATTTTTAACAGCTGTTCCTGGAATTGCTGGGATGTTGCATCCGGAGGCTTGTAGACTACCACAATGACTAGGTTTTGGTTCTCGACCTTTACTGCTAAAACTTCCACTACGTCATTTGAGGCATTAAGCAGTTCTGTGCAAACAAGTGACTCTGCAATGTACAGGCCAACCCCCCCCTTTTGCCTGTTCACTCTGTCACATCTGTATAGGTTGTAACCTGGGATCCATATTTCGTTGTCCAAGTGATCCTTTGTGTGGGTCTCAGTGAAAGCCGCGAACATTGCCTTTGCCTCTGCAAGCAGTCCACGGATGAAAGGTATTTTGTTGTTTATTGCTGGCTTTAGACCCTGTATATTTGCAAAGAAGAATGTTATCGGACTGGTGGTATTGTTGGTACTGGGGGGGGATTTTTTTTCCGGCATTAGTATCTGTATCTGTTGGTTTGGAGTGGAGGCCATCGACTGTGGTTCCACTCCAGGAATGACTGGATTTGGTGTACGATTTCTGCCATTTCCTGCCAGTTTTTTTTCCTTCCTGGCACTAAAAAACCTCTCCCTCTTGAGTGGCTGTGGCTACCCAGGTTTTCCCATGGCCTGGATGTTTTGTATCTTTTTGTCCCCTTTAGATGGTATGCCTGGCAATTTAAGTTATAGCACAGTCTTTCCTGTACTGAAGAGGTACACATTTCAGGGTGAAAAAGCTTACAGGAAGGGAGTTTGCAT
>NC_091320.1:24240474-24390474 GCF_038502225.1 Cherax quadricarinatus | reverse complement strand
CGCAATCCTACATTCTGTCTTACCTCTAATTCTTTCAATAATAATCCTACTATACACTTTAACTGGTATACTCAGTAAACTTTTTTTTTTTTCAACAAACCGGCCATATCCCACCGAGGCAGGGGTGCCTCAAAAAGAAAAACAAAAGTTTCTCTTTTTAAATTTAGTAATTCATACAGAAGAAGGGATTACTAGCCCCTTGCTCCCGGTATTTTAGTCGCCTCTTACAACATGCATGGCTTACGGAGGAAGAATTCCGTTCCACTTCCCCATGGAGGGAAGAGGAAATAAACAAGAACAAGAACTAAAAAGAAAATAGCAGAAAACCCAGAGGGGTGTGTATATATATGCTTGTACATTTATGTGTAGTGTGACCTAAGTGTAAGCAGAAATAGCAAGACGTACCTGAAATCTTGCATGTGTATGAGACAGAAAAAAAAGACACCAGCAATCCTACCATCGTGTAAAACAATTACAGGCTTCTGTTTTACATTGGGCAGGACAGTAGTACCTCCCTGGGCGGTTGCTGTCTACCAACCTACTACCTAGGACTCAGTAAACTTACTCTCCTATAATTTTTACAATCTCTTTTGTCTCCTTCCCTTTATATAAAGGAACTATACACACTCTCTGCCAATCCCTAGGTACCTTCTGCTGTTTCATACATTTACTAAACAAAAATACCATGCACTCCAACACAATATCAACCCCTGCTTTTAACATTTCTGTCATAATCCCATCAGTTCCTGCTGCTTTACCCCCTTTCATTTTACGTAATGCCTCACGCACCTCCCCCACACTCACATCATGCTCTTCTTCACTCATAAAAGATGTTATACCTCCCTGACCAGTGCATGAAATTACCGCCTCCCTTTCATCATCGACATTTACAAGTTCCTCAAAATATTCCCGCCATCTTCCCAATACCTCCAGCTCCCCATCTACTAACTCCCCTACTCTGTTTTTAACTGACAAATCCATTCATTCCCTGGTCTTTCTTAGCCTGTTTATCTCACTCCAAAATTGTTTCTTAATTTCAGCAAAATTTCTTGACAGCGCATCTCCCACTCTATCATCTGCTCTCCTTTTGCACTCTCACCACTGTCTTCAACTTTCTTTTACTCTCCAAATACTCTGCTCTTCTTTTAACACTTCTGCTTTGTAAAAACCTCTCATAAGCTACCTTTTTCTCTTTTATCATGCCCTTGACTTCATCATTCCACCAATCACTCCTCTTTCCTCCTGCACACACCCTCCTATAGCCACAAACTTCTGCCCCACATTCTAATACTGCATTTTTAAAACTATTCCAACCCTCTTCAACCCCCCCACTATTCATACTTGCACTAGCCTAGCTTTCTGCCAATAGTTGTTTATGTCTCACCCTAACTTCCTCCTCCCTTAGTTCATACACCTTCACCTCTCTCTTACTTGCTGTTGCCATTTTCCTTTTGTCCCATCTACCTCTTACTCTAACTGTAGCTACAACTAAATAATGATCTGATATACCAGTTGCCCCTCTATAAACATGTACATCCTGAAGCCTACCCATCAACCTTTTATCCACCTACTACCTTACTTTATATATATTTATTTATTATTCCTAGCTTGTAAAATATTTTGAATAAGAGATGTATAAAATAATACTGCAGTACTGTAGTGTATTATAAGGAATAATGTTGAAGCTCATCATCTGACCTCCTCTACTCCACAAAGGTTAGGAACTTCTTTATCAACTTCAATTAATGTGTCTTCTATGTTTTCTTCCCATGATGTAGATGGCTTACTGGAAACAGGCACTTCATTTATATTTTTGTTCTCAAGAATTAAATGATTTCTTCTTGGGTGAATGTACTGTTTACTTGGAGATGGGTTGGCTCCTTTTCCCTGCATTTTTGACTTTCTCAATACATTCCTCTTCTTACTAACTGCAGTGACAGCTTTGATAGTAGATGAATTTCCTAACTGAAAAAAAATAATCACTGATTAAATAGAGTACTATATATAATTTGAGTTGACAATACAGAATAGATAATAGAGCAAAGAAAAATTACCACTGTAATAAACTGCCATTGTACAAGACTCTGTACCATGGTAATGCATGTAAGCAAGTTAATCACTAACAACTGCATTTACATTCTCTCTCTCTCTCTCTCCCTCTCTCTTCCAAATATGATGACACCCTCCATCAAGTCTAGTTCCCGTTTTTCTGTTTTCCTTGACCATAACTGAACAATTCAAATCCTCAATAGCCTTACCAGGGGTCTGCATTTATTTGCTATGAGTTCTAGTTTGCCTAGAAGCAGTGACAGGATTGGCTTAGAGAGGAATTTCCATCACTGTATCACCTTAAGCACAGTTGATATATATTGTCATCTGAATTAGACTTCCCTTCAAGAGGGGTGCCTTAATGCTAGTGAAGAACTCTTGATCCACGGAATTTCAGCTATCCTTACCTTCCTTGGATCAATCCTTATCACCTCTCATTACCTGAAAATAGCCATTTAAGTTTCTAAAATAATACTCTTTATTTTAGTCTTTCTACAACTGCAAACCTGGCAGGCATAGGCTCATGAAGATACCCTGATATATGCTTTCATGAACTTTAATTATGTGAAAATAATACAAAGGAAAACTAATCTGGATGTGGAAAAACTGCTACATCATTAAAGTCCCTTCACAATATGCTTTTATTGTTTGAGAGAGATTCCCTGAGAATAAAGTGTCAAATCTGTGAAAAGATATAATCCAAATCCTACACAAACAAATAAAACAACAGATTAGAAAAGTCATATATTTCAACCTCTAACTGAGAGCCTCTTCAACAGTTAGAGGTTGAAATATACAGCCCTCATAATCTGTTGTATTTCTGTCTTCTTGTGAGTTTTGAATTACATTCACTGAATGTTTAGAGATATACAGGCAAACAACATTTACAGAAATACTGATCACTGAGAAAAGAAGAACAATTATGGGTTCCTGAACAGTTTCATAACCCACTCAGTTTTGGCATCCTGTTATCTTCTGTTCTTTCTGGAGCCCAATAAGATTTTTTTAAACATTTCCTACTGACATCTTGAACTGATCTTCTCATGATTGAGAAACATGGTACAGTATGAGCAAAGGAATTATACACTATTAATTCAAGAGGTTTAGTAAATAAAACTTACGCTACCCAGCTGCTGTTGAGGCAATGTCCTTCCAGACCGACTACTGTTCTCAAGTAAACCTCCACCACAGACTGCATCTGCAAATAATACTGACTTTATTAATACTTTAGGACCCAAGGCTAAAGAACTGGGTAATATGGTAAGTCAAACTACTCTCACTTGAAACTTTTCAAGTGTCACAATTATCAAGCTGTAATAAAATGAAACTCAGATTTCTTTTTTGCTTGGTATTTATTACAGTTAACAGTAGTCTTCATAGTTAATTTATTGCCCCACTAATGGCAAGCCAAGTACAGTATCTATTACATGTAAAGGAAAAAATCAATAGGAGACAATTCAAATTCTAAATTATTTATTTACAAAATACATTATAGTAAAATCCCCAATTTTATATGGTTACATTCCTAGAGGTCCAGCAAATTTAGAATTTAGAATCCATGAATAATATTTTTTTTAATGCACCAGCCGTCTCCCACCGAGGTAGGGTGACCCAAAAAAGAAGAAACTTTCACCATCACTTTTGCCAGAGGCATGCCAATACTACAGTTCAAAACTGCAAATATCTCCACTCATCCTTCGGAGGCAGTGTATGTCCCACTTCCAGGACTCAATTCTCACTGAATCTCTCCATAAATGTTACCTTACTCACACTCCAACAACACGTCAAGTCATAAAAACCACTTTCCTCCACTCACTCCTATCTAATATGCCCATGAAAGCTTACTGGATGTCTCAGCTCCTTGCACTCCCTCCAACCTTCCTAGGATGACCCCTACCCCACTTTCCCTCCACTACAGATTTATACACCCTCCAAGTCATCCTATTTTGTTCCATCCTCTTTATATGTCCAAACCACCTCAACAACTCCTCTTCAGCCCTGTGAATATTACTTTTAGTAATCCTGAACCTCCTTTTAATCTCCAAGCTATGAATTCTCTGCGTAATATTCACAATACACATTGCCCTCAGATATGACATATCTACTGCCTCCAGCCTTCTCCTTGCTGCAACATTCACAACACATGCTTCACACCCACTATATTCTCATACATTCCTCTTTTTGTCTCCATGGATAATGTTCTTTGTCTCCACAGATGCCTCACTGTAGGTTCACCTTGTCTTTTATAGACCCAACCACCAACAAGTCCACTCCCAAATACAGCATCTCCTCACTTAATGATGGAGTTCCATTCCCGAGACCACGTTGTTAAACGAATTTGTCATTAAGTGAGGAGCATACTATAATGGTAGTGAGTTTGTGTCAGCCATCTTTGATATTGTTTTATTGTCACCTTTGCACCATTTATAAAATTTCTGGTATATTTTTAAATGTTTATACAGTAATGTACTGTATATTGAAATAAACAGAATAGAGGAAATCAGCTCTAATATACATTATTTAGGTATGAATACTGGTCAGAGAGCCCGTCGTAAGTCCAAGGCATTGGTAAACGAGCACGTCGCTAAGTAAGAAAGGCTGTATATGAACACACTCACTTCCTCCATACTCCCTCCATCCAACCTGATATCCAATCCTTCATTACCACAATTTTTTGTTACCCTCATCACCTTGCACTATGTTCTCTTTTAATTTCCTTCTTTTACATACCCTCCCGAATTCATCCACCAACCTCTGCAACTTCTCTTCAGAATCTCCCAAAAGCACATTGTCATCAGCAAAAAGCAACTGTGACAACTCCCACTCTCTGTTAGATTCTTTATTTTGTAATCCACATCTCTCCCCAAAACCCCTGCATTTACTTCTCTTACAACCTCATCTATAAATACATGTATATTAAACAACCATGGTGACATCATGCATCCCTGTATAAAGCCTACTTTTACTGGGAAATGTGCTCTCTCTCTCTCCTACATACTCTTACCTGAGCCTAACTATCCTCATAAAAACTCTTAACTGCTTTCAGTAACCTACCACCTATTCCATACACTTGCAACATCTGCTACTTTTCTTCCCTAGCCACCCCATCATATGTCTTTTCTAAATCTAAAACAATTATTTGCTCTAATTTATAATAGTAATAATAATAATAATACAGTAGAACATCTACTTGCGAGCATGTCCACGTGCGAGTTTTTCCAAATACGAGCAGTCAATGGGTCGATTTTTTGCTTCCATACGCGAGCAAAATTTCCACAAGCGAGCAGACCTCAAGGCCAGTTCCTTGACACTGGTGAGGGGCTCTTGCTGTTGATCTCAGGAATTGTATCTCATTTGTTTGTTGGACTATCTTATTGAAACTTGGGCAATGTATGATGGAAAGATGCTTCTTAACGTACACCAAAAATGAAAGAAATCTAAGCGTAAATAATGGAGTTCACTTCTCAGCAATTAGCCATCCATTAGTGGTAATTTTGAATGTTTTTTATGGTTATATTCTCGTTTTTTTGGTCTCATTTGATAGAATGGAAGATATATTACAGAAATAGATATGATTTTGATTGCTTTCACGATGAAAAGTACCTTGAAATAGAGCTCAACCTAGGAGAAATGGTTCATTGCTTGGCTGTTTCAGTGTAAACAAATGACGTCACAGTAAATCTTATATTTTTTGTGTGAATAAAAATTACAAATTATTTATATAATAATAATGATAATGATAATAATAATAATAATAATAATAATAATAATAATAATAATAATAATGAAAGAAATCTAAGCATAAATAATGGAGTTCACTTCTCAGCAATTAGCCACCCCTTAGCGGTAATTTCAAATGGTTTTTATGGTTGTAAACTCGTTTTTTTGGTCTCATTTGATAGAATGGAAGATATATTACAGAAATAGATATGATTTTTATTGCTTTCATGATGAAAAGTGCCTTGAAATTGAGCTCAACTTAAGAGAAATGGTCCATTGCTTGGCTGTTTCAGAGTAAACAAATGACGTCACTGTCCATTCCAATATGCAATTGTGAATGGGTTAACATATTTATACAATTATTGCAATAAGGAATAACAGTAAATTTTATATTTTTTGTGTGAATAAAAATTACAAATAATTTATAAAATTATAATAATAATAATGATAATAATAATAATAATAATAATATGTATAATAATAATATGAATAATAACAATACATATAATAATAATAATAATAGTATAATACAATAATAATAATAATAATAATAATATATGTACAATAATAATAATGTACTACCTATAATAATAGACGGCTTCAAAAGGCCGTCACTAGATGGCAGTGTTTACCACAACAAAAAGGGAGCGGTTGTGGCCGCCTCCACCTGTTACATAATGACATATTTTATTCATTCTAGAATATATATCATGTTTCTGTGTTATTTATATTGTCTGTTATGTCATATTTGATGAACTGTGATATATAAATAAGCCGTATAGATGATATTAGTGAAATTATTCATGAAGTATTTTGCCCAGTGTCCAGACAAACTCTCGTCCACCACTGACACCGCCCATACCACTACATGAATAACATATTTTATTCATTCTAGAGTACATATCATGTTTCTGTGTTATTCATATTGTTTGTTATGTCATACTAGATGAACTGTGATAGATAAATAAGCCGTATAGATGATATTAGCAAAATTATTCATGAAGTATTTAGCCCGGTGTCCAGACAAACTCTCGTCCACCGCCGACACCGCCCATACCACAACATGAATAACATATTTTTTTCATTTTAGAGTATATATCAGGTTTCTATGTTATTTATATTGTTTATTATGTCATATTAGATGAAGTGAGATAGATAAATAAGCCGTAGAGTTGATATTAGCGAAATTATTGAAGTACAGAATTCCACTGGAATGGATTGATTGCATTTCAATTAATTTAAATGAGGAAAATTGACTCTGCAAACGAGCAAATCCAGTTGCGAGCAAGGTCATGGAATGGATTAAACTCGCAAGTAGAGGTTCCACTGTAATAATAATATCTTTATTTCTACAAGTACATGTACAAGGTATACAGGCCTAGCTGACATCAATGATATACAGTGGACCCTCAGCTAACGATGGCATCAGCTAACGTTAAATCCAGCTAACGATACATTTTAACGCAAAAATTTTGCCTCAGCTAACACTAAAAAACTCACCCAACGCGATTCGTTCGAGACGCGGCCACATGTGGCCTGAGTGCGCCTCAGTTGTCCCGTGGGTGCCAGTGTTTACAAGCCAGCCAGTGTGGTCGCATCCACGCATACAATCGGAACATTTCATATTATCACAGCTTTTTTAGTGATTGTATCTGCAAAATAAGTCACCATGGGCCCGAAGAAAGCTTCTAGTGCCAACCCTGTGATAAAAAGGGTGAGAATTAGTATAGAAATTAAGAAAGATTTTGAAGGGTTTGGGGCTAACCCTGAGACGCCTATGCCAGTTGTGTAATCCATTGTTCCTACTTCAAAGATTAAGGAAATGTGTGCAAAGTGAGTTGAACTGCAAACTTTTATGGATGAAAATCACCCTAACACAGCTATTGCAAGTCATGCTGGTGACTATTACAATGACAATGTTGTGGCCCATTTTAGGTAAATCTTAAAGGAACTGGAGGTACAGACTTCTATAGACAGATTTGTTGTGTGACAGAGGTCCAGTGACTCTCAAGCTGGTCCTAGTGGCATTAAAAGAAGAATGGAAGTAACCCCGGAAAAGGACTTGATACCTCAAGTCCTAATGGAAGGGGAGTCCCCTTCTAAACATTAATAACTTCCACATTCTCCCCTCCTCCCATCCCATCAATCATCACCAGATCTTCAATAAAGGTAAGTGTCAGTTTGTGTGTATTAAAATTAATATTTCATGTGGTAAAATTTTTTTTTTTTTCATACTTTGGGGTGTCTTGCACGGATTAATTTGATTTCCATTATTTCTTATGGGGAAAATTAATTCAGCTAACGATAATTTCAGCTAAAGATGAGCTTTCAGGAACGAATTAATATTGTTAGTTGAGGGTCCACTGTACTACTATATAGAAAGCTGTTTGTTATGCAGAGCATTTCGAGCAAATTACATCAATTTTGTCCCAGGATGCGACTCACACCAGTCAACTAACACCCAGGTACCCATTATACTGATGGGCGAACATGGACAGCAGGTGTCTTAATATTTACATTTTACAATTTATTGTCACCAAATTTTGGTTGTTTTTCAGTTTTTTATTGTTTTTGATGTTTAGCACTATGTACACTACTTAAGATATTTGATGCATAGGTTGCTGTTGCTTCACATAGAATACATAGTAAGGCTGGAAAACATTAGGACGTGTTTCCTTAATGCCGCTATTGTTGATGAGTGATCATTTTTTCACCAACTTCAACACACCATAAGATCCTAAGTTTTTATCAGATTCCACTCGATTTATACACTTGCTCTCTTTTTAATCTGTAAGAAAAATAAGTTTTTTATTTTTCAAAATCTTCCCACACACATACACACACGAGAATTTTAATTTCTGGGTATGCCATGTTTAAATGAGTAAAACTAATAAGAATGTTAAATATATAACCATTCCTTGCTTTAAAACGTAAGTTTTATAATTTCCATCAATTCTTCTATCGTATCTGATATTTAAATTATGTAGAACATGTATATTTAAACAGTTGGAAAAAAAAGAACAAGATGGAATGCATGACTGAAAAATTGTACTGAGCAGTTGTCCTCCATTTAGTTCACTGCTGCAACACATGGGAATATTTTGTGTGCAAACCTATCTTCATATATTGTTCAGAGATCCCTGTGCCTTAGTAGGTAAGGCCATGTAGTGTTTACCTTTCATTTGGTGGTCTAACAAAATGAAGCAAGATATAGCTGCTGTTCACCTACCAGTAAATAGCCAAAGGCATTCAAAGTCCCTTAATTTCACTGTAACTGAACTCCAGCTTTAGCCCTAGTGAAAATGTGATATCTAGCATATTTCAATATCCAACACTCTGCCAAATATCTGAATTATTTGTAAAACTTTTATTCTTTTATGGTTTATGAATAGGGGGCCAATAATGTTACATTTAGTGAACTTGTAAGAGCACTTCAGTCACACTGCATGCTTGGTTATACCAGAGAGAGTGTGAGTGAGTGTGTGTGTGTGTACTCACCTATTTGTACTCACCTATTTGTGGTTGCAGGGGTCGAGTCCTAGCTCCTGGCCCCGCCTCTTCACCGGTTGCTACTAGGCCCTCTCTCTCCCCGCTCCATGAGCTTTATCAAACCTCGTCTTAAAACTGTGTATGGTTCCTGCCTCCACTACGTCATTTTCTAGGCTATTCCACTGCCTTACAACTCTATGACTGAAGAAATACTTCCTACTATCTCTCTGACTCATTTGTGTCTTCAACTTCCAATTGTGGCCTCTTGTTTCTGTGTCCCCTCCCTGGAACATCCTGTCCTTGTCCACCTTGTCTATTCCACGCAGTATTTTATATGTCGTTATCATGTCTCCCCTGACCCTCCTGTCCTCCAGTGTCGTCAGGCCGATTTCCCTTAATCTTTCTTCATAGGACATTCCCCTTAGCTCTGGAACTAACCTTGTTGCAAACCTTTGTACTTTCTCTAGTTTCTTGATGTGCTTTATCAAGTGCGGGTTCCAAACAGGTGCTGCATACTCCAGTATGGGCCTGACATACACGGTGTACAGTGTCTTGAATGATTCCTTACTAAGGTGTCGGAATGCTGTTCTCAGGTTTGCCAGGCGCCCATATGCTGCAGCAGTTATCTGATTGATGTGTGCTTCCGGAGACATGCTCGGTGTTATACTCACCCCAAGATCTTTCTCCTTGAGTGAGGTTTGCAGTCTTTGGCCACCTAGCCTATACTCTGTCTGTGGTCTTCTGTGCCCTTCCCCTATCTTCATGACTTTGCATTTGGCAGGATTAAATTCGAGAAGCCATTTGCTGGACCAGGTGTCCAGTCTGTCCAGGTCTGTGTGTGTGTGTGTGTGTGTGTGTGTGTGTGTGAGAGAGAGAGAGAGAGTGAGAGAGTGAGAGTGTGTGTGTGTGTGTGTGTGTGTGTGTGTGTGTGTGTGTGTGTGTGTGTGTGTGTGTGTGTGTGTGTGTGTGTGTGTGTGTGTGTGTGTGTGTGTCTGTGTGTGTGTCTGTGTGTGTGTCTGTGTGTGTGTCTGTCTGTGTGTGTGTGCATGTGTATGTGTGTGTGTGTCTGTGTGTGTGTACTAACCTATTTGTACTCACCTATTTGTGGTTGCAGGGGTCGAGTCCTAGCTCCTGGCCCCGCCTCTTCACCGGTTGCTACTAGACCCTCTCTCTCCCCGCTCCATGAGCTTTATCAAACCTCGTCTTAAAACTGTGTATGGTTCCTGCCTCCACTACGTCATTTTCTAGGCTATTCCACTGCCTTACAACTCTATGACTGAAGAAATACTTCCTACTATCTCTCTGACTCATTTGTGTCTTCAACTTCCAATTGTGGCCTCTTGTTTCTGTGTCCCCTCCCTGGAACATCCTGTCCTTGTCCACCTTGTCTATTCCACGCAGTATTTTATATGTCGTTATCATGTCTCCCCTGACCCTCCTGTCCTCCAGTGTCGTCAGGCCGATTTCCCTTAATCTTTCTTCATAGGACATTCCCCTTAGCTCTGGAACTAACCTTGTTGCAAACCTTTGTACTTTCTCTAGTTTCTTGACGTGCTTTATCAAGTGCGGGTTCCAAACAGGTGCTGCATACTCCAGTATGGGCCTGACATACACGGTGTACAGTGTCTTGAATGATTCCTTACTAAGGTGTCGGAATGCTGTTCTCAGGTTTGCCAGGCGCCCATATGCTGCAGCAGTTATCTGATTGATGTGTGCTTCCGGAGACATGCTCGGTGTTATACTCACCCCAAGATCTTTCTCCTTGAGTGAGGTTTGCAGTCTTTGGCCACCTAGCCTATACTCTGTCTGTGGTCTTCTGTGCCCTTCCCCTATCTTCATGACTTTGCATTTGGCAGGATTAAATTCGAGAAGCCATTTGCTGGACCAGGTGTCCAGTCTGTCCAGGTCTCTTTGAAGTCCTGCCTGGTCCTCATCAGATTTAATTCTCCTCATTAACTTCACATCATCTGCAAACAGGGACACTTCTGAGTCTAACCCTTCCGTCATGTCGTTCACATATACCAAAAATAGCACTGGTCCTAGGACCGACCCCTGTGGGACCCCGCTCGTCACAGGTGCCCACTGTGATACATCATTACGTACCATGACTCGTTGTTGCCTCCCTGTCAGGTATTCTCTGATCCATTGCAGTGCCCTTCCTGTTATATGCGCCTGATGCTCTAGCTTCTGCACTAATCTCTTGTGAGGAACTGTGTCAAAGGCCTTCTTGCAGTCCAAGAAGATGCAATCAACCCACCCCTCTCTCTCTTGTCTTACTTCTGTTATTTTATCATAAAACTCCAGAAGGTTTGTGACACAGGATTTGCCTTCCGTGAATCCGTGCTGGTTGGCTTTTATACTCCTGTTCCGTTCCAGGTGCTCCACCACTCTCCTCCTGATAATCTTCTCCATAATTTTGCATACTATACACGTCAATGACACAGGTGTATAGTTTAGTGCCTCTTTTCTGTCTCCTTTTTTGAAAATGGGAACTACATTTGCTGTCTTCCATACCTCAGGTAGTTGCCCAGTTTCCAGGGATGTGTTGAAGATTGTGGTAAGTGGTACGTGTCTGTGTGTGTGTGTGTCTGTGTGTGTGTGTCTGTGTGTGTGTGTGTGTGTGTGTGTGTGTCTGTGTGTGTGTGTGTGTGTGTGTGTGTGTGTGTGTCTGTGTCTGTGTCTGTGTCTGTGTGTGTGTGTGTGTGTGTGTGTGTGTCTGTGTGTGTGTGTGTGTGTGTGTGTGTGTGTGTGTGTGTGTGTGTGTGTGTGTGTGTGTGTGTGTGTGTGTGTGTGTGTGTGTGTGTGTGTGTGTGTGTGTGTGTGTGTGTGTGTGTGTGTGTCTGTGTCTGTGTGTGTGTCTGTGTGTGTGTGTGTGTGTGTGTGTGTGTGTGTGTGTGTGTGTGTGTCTGTGTGTGTGTGTGTCTGTGTGTGTGTGTGTGTGTGTGTGTGTGTGTGTGTGTGTGTGTGTGTGTGTGTGTGTGTGTGTGTGTGTGTGTGTGTGTGTGTGTGTGTGTGTGTGTGTGTGTGTGTGTGTGTGTGTGGGGTATAGCTTAAAGCATTTACTCTACTTGTAGAGTAAATGCTACTTGTAATTTCTGGATTTGCAGGAATTTACGTGAATGTAACCCCCATGAATTGGTATAACTGACTACATAAGAACATAAGAAAGAAGGAACACTGCAACAGGCCTACTGGCCCATGCGAGGCAGCTCCAATTCTCGTACAGGCTTAAGCCAATGCCTTGACCTAGTGAGGTCAGACACGTCACTTAAGGGAGGAGCAGTGCATCCGACCTAGTAGCACAGGCTAGTCCGACCTAGTAGCACAGGCTAATTCATTACATTAATTTTAATACAATACTGTAATCCATTCAATGATCGGGGGTCTGGACACTTGAGTGTCCAGATCCCCAATCTGAAAAGTGTCCGGTGTCCAAGAGTTTTCCAAAAAAAAATTTTGTTATTTTTTCTTATGAAATGGTAGAGAATCTTTTTCTCAAGGTAATAAAACAAAAAGTATGAAAACTGCTGAAAAATTTATGAAATTACACTTTTGCGAATTTTGCTGCGAGAGCGATATTTAAGCATCACCGATTTTTGCCCGTTTTGAGTTGTATTTTAGGCCAATTACATTGTTCCAGTTGACCAAATTCTTAGCTATTTCACTAGTATGTCTTCCATTTTAATGATTGAGCACAAGAAACTGCCCAATCAATTATTTCAACTACCTAATAAAGTGATCAGAAACTGGTAGTTTGGCCAATTTCGCACAAATTTCAATATATTCCAATTTTAAAACAGAGTCCAGAATAAACAATGCAGGAATTATTGGCACTAAAATAATTTTCCCTATGTTCATTAGTTATGCTCCCAGGCTTTACACATGAATTCCATTTTGAATTTTTATTCACAAAGAATTTTTATTCACACAAAAAAGTGGAAGATTTACTGTTATGCAATACTGTAATAATTGTATAAATAATATCAGCACATTCATGAATACATAACAGACCCACCAGATGGATGTGTATTGGACAAGTGATGTGATTTGTTTACTCTTGAATATCAATAAAAATTTAACCCTTTGACTTTCGGCCGTATATATACGTCTTACGAGCCAGTGTTTCAGACGTATATATACTCAGTAATTATAGCGGCTTCAAATCAAGCAGGAGAAAGCTGGTAGGCCCACATGTGAGAGAATGGGTCAGTGTGGTCAGTGTGCACCACATAAAAAAAATCCTGCAGCACACAGTGCATGAGAAAAAAAACTCCGACCGTGTTTTTAGATTAAAATGCCAACTTTGAAGTGTATTTTCCTATAGAATTTATGGTTGTATTCTCATTTTCTCAGTCTCCTGTGACAGAATGGAAAACATATTACAGAAATAGAGGTGATTTTGATTAGTTTCATGATCAATATGACCTTGAAATTGAGCTCAAAGAAGTGGAAATGTTCAATTTTTACCAATGTTCAAGAGTAAGCAAATCACACCACACGTCCAATACGCGTCAAATGGGGAGTCTAATATTTTTTTCACTAGTGCACTGATATTATTTATACCATTTTTACAATAATGCAGTAGTCTGCATAACAGTAAATCTACTTTTTGTGTGAATAAAAAATCAAAATAGAAAGCAAGAGTAATATAAGAGGGGCCTAGAGACGTGACTAATGAACAGAGGATATTTTATTTTAGTGCCAAGAATGTCTGCAATGTTTATTCTGGACCCTATTTTGAAATTGGCATCTTTTTTAATTTGTGTGAAATTGGCCAAATTGCCAATTTCTGACCACATTATTGGGTAGTTCAAATTGGTAAATGGGCAGACCTTGTACTTAATTGATAGACAAAATGGAGTTCTAAAGAAATAGCTATGAGTTTGGTCGGTTGGAATAATGGAATTGGTCAAAAATAGAGCTCAAAATCGGCGAAATCGCCGATGTGTATATGTTGCCCAGATTGCTAACTTTGCGGGAGTGTAATTCTGTAAGTTTTCGATCAAATTTCGTACTTTTGGTGTCATTACCATCAGGAAAAGATTCTCTATCATTTCACAAAAAAAAAAAAATTTCCAAAAGCTTTTTGACACCAGGAGGCACTTCAGGATCTGGGGTTGCGACAATCAAAGGGTTAATATTTCTGCTACTTTGAGCTCAGTTTCAAGCTACAGTGGACCCTCGTTTTCTGTAATTAATCCATTCCAGAGAGTGTGACTAATGGCGAAACTGATGATTTGTGAAACTATTTTCCCCATGAGAGATAATGTAAATCCAATTATGTAATCCGTTCTAGACACCCAAAAGTATTAAAACAAAATTTTTTTACATGAAATATAGATGTGCATACACAGAAAACAATGAGACATGAAGAATAAAACAACAATAACATGATACTTACCTTTACTGAAGATTCTTCTTAGTGTTTGGAAGACAGGAGGAGGGGAGAGGATGGAGAAACTACTGTTTGGAAGGGGAATCCCCTTCCATAAAGACTTCAGGTACCAAGTCCATTTCCAGGGTTACTTCCCTTCTTTGCTTTTTAATGCCACTAGGACCAGCTTGAGAGTCACTGCACACCTGTGGCACTAAATATCTGTCCAGAGAGCTCTGTTTCTGGCATCTCTTTAAAATTTCCCTAAAATGGGACAATACATTGTCATTGTACATGTTGCTGACACGGCTTGCAGCAGCTTTGTCAGGGTGATGTTCCTCCATAAATCTTTCCATCTTACTCCACACTGCACAAATCTCCATTACTACCACCCTCTACCACCATCACTACTACCCTCTACCACCATCTTGACCATTATGGTATAAGAGGCTATGCGCTTGCATATTTCAAATCCTACCTTACTAATAGGTATCAGTATGTCACCATTAACCCTTTGAGGGTCGACAGGCCCTCTCCGAAACTCGTTCTCAGGGTCGGCCAAATTTCAAAAAAAAAAAAAATTATTTTTTCTTATGAAAAAATAGTTTTTTTTTCTAAACATTATAGGATAAACAAAAAAAATTTACCATCAATACTTACGGAGATATGGATGCATGAAGTTTGCAGAAAATGAGCCGTGTATGGCAACAGCGGCGACTGCCGCTCACCCGGTAAACTTTAGTTTACTTGCATTTGAAGGTTTGTTGTTTTTTTCACTATTTTATTTTTTCACATAACTTATGTGGCCTATGAGACCAAAGTAAGGTGCAATGTACATATATACACTCGTTGTATACAACACAATAAGCACACAAACATAATTATCAATATATTGTTTACAAAACTTGTTTACAAAAACAAACAATACAAAACATTGTTTATTATTATTGTTCTATAATATATATACCAATATACAGTCACTGAACATATTCCTATTAGTTCTGCAGCTTGTGGAACTCTGAAACATGGTGTCATACACAATGGTGTTTTATCTTTCTCCCTCATTCTATCTCTTTCAATCTGTCTCTCTCTTTCTATCTGTCTGTCTATCTCTGTCTCACAGGTACACATAAATACAAGTATACATAGTATAAATTACCTAGGATAACCCAAGAAATCCAGACAAAGTGCTATACTCTGCTTGAAGATGTGAGTAAAAGTGATGACAGTCTTGTGGCTCTCTGAGACAGAGAGCTAGACGGATAGACAGGGAGCTTGACAGACAGACAAATAGACAGACAGAAATGTTAGTGTACCAGTACCAGTGTACTAGTGTTCCACCCTCCTCCTCTTCTTCCTCTTCCTCCTCTTCCCCCTACTCTTCCTCCTCTTCCCCCTACTCTTCCTCTTCCTCCTACTCTTCCTCTTCCTCCTCCTCCTCTTCTTCCTCTTCCTCCTACTCTTCCTCTTCCTCCTCTTCCTCCTCCTCTTCTTCTTCCTCTTCCTCCTCTTCCCCCTAATCTTCCTCCTAATATTCCTCTTCCTCCTCCTCTTCCTCTTATTCCTCTTCCTCCTACTCTTCCTCTTCCTCCTCCTCCTCTTCTTCCTCTTCCCCCTACTCTTCCTCCTTCTCCTTCTCCTCCATAGTGTAAATTACCAGGAGTCGGCAGCTGTCAAAATGACATATTGTCTCATTACTCACTCCCCCCTCCCGCCTGTCAAAACAATGGGGTCGGATGCTGCTTCCCTTCCTCCATTCTAATTATCTTTCTCCCTCATTCTATCTGTCTTTTTATCTCTGTCTCACAGGTACACATAAATACAAGTATACATAGTATAAATTACCTAGGATAACCCAAGAAACCCAGACAAAGTGCTATACTCTGCTTGAAGATGTGAGTAAAAGTGATGACACAGTCTTGTGGCTCTCTGAGACAGAGAGCTAGACGGATAGACAGATAGACAGGGAGCTTGACAGACAGGCAAATAGACAGACAGAAATGTTAGTATACCAGCAAAAACAAAGGGAGGGAGATGTTTATCTCATCTTTTGGCATCAGCTCTACCCTCATCTACCCTCATCAAACGTCAGCACTTATCAGATGTTATCTCCCCTTATCTTGTTACTGTCATGGGTGAACATTTATTATTACCTATTATTATTATTATTATGTATTATTATTATGTATTATTATTATTATGTATTATTATTATTATGTATTATTGTTATCATTATGTATTCTTCTTCTTCCTCCTCCTCCTCTTCTTCCTCCTCCTCCTCTTCTTCCTCCTCCTCCTCCTCCTCCTCTTCTTCCTCCTCCTCCTCCTCCTCCTCCTCTTGCCTCCTCCTCCTCTTGCCTCCTCCTCCTCTTGCCTCCTCCTCCTCTTGCCTCCTCCTCCTCTTGCCTCCTCCTCCTCTGCCTCCTCCTCCTCTGCCTCCTCCTCCTCCTCCATTCTTGGAACAAGTTTGAAGAGCTTGTAGTTCATAATCACTATCACTATCATCACCAATGCTCACATCTGAGTCTGGGATTTTGGAAAATAGGAGTTTCCTCTTTGATTCTGGTACAACTGAACGTGAACAAGATGGCCCAGCACCAGAGGTGGAAGGCTGTGGGTTGTCTGGGTTTTCCTCACTATTACCCATATTATGGTCATTAGTTTCGGTCAAAACCTCACCAGAACCTTGAAACTCATCTTCACTGTCACTTCCATCTGTATTAGAACTGTCACTGGGGAACAAAAGTGTCCCAATTCGCCGAGGAGTGAGGAACTTCTTACCACAGGGCACGTGGAAATTGTGTACTATGATGGCATTCCCACAATGCACCACTGGGTCCCAGATTTTTTTCCTACTGCGCACACCCACCACACAGACCCATTCTCTCACATCTAGGCTTATCAGCCTTTTCCTGTGAGATTTGAGGCCGCTAGAATTTATGCGTACTAGTACGACAAAAACCCCTACGCGTAAGACGTACTAGTACGACCAAAACCCTCAAAGGGTTAAAGACACAGCATCATCAACATGGCCACTTGATACTGGAGTTCCCCTGCTCTTCCTCATTTACGTCAATGATCTTCCAAACGTATCCCAACACCTGAAACCCATTCTCTTTGCTGATGACAAGACTTATGTCATCTCTCACCCTAATCTTGCCACCCTCAACACCATTGTTAACGAGGAGCTGCTCAAAATACCGACTTGGATGACAGCCAATAAACTTACACTTAACACTGACAAAACCTACTACAGTGGACCCTTGCCTAATGAACGCATTGCATAACGTTAAATCCACCTAGCAATACATTTTAACGCAAAAATTTTCCCTCGGCTAGCGCTAAAAAACTCGCTCAACGCGATTCATTCGAGACACGTCCACGTGTGGCCTGAGCCCGCCTCACTTGTTCCGTGGGAGCCAGTGTTTACAAGCCAGCCACCGCGGTTGCTTCCATGCATACAATCGGAACATTTCATATTATCACAGCCTTTTTAGTGTTTGTACCTGCAAAATAAGTCACCATGGGACCCAAGAAATCTTCTAGTGCCAACCCTACAGGAAAAAGGGTGAGAATTACTATGGATATGAAGAAAGAGATCATTGCTAAGTACGAAAGTGGAGTGCGTATCTCCGAGCTGGCCAGGTTGTACACAAAGCCCCAATCAACCATCGCTACTATTGTGGCCAAGAAAACAGCAATCAAGGAAGCTGTTCTTGCCAAAGGTGCAACTTTGTTTTCGAAACAGAGATCGCAAGTGATAGAAGATGTTGAGAGACTGTTAGTGGTGTGGATAAACGAAAAACAGATAGCAGGAGATAGCATCTCTCAAGCGATCATATGTGAAAAAGCTAGGAAGTTGCATGAGGATTTAATTAGAAAAATGCCTGCAACTAGTGGTGATGTGAGTGAATTTAAGGCTAGCAAAGGTTGGTTTGAGAGATTTAAGAATTGTAGTGGCATACATAGTGTGATAAGGCATGGTGAGGCTGCCAGTTCAGACCACAAAGCAGCTCAAAAATATGTGCAGGAATTCAAGGAGTACATAGACAGTGAAGGACTGAAACCTGAACAAGTGTTTAATTGTGACGAAACAGGCCTGTTTTGGAAGAAAATGCCAAGCAGGACCTACATTACTCAGGAGGAAAAGGCACTCCCAGGACATAAGCCTATGAAAGACAGGCTTACTCTGTTGATGTGTGCTAATGCTAGTGGTGACTGCAAAGTGAAGCCTTTATTGGTGTATCACTCTGAAACTCCCAGAGTGTTCAGGAAAAACAATGCCCTCAAGGCTAATTTGTGTGTGCTGTGGAGGGCAAACAGTAAGGCATGGGTCACTAGGGACTTCTTCTATGATTGGTTACACCATGCATTTGCCCCCACTGTGAAAAATTACCTCCTCGAAAATAAATTGGACCTTAAGTGCCTCCTGGTATTAGACAATGCTCCTGGTCATCCTTCAGATGTGGCAGAGCGACTTTCTGCGGAAATGAGCTTCATTAAGGTCAAGTTTTTGCCTCCTAATACCACTCCTCCCCTGCAGCCCATGGACCAGCAGGTCATTGCCAACTTCAAGAAACTGTACACAAAAGCTATGTTTGAAAGGTGCTTTTTAGTGACCTCAGAAACTCAATTGACTCTAAGAGAGTTTTGGAGAGATCACTTTAGCATCCTCAATTGTGTAATCATTATAGGTAAGGCTTGGGAGGAAGTGACTGAGAGGACCTTGAACTCTGCTTGGAAGAAACTGTGGCCAGAATGTGTAGACAAAAGGGATTTTGAAGGGTTTGAGACTAACCCTGAGAATCCTATGCCAGTTGAGGAATCCATTGTGGCATTGGGGAAGTCCTTGGGGTTGGAGGTTAGTGGGGAGGATGTGGAAGCGTTGGTGGAGGAGGACAATGATGAACTAACCACTGATGAGCTGCTAGATTATCTTCAACAGCAAGAGGCCAGACCTGAGGAAACTGCTCCGGAGGAGGGGATAGAGAAATTGAAAAAGTTGCCTACTTCAAAGATTAAGGAAATGTGTGCAATGTGGCTTAAAGTGCAAACCTTTTTTGATGAAAATCACCCTCACACAGCTATTGCAAGCTGTGCTGGTGACTATTACACTGACAATGTTGTGAAACACTTTAGGAATGTCATAAAGGAATGGGAGGTACAGGCCTCTATGGACAGATATGTTGTGTGGCAGAGGTCCAGTGGCTCTCAAGCTGGTCCTAGTGGCATTAAAAGAAGAAGGGAAGTAACCCCAGAAAAGGACTTGCCACCTCAAGTCCTAATGGAAGGGGATTCTCCTTCTAAACATTAACACCATCCACACTCTCCCCTCCTCCTATCCCATCAATTATCACCAGATCTTCAATAAAGGTAAGTGTCATGTAACTGTGCATGTCTTCTTCAGTTTGTGTGCATTAAAATTAATATTTCATGTGGTAAAATTTTTTTTCATGCTTTGGGGTGTCAGGAACGGATTAATTTGATTTCCATTATTTCTTATGGGGAAAATTAATTCGGCTAACGATAATTTCGCCTAACGTTGAGCTCTCAGGAACGGATTAATATCGTTAGGCGAGGGTCCACTGTATATTATGTTTGGTAGCAGAGCAGGTGTTGCGCAACTTAACATTAAGATCGACAACACTCTAATTGCCAAACATAATGAGGGCAAATTCCTAGGCCTATACCTCGACAACAACCTGAATTTCAGCACCCATATCCATCACATAACAAAAAAAGTATCCAAAACAGTTTGGATCCTCTCCAAGATATGATACTACATGCCGCAAAATGCCCTTCTCACACTATACCATTCACTCATTTATCCTTACCTCACCTGTGCTATTTGTGCTTGGGGATCAACTGCAGCAACACACCTAAAGCCAATAATAACCCAACACAAAGCCGCAGTAAGAATAATCACTAAATCCCATCCCTGGCAACACCCTCCCCACTCTTCATAGATCTAAACTTACTCCCTGTTCAGAACATCCACACTTACTACTGTGCAATCTACATCTACAGGACCTTAAATTCCAATATTAACCTTGACCTAAAATGCTTTCTTGATAGTTGCGACAGGACCCACAGGCATAACACCAGACACAAACATCTCTAGGACATTCCCCGTGTCCGACTAAACCTTTGCAAAAATTCAATGTATGTCAAAGACCCTAAAGTCTGGAACACCCTACCTGAAAACTCTAGAACTCCAGACATATTCATCACCTTCAAAACTACTGTTAGAAAACATCTTATCTCCCTGATACACCCTGTCAACTAACTACATAAAAACCACCTGGTGGTTCACACTTTCACTCACCCATTTAACTATAAGCACAGAAATACAAATCTTAATCTTAAAATAATGAATCCTAACTAGTCATAAGTTTGCCTGTGATACTCCAATATAGAAACTATGTTATTTTTTTATTATCACACTGGCCGATTCCCACCAAGGCAGGGTGGCCCGAAAAAAAAAAACTTTCACCATCATTCACTCCATCACTGTCTTGCCAGAAAGGTGCTTTACACTACAGTTTTTAAACTGCAACATTAACACCCCTCCTTCAGAGTGCAGGCACTGTACTTCCCATCTCCAGGAATCAAGTCCGGCCTGCTGGTTTCCCTGAACCCCTTCATAAATGTTACTTTGCTCACACTCCAACAGCACGTCAAGTATTAAAAACCATTTGTCTCCATTCACTCCTATCAAACACGCTCACGCATGCCTGCTGGAAGTCCAAGCCCCTCACACACAAAACCTCCTTTACCCCCTCCCTCCAGCCTTTCCTAGGCCGGCCCCTACCCCGCCTTCCTTCCACTACAGACTGATACACTCTTAAAGTCACTCTGTTTCGCTCCATTCTCTCTACATGTCCGAACCACCTCAACAACCCTTCTTCAGCCCTCTGGACAACAGTTTTGGCAATCCCGCACCTCCTCCTAACTTCCAAACTACGAATTCTCTGCATTGTATTCACACCACACATTGCCCTCAGACATGACATCTCCACTGCCTCCAGCCTTCTCCTCGCTGCAACATTCATCACCCATGCTTCACACCCATATAAGAGCGTTGGCAAAACTATACTCTCATACATTCCCCTCTTTGCCTCCAAGGACAAAGTTCTTTGTCTCCACAGACTCCTAAGTGCACCGCTCACCCTTTTCCCCTCATCAATTCTATGATTCACCTCATCTTTCATAGACCCATCCGCTGACACGTCCACTCCCAAATATCTGAATACATTCACCTCCCCCATACTCTCTCCCTCCAATCTGATATCCAATCTTTCATCACCTAATCTTTTTGTTATCCTCATAACCTTACTCTTTCCTGTATTCACTTTTAATTTTCTTCTTTTGCACACCCTACCAAATTCATCCACCAATCTCTGCAACTTCTCTTCAGAATCTCCCAAGAGCACAGTGTCATCAGCAAAGAGCAACTGTGACAACTCCCACTTTATGTGTGATTCTTTATCTTTTAACTCCACGCCTCTTGCCAAGACCCTCGCATTTACTTCTCTTACAACCCCATCTATAAATATATTAAACAACCACGGTGACATCACACATCCTTGTCTAAGGCCTACTTTTACTGGGAAATAATTTCCCTCTTTCCTACATACTCTAACTTGAGCCTCACTATCCTCGTAAAAACTCTTCACTGCTTTCAGTAACCTACCTCCTACACCATACACCTGCAACATCTGCCACATTGCCCCCCTATCCACCCTGTCATACGCTTTTTCCAAATCCATAAATGCCACAAAGACCTCTTTAGCCTTATCTAAATACTGTTCACTTATATGTTTCACTGTAAACACCTGGTCCACACACCCCCTACCTTTCCTAAAGCCTCCTTGTTCATCTGCTATCCTATTCTCCGTCTTACTCTTAATTCTTTCAATAATAACTCTACCATACACTTTACCAGGTATACTCAACAGACTTATCCCCCTATAATTTTTGCACTCTCTTTTGTCCCCTTTGCCTTTATACAAAGGAACTATGCATGCTCTCTGCCAATCCCTAGGTACCTTACCCTCTTCCATGCATTTATTAAATAATTGCACCAACCACTCCAAAACTATATCCCCACCTGCTTTTAACATTTCTATCTTTATGCCATCAATCCCGGCTGCCTTACCCCCTTTCATTTTACCTACTGCCTCATGAACTTCCCCCACACTCACAACTGGCTCTTCCTCACTCCTACAAGATGTTATTCCTCCTTGCCCTATACACGAAATCACAGCTTCCCTATCTTCATCAACATTTAACAATTCCTCAAAATATTCTCTCCATCTTCCCAATACCTCTAACTCTCCATTTAATAACTCTCCTCTCCTATTTTTAACTGACAAATCCATTTGTTCTCTAGGCTTCCTTAACTTGTTAATCTCACTCCAAAACTTTTTCTTATTTTCAACAAAATTTGTTGATAACATCTCACCCACTCTCTCATTTGCTCTCTTTTTACATTGCTTCACCACTCTCTTAACCTCTTTCTTTTTCTCCATATACTCTTCCCTCCTTGCATCACTTCTACTTTGTAAAAACTTCTCATATGCTAACTTTTTCTCCCTTACTACTCTTTACATCATCATTCCACCAATCGCTCCTCTTCCCTCCCGCACCCACTTTCCTGTAACCACAAACTTCTGCTGAACACTCTAACACTACATTTTTAAACCTACCCCATACCTCTTCGACCCCATTGCCTATGCTCTCATTAGCCCATCTATCCTCCAATAGCTGTTTATATCTTACCCTAACTGCCTCCTCTTTTAGTTTATAAACCTTCACCTCTCTCTTCCCTGATGCTTCTATTCTCCTTGTATCCCATCTACCTTTTACTCTCAGTGTAGCTACAACTAGAAAGTGATCTGATATATCTGTGGCCCCTCTATAAACATATACATCCTGAAGTCTACTCAAGTCTTTTATCTACCAATACATAATCCAACAAACTACTGTCATTTTGCCCTACATCATATCTTGTATACTTATTTATCCTCTTTTTCTTAAATTATGTATTACCTATAACTAAAAAGGGCTCCCATTATCATTTACACCTGGCACCCCAAACTTAACTACCACACCCTCTCTAAAAGTTTCTCCTACTTTAGTATTCAGGTCCCCTACCACAATTACTCTCTCACTTGGTTCAAAGGCTCCTATACATTCACTTAACATCTCCCAAAATCTCTCTCTCTCCTCTGCATTCCTCTCTTCTCCAGGTGCATACACGCTTATTATGACCCACTTTTTGCAGCCAACCTTTACTTTAATCCACATAATTCTTGAATTTACACATTCATATTCTATTTTCTCCTTCCATAACTGATCCTTCAACATTACTGCTACCCCTTCCTTTGCTCTAACTCTCTCAGATACTCCAGATTTAATCCCATTTATTTCCCCCCACCGAAACTCCCCTACCCCCTTCAGCTTTGTTTCGCTTAGGGCCAGGACATCCAACTTCTTTTCATTCATAACATCAGCAATCATCTGTTTCTTGTCATCCGCACTACATCCATGCACATTCAAGCATCCCAGTTTTATAAAGTTTTTCTTCTTCTCTTTTTTAGTAAATGTCTACAGGAGAAGGGGTTACTAGCGCATTGCTCCCGGCATTTTAGTCGCCTGATACGACACGCATGGCTTACGGAGGAAAGATTCTTTTCCACTTCCCCATGAACAATGGAAGAAATAAAGAAGAACAAGAGCTATTTAGAAAAAGGAGAAAAACCTAGATGTATGTATATATATATGCATGTGCGTGTCTGTGAAGTGTGACCAAAGTGTAAGTAGGAGTAGCAAGATATCCCTGTTATCTAGCGTGTTTATGAGACAGAAAAAGAAACCAGCAATCCTATCATCATGCAAAACAGTTACAGGTTTCTGTTTCACAGTCATCTGGCAGGACGGTAGTACTTCCCTGGGTGGTTGCTGTCTACCAACCTACTACTGCCAAAACAAAAGCATTCACATTGCTAAACTCACAAACTAGTATTCAGTCACTTAGTATTTAGTCAACTTACTCCATAATTTGTAATAATTTAGGATTAAGAATTAATCTAAGTTTGCCTGAAATGCCTAGCTAGGTGTTCTAGTGGCCCCCCTCTGTAATTAGTATTTTATTATATGTAAACCACACAATAACCAAAATCTGTAAACCCCGCATTGTAATCCTTATAGAGAATGATTGATTGATTGATTGATCACAACCACCACCACCATCACACCCACTACCACCCTCTACTACCATCACACCCACTACCACCCTTTACCACCATCACTACCACCCTCTAGCACTTATCACAACCACTACTACCCTCTACCACCATTATTGCCACCCTCTACCACCATCACAACCACCCTCTACCACCATCACTACCACCCTCTACCACCATCACTGCCACATTCTACCACCATCACAACCACTAGCACAAGGACATAAAAAACCAATGCTACAAACTAGCAATACCATGGGAGATAGTAAACAAGGGGATGCCCCAAGAAATAGTGAAGATAAATTACCAGAAATAACTGGTGAAGACTCCATTGTTAGTAATAGTGCTGAAGATAGAAATGAGACAGGAAAACACACACCAGTAGGGGATAGAGTCACAAAAAACCAAGGCAAACAGAAACCAGTCCTATACAAATTCTATGCACTTGGTAACTGCAGGCATGGAATATCTGGAAAAACAGATGGGACATGCAACTTTGACCACCCCAGAAAATGCTGTGCCCATATGACAACAGGAAAATGCAGCCTTCCTTCCTGTAATCTTTTCCATCCTGAAATGTGTCATTCTTCAGTTCAGGAAAGACAGTGCTATAACTTATATTGGCAGGCACACCACCTAAAGGGCACAAAAAGGTACAAAGCATCCAGACCATGGGAAAACCTGGGTAGCCACGGCCACTCCAGGGAGAAAGGCTTTTTAGCTCCAGGAAGGGGAATAAAAAAAGCTGGCAGGAAATGACGAAAATCATACACCAACTCCAATCATTTCTGGAGTGGAATCACAGTCGATGACCTCCACTCCAAAACAACAGATATTAGTGACAGCAAAAAAAAAGATAACTCCCCCATCCCATACGACCAATCCGACAACATTCGTCTTTGCAAATATACAGGGTCTAAAGCCAGCAACGAACAACAAAAACCATTCATCCATGGACTGCTCAAAAAGTCAAACGCAATGTTCGTAGTTTTTACAGAGACCCACATAAAGGATCACTTGGACAATGAAATATGGATCCCAGGTTATTGTGGCTGTATACAAGCCTCCGGATGGAATGTCCCAACAATTCCGGGAACAGCTTTTGACAATTGACCACTGTCTAGAAAATCTCTCAGCTCCTGCCCCCAACATCTTGCTCCTGGGGGATTTCAACCTAAGGCACCTAAGATAGAGGAATATAGCAAATAATGTTGTAGCAGAGATAACACCAGGAGGCAGCTCAAATGAAAACTCGCACACACATGCGCTTTTAAATCTCTGCACCAAATTCAACTTAAACCATCAAATAATAGAGCCTACAAGATTGGAGAATACACTGGACCTCATCTTTACTAACACTGATGATCTGATATGTGTCACCATATCAAAAAAATATACATACTCAGATCACAACATAACAGAGGTTCAGACATGTATGTGCAGGGCCCCAGGCTTGACAAAATGTGATTAGTCATGAGGGAGCCTTCATCAAATTCAACACTCAATAACAAAAACGAAGTGGGACCAAATAAACCAAGTCCTAAACGATATAAACTGAGAAGATAGTCTAAGCAACAAAGATCCCAACCTATGTCTAGAACATTACTGTGGTACTCGAGGTATGCTCAAGGCACATTCCTTTAAGGAAAAGGAGATGTAAACTAGAAAGAGAAAGGCACTCCCTATACAGGCAAAGGCAAAGAATAACAGAGTGGCTAAAAGAGGCCAATATATCTGCAATATGTAAGGAGACACTGGTCAGGAAAATAGCAAACATCGAACTAAAGCTAAAGGAATCTTACAGGAGTCAAGAAATGCGGGAAGAACTAAAAGCCATAAATGAAACTGGAAGAAACCCAAAGTATTTCTTTTCTTATGCCAAATCTAAGTCGAGAACAACATCCAGTATTGAGCCCCTTCTTAACACTTTGACTGTCGCAAGCCCCTTTCTGAAACTGTCATTCTATGTCGCAAAATTTTGGGGAAAAAAAAAAATATTTTTTTCTTATGAAATGATAGAGAATCTTTTTCCGATGGTAAAGACACCAAAAGTACGAAATTTGGTTGAAAACTCATGGAATTACGCTCCCGTGAAGTTAGCAGTCTCGGTGACATATACGCATCAGCAATTTTGCCGATTTTGAGCCCTGTTTTTGGCCAATTCTGCTGTTCCAGTTGACCAAACTCATAGCTATTTCTTTAGAACTCCATTTTTTCTATCAGTTGAGTACAAGAAACCACCCATTTACTGATTTGAACTACCCAATAAAGTGGTTACAAATTGGCAATTTGGCCAATTTTGCACAAATTAAAAAAGATGCCAATTTCAAAATAGGGTCCAGAATAAACAATGTAGACATTCTTGGTACTACAATAACATATCCTCTGTTCATTAGTCACGTCTCTAGGCCCCTCTTATATTACTATTGCTTTCTATTTTGATTTTTTATTCATACAAAAAATACAAAATTTACTGTTATGCAGACTACTGCATTATTGTAAAAATGGTATAAATAATATCAGTGCACTAGTGAAAGAATATCAGACTCCCCAGTTGACATGTACTGGACGTGTGGTATGATTTGCTTACTCCTGAACATTGGTAAAAATCGAACATTTCTGCTACTTTGAGCTCAATTTCAAGGTCGTTTTCATTGTGAAATTAATCAAAATAATCTCTATTTCTATAACATGTTTTCCATTTTATCACATGAAACCATGAAAACGAGAATACAACAATAAATACTATATGAAAATACACCTCAAAATCAGCGTTTTAATCCAAAAAAACAGTCAGTTTTTTTCTCATTATGCACTGCGTGCTGCAGGATTTTTTTTATGTGGTGCACACTGACCACACAGACCCATTCTCTCACATGTGGGCCTACCAGCTTTCTCCTGCTTGATTTGAAGCCGCTATAATTTATGCATATTAATACGTCCGAAACACTGGCTTGTAAGACGTATGTATACGACCAAAACAGTCAAAGGGTTAAACAAAATGGGTCCTACATGGATGACAGCAAGGAAATGAATAAGCTACTCAAGTCCCAATATGACTCGGTTTTTAGCGAGCCGCTAACCAAACTGAGAGTTGAAGACCTAAATGAATTCTTCGTGAGAAACCCACAGAATCTGGTAGACACAAATCTATCTGATATTATTCTGATGCCAAATGACATGCCCATGCACTCTGCCCCAGGCCCAGATTCATGGAACTCCATGTTCATCAAGAATTGCAAGAAGCCCAAATCACGCGCTTTTAACATCCTATGGAGAGGGAGCCTGGACATGGGTCATCCCACAGCTGCTAAAAACAACAGACATAGCCCCAATCCACAAAGGGGGCAGTAAAGCAATAGCAAAGAACTACAGACCGACAACACTAATGTCCCATATCATAAAACTCTTTGAAAGGGTTCTAAGAAGCAAGATTGCCACCCATCTAGATACCCATAGTTACACAACCCAGGGCAGCAGGGGTTTAGAGCAGGTTGCTCCTGTGTGTCCCGGCTACTGGACCAATATGACAAGGTCCTGGATGCTTTAGAAGGCAAACAAAATGCAGATGTCATATATACAGACTTTGCATAAGCCTTTGACAAGTGTGACCATAGTGTAATAGCACACAAAATACATGATAAAGGAATAACAGGAAAAGCTGGCAGATGGATCTATAAATTCCTAGCAAATGGAACAAAAATAGTAGTAGTAAACAGAGTAAAGTCTGAGGCGGCTACGGAGAAAAGCTCTGTTATACAAGACACAGTACGCACTCCCATCTTGTTCCTCATCCTCATATCTGACATATGGTGCCCCATGGCCTGATCGCTAAAGCTCTCGCTTCACACGACGAGGGTCTGTGCTCGATTCCCAGCATAGGTAGAAACATTAGGGGTGTTTCTTTACACCGGTTGTCTATGTTCATCCATCAGTAAAATGGGTACCTAGGAATTAGTCGACTGGTGTGGGTCACATCCTGGGACAAGGGCCTAATTTGCCCGAAATGCTCTGCATACCAAGGGGTTTTCTATATAGTAGTATGTCACTGATGTTAGCTAGGCCTGTATACCATGTACATGTACCTGTAGTAAATAAAGATATTATTATTATTATTTTTATACAAGGATATAAGCCACAGTGCCGTGTCTTCCTCTGCAGATGACATCCAAATTTGCATGACAGTCTTTCATTGAAGACAGCAAGTCTCCAGGTGGACATCAACCAAATCTTTAAGTGGGCCAAAGAAAACAATATGAAATTCAATGAAGAGAAATTTTAACTACTCCGATATGGAAAACGTGAGGAAATTAAAACTGCATCAGAGTATAAAACAAATTCCAACCACACAATAGAGCAAAAAACTAATGTAAAAGACCTGGGAGTGATCATGTCAGAAGATCTTACCTTCAAAGACCATAACATTGTACGTATCAATCACATCTGCTAGAAAAATGACAGGATGGATAATGAGAACCTTCAAAACTAGGGATGCCAAGTCCATGATGACACTCTTCAGGTCGCTTGTTCTATCTAGGCTGGAATATTGCTGCACACTAACAGCACCTTTCAAGGCAGGTGAAATTGCTGACCTAGAAAATGTACAGAGAACCTTCACGCCACACATAACTGCGATAAAACACCTCAATTACTGGGAACGCTTGAAGTTCCTCAACCTGCACTCCCTAGAATGCAGGTGGGAGAGAGACATGATCATATACACTTGGAAAATCATAGAGGGATTAGTACCAAATTTGCACATGAAAATCACTCCCTATGAAAGCAAAAGACTCAGCAGATGATGCAACATCCCCCCAATGAAAAGCAGGGGTGCTACTAGCACAATAAGAGACAACACATAAAGTGTCATGGGCCCCAAACTGTTCAATTGCCTCCCAGCATACATAAGGGGGATTAGCAATAGACCCCTGGCTGTCTTCAAGCAGGCACTGGACAGGCACCTGAAGTCAGGACCTGACCAGCTGGACTGTGGTTCATATGTCAGTTTACATGCACCAACAAGATCCACCATGAGGCCTGGTCACAGATTGTGCCACGGAGGCATTGACCCCCGGAACCCTCTCCAGGTATACTCCAGGTACACCTCTTGATTTCTCTTTTTCTCATTACTGTCTGCAAAATATTGTCAATTTGGAGCCTGAAGTAAACACTCTTATGTTTTAAATTATATCACAAGAAGAAAAATAAATACCTGTCCTTTGAGGTCTCTGTTGCTTATTCACTGCTGCTTCCTTTTGGCGCTTGAAGTCCTGGCGTAATTCTTCCCTAAGCTCTTCTGGAATAGCTTTCAGAAAACTTTCATCCACCTACAAAAGCAACAATCATTAGTCTAATGCAAGGAGATATGCTAAATAATGTAAATTTACTTTCAGAAAATGACTTTAAAATCAGTGGAATACAGTGGAACCTCGGTTTTCATGATAAACCTTTCTAAAAAGTCTGATGAAAACCGAATCGTATGAAAACTGAAGCAATATTTCCCATAAGAAATAATGTAAATCCAATTAATCCATTCCAGACACCCAAAAATATTAACAAAAAGTACATTTTATAGAGAATAACTATAGTTTTACATACAAACATTAATGAGAAATAAATATAAATGAATAATGAAATGGATAAATGAACATTTAACATCACTTTTACCTTTATTGAAGACTCTTGTTGGTGTATGGAAGATGGCGAGGAGGGAAGAGGGAGGAGGAGAGGTTATTGTTTTTAAAGGGAATCCCCTTCCATAAGGATTTCAGGTATCAAGGCCCTATCTGGGGTCACTTCCCTTCTTTGTCTTTTACTGGCACTAGGATCAGCTTGAGAGTCACTGTACCCCTGTCACAAAAAATCTGTCCAGAGAGGTCTGTTTCTGGCATCTCTCTAAGATTTGCCTACAATGAGACAAGGCATTGTCCCATTAACTCATGGTTAATGAATTTACTAAAAATTTATACGAATAAACACAAAATCACATGAAAATTCAGTTACAGTGTGGGTTGTTCACTGAATGGTAGCAACGGGTGTACTGACACTAGTGGGCAGTCATGGCTTTGTCTCAAGAGAGAGTTAAAGAGGTAAACAAGGGTAACGTGTGATGTCGTCACTCATTTTGACCCATACAAGCTCTAGCATGCGAGTTGTATTCCAAACCATTGTCGTATACCATGCAAAAATTTTTGCATCCCAACAGGACATAAACCAAGTTGGACTTATTCCAAAGTGGATGAATACCAAGGTACCACTGTATAAAGGATATATATATCAGATTTCAACACACAGCATCAAAGGAAAAATTCTCTCATAGATTGGCGCATGGATAATCAATTTTATTATTATTATTGCTATTATTATTTTTTAACACAACGGTCATCTCCCACCAAGGCAGGGTGACCTGAAAAAGAAGGAACAAAGTTCTTCCTTTTACATTTAGTAATTTATACAGAAGGGGTTATTAGTTCCTTGCTCCCAGCATTTTAGTCGCCTCTTGTGACACGTATGACTTACAGAGGAAGGATTCTTCTCCACTTCCCCATGAAGTTATTATTGCCAGTATATTCTTGGAGAAGTGTTAAACATGCTGTGGTCATACATTACCTAAGAAATGGAAAATAACAGACCAACATACAATTGGTTTGCATAAATACAAAATCTACCTATTTACCATTTTCAAATTACTGTACCAAAAATTATCTAAATTACAACAAAGAAATGTAAGATGATTATACATTTTACTCATTGGAATACATGTTGAATCAGATTTTACAATTAATGAACAAGTATAATGCATATATATTCATTCCATTGGCATTCCAAGGTCCTGCATAGAGCCCACATTTAAGGTGATTTTGGAAGGTTCTAGGGTTCAATTGGCATATAAAATTGTTGTCAATGACTCTAGGCAGTATGGGAAACTCTTTGTCATCTTCAAGTAATTATTCAGAGTGCCCTAACTCCTTTCCAAGGAAAGTGAGGAATTCAGATGTGAAGCAGTACTGCTCCAGACTTGGGAGAGGGGGTTTCCCAATATTTTTCAATCACTCATAAGAGGGAATAATGACTATTTGGACTTACTTTCATCATTCATTAAAAATATGGCCCACAATTAGGAAAAAATCTGCTGACTGCTGTACTAAAGAATATAAACATAAATCAAGAACACCACTTAAAAATAAGGAAACCCAAATTGTAAACACACCTGAGAAAAACTAGTAATTAATGCTTCATTTTGTGCATCTTCTGAAACAAGTGAAGAGTTACTATTGCAATCTGCCTCTTCAGCAATTGTGGCAGTAGCAATTAAGTTACCACTGGATCTTCTCTCACTGTGTTTCTGGCAGTCATCTTTAGTGCTGTATGGAACATCCTTTCCACTCTCATTTACTGCTATAAAATCTTCTAAATCATTTCCTCCACTTAATTCAACAAAATGTGATGTCAAAGTACCTTTTCCAGGAATCCTAGGCACCTTTGCAAAGTCAGACTCTTGTGTAGATGATTTCTTGGCAGGTTGTACGTAACCTGATGTACTTGGTTTTGGTTCCTCAGTTATCACCAATCTGTCACCACCAGCAACCCCATCACCAAGTGTTGGAATAATATAACCCTGCTGACTGTACTCAGCTATTACTTGGTCTCTTATCTCTTTAGGAAGAGCCATGAGAACTTCAAGGTCAATGTTGTCTTTTTGTGAAGTTTCGTTTGTTAGAGACACTTGTGCATCACCACTTGGTGCAGGTACAGCAGTACTAGATCCTAGTAGTGCCCCTGGTGTTTTTGAGTGAATTTTTTCTCCTGCCACTTGCTTCAAGTGGCAGAAGCCTACATTGATATGAGAAAATTTATTATCCTCAAAAGTTGTGTGATCGGTTGCTGTAGAATTTATGGGACTGATGGAAGGGCTAACTGTCTTGTTGGTGCTGCTCTTGGCTATTAGAAAGTTTTTAATAGAAGTTCCACCAGATCCAAAACCTCCCGATGAACCTTGGTGCCCCTCCAGACGTGACACCTGTAAGGCACAGAACATGTACTGTATTATATCAAATTCATTCTTGTTATTATTATATGGCTTAAAAAACACAAGAATATATTTCTGTATTAAATCTGTATGTCTTATAATCACAAAATTAACAATAATTTAAAAAGTAATACTTAAAACCCTTTCCTTTCATACTGTTACATCAGACTTTCCTCATCAATCATAAATTTTTACAGTATCAATGGTCTTACAAACAACTTAAAGTTTTGCTAAAGTTATGAATGAAAGGTTAAAGCAAAGCAGTGATGTGAGGCTTTATGCTCTTGGATGTAAACAAAGTAACCTGATGCTCAGACTCTTACCTACAAAACATTCTAGACCTACAGATTCTCCTGACGTCTTTCTTAACTTCAACACATCAGCCTTCATTTCTCTGCCCAACTTATCACCATTCATCTCTAATGTGCAGTGCTGAACAAACCTTCCCAGCTCAGTGCTTCCCTGGACCTATCACATGACTAAGAAAGTTTTGCTACACTTCACCTAACACATGGCTTTAATAATATATGGAATATAATGAAATTAGATATGGAATATAATGGCTTGGGAAAGCATCTCCAATCACAACATGGGTGTCTATAAGAAGACAGGTTCAATGTATCGAACAATAAATTTACAATCACTTTTCAGGAAAGCATTAACTTCATAAATGGGAGGACCTACTGCATATAGATGTTAATTTTTTAATACACTGGCTGTTTCCCACCAAGATAGGGTGATCCAAAAAAGAATAAGCATTTCCACCATCACTCAATCCACCACCATCTTGACAGAGACGTGTCTACATTGTAGCTCAGATGCTTCTCCAAACTGTAATATCCCCACCCCTCCTTCAGAAAGCAGGCATTGTACTTTCCACCTCCAGGACTCAAGTCCAGCTAACTGGTTTCCCTGAATCCCTTCATAAATGTTACTTTGCTCACACTCCAACAGCACATCAAGTCATAAAATCACTTGCCTCCACTCCTATCTAACACACTCACAACACACCTATTGGATGTTCAAACCCCTTGCATACAAAACCTTCTTTACCCCCTCCCTCCAACCTTCTCTAGGATAACCCCTACCTCTCCTTCCCTCTGTTACAGATTTAAACATCCTCCAAGTCATCCTATTTTGCTATATTCTCTCTAGATGTAAAACCTACCTCAATTACCCCTCCTTAGCCCTCTATTATTATTTCTTAGTTATGGGCTTGGTCATGGTTTTGGTGATAATTTTTGAAATATTTTGGGTTACCTAGTGTGACCCAGTTTGACACAGTCAAAACTTCAAATTAAGTATGAACAAAAAAAAAAATGAACACACTTGGATCCCAACATTAAGTACGAACACATGAAGAGTGTACACACCTGGATCCCAACACCCCTGAAGTCCTGAGGCTGAACCTTTACTTGGTGCAGCAAAGACAATGCCTCTCTGTAAATATTAATGAAGTTAGTTAAGCTAATCAACCATAAATCATGAAGAACAATAAATTACATATTGCTGAAAGATCATCTGAATATTGCACTTAACCCTTTAAGGGTTCGTGCCATTGTTCTACGGGTTTAAGGGGGGAGGCGGGCAATTTTCCGCGCGCGCTCACCGAAAAATCGAAAAAATATGGAAATTGAGTTATATATACTGAAAAATAGCTCAACTCTTTGGCAACACAATGGTACCAGAATGAATCTTCTACGACGTTTCTACAAGAAATTATAGTCATTTATATCAGGTATGGTGACGGCGATGTTGGTACCGAGTCTGCTCACGGCCTATATATTTTTTGGAGTTATTTTCTTGTTTTTTATCGCCTTTTCTTGCATTATTCTTTCTAATATAATAACTGACTATTTGGCATCATAAAACAGTAGGTGGAGCTTATCGGCAGACTTAGTGACTACCGGGAACCAGACGGGAACGCTCAGCAGTGTTCCTGCTCCCGAGGTGCCAGCCAGGAATCACCCATTATTTCGCTTATATCAGCTTATATATCAACTCTACGGCTTATTTGTCTATCAGAATTGATCTAATATGATATAATAAACACTCTAAATAACATACAAACATGTTATATACTCTAGACTGAATAAAATAGGCCATAATATGGCCCAGAGATTATCGGGAATATTTCGATATAAAAGTGTAACTGGTCACCCTGTCGTCTCTGAGTAAGAGAAAACGGTGTTTAGAGGCTAACTGCACTAGAACATCAGTTTACTAAGAAATACACCCAAACAAACGCGATTTTCGCGAAAAATTTTTTTTTTTTTTTTTGAGACGGGGGCCGGCCGGCGTTCCCGGCCGATATCTCGGAAGTAACTTATTCACCTATAATTTGATGTGGGTCCTTTATTACTTAATTAAATGGAATAATATTCACAGATATTGTAGAATAATGATTTCTCTTATTTTGACCGTAGAATTTTTGGAAATACAGTGGACCCCCGCATAGCGAACGCCTTGCATAGCGAACAATCCGCATAGCGAACGCTTTGTTCGCTGAAATTTTGCCCCGCATAGTAGACAAAAAACCGCTCAGCGAACTTCGTCCGAGACGCGTCCAATGTGGGCCCTCGGCCAGCCTCACATGTGCCGCCCGTCCCATTGTTTACCAGCTAGCCTCCGCGGTAACATTCAAGCATACACTCGGAATATTTCGTATTATTACAGTGTTTTCGGTGCTGTTTCTGGAAAATAAGTGACCATGGGCCCCAAGAAAGCTTCTAGTGCCAACCCTGTGGTAAAAAGGGTGAGAATTAGTATGGAAATTAAGAAAGATTTTGAAGGGTTTGGGGCTAACCCTGAGAAGCCTATGCCAGTTGTGGAATCCATTGTGCCTACTTCAAAAATTAAGGAAATGTGTGCACAGTGGGTTGAACTGCAAACCTTTATGGATGAAAATCACCCTGACACAGCTGTTGCAAGCCGTGCTGGTGACTATTTCAATGACAATGTTATGGCCCATTTTAGGAAAGTCTTGAAGGAACGGGAGGTACAGAGCTCTATGGACAGATTTGTTGTGCGACAGAGGTCCAGTGACTCTGAAGCTGGTCCTAGTGGCATTAAAAGAAGAAGGGAAGTAACCCCAGAAAAGTACTTGCTACCTCAAGTCCTAATGGAAGGGGATTCCCCTTCTAAACAGTAAGAAGATAATGCTCTCCCCTCCTCCCATCCCATCAATCATCACCAGATCTTCAATAAAAGTAAGTGTCATGTAATTGTGCATGCCTTTTTCAGTTTGTGTGTACTAAAATTAACATTTTTTTGTGGTAAAAAAATTTTTTTTTCATACTTTTGGGTGTCTTGCACGGATTAATTTTATTTCCATTATTTCTTATGGGGAAAATTAATTCGCATAGCGAACATTTCGCATAACGACCAGCCCTCTTGCACGGATTAAGTTCGCTATGCGGGGGTCCACTGTATTCCAAATACTTCGGGAGTTATGTGGGAGTAAAGGGCAGATTTTTTTGCCATATTCCAGATACTAACAAACTTTATTTTTTTGTGAAATAACGATAAGGTATTTAGAGGGAAATCTTACGGTCCGAATTAGTATTAGCATTGTACTCTCGGCACCAAGTGTCCAAACCACCTTACGTAGCCGCATATAAGAGTTACATCAACATCAAGGGCATTTTCAGTAAATCAGTCTTTTCTCAGTTGTTGTTTGAGGTATATTTTTTATAAATATTTTCAAGAAAGAGTGAGAACACTTTGTCTTGTGCACCAAAACTGGAGAAAATCGGACGGTAAATAAACGAGTTACGAAATTTGCCCTGTAGCCCCCTTAAAGCCAGGGCCCATGCCATAGTACTATGTGATGAACTCAGCTCACTCACATAAGCTGTGAGTGGTAAATTTGGGCCTAGATACAAGAGAGTGGCTCTATGTGGTAAGTGTGCACGTAAAAAAATATCCTACAATATGAAAAAAAAATGTTATGGAGGGAGTAGTAGGTAATTTTGGGGTGCCAGGGGTAAATGTAAATGGGGAGCCTTTAATTGAGCTATGTGTAGAAAGAAATTTGGTAATAAGTAATACATATTTTATGAAAAAGAGGATAAATAAATATACAAGGTATGATGTAGCACGTAATGAAAGTAGTTTGTTAGATTATGTATTGGTGGATAAAAGGTTGATGGGTAGGCTCCAGCATGTACATGTTTATAGAGGGGCAACTGATATATCGGATCATTATTTAGTTGTAGCTACAGTTAGAGTAAGAGGTAGATGGGAAAAGAGTAAGGTGGCAACAACAAGTAAGAGGGAGGTGAAAGTGTATAAACTAAGGGAGGAGGAAGTTCGGGCGAGATATAAGCGACTATTGGCAGAAAGGTGGGCTAGTGCAAAGATGAGTAGTGGGGGGGGGTTGAAGAGGGTTGGAATAGTTTTAAAAATGCAGTATTAGAATGTGGGGCAGAAGTTTGTGGTTACAGGAGGGTGGGGGCAGGAGGAAAGAGGAATGATTGGTGGAATGATGAAGTAAAGGGTGTGATAAAAGAGAAAAAGGTAGCTTACGAGAGGTTTTTACAAAGCAGAAGTGTTATAAGAAGAGCAGAGTATATGGAGAGTAAAAGAAAGGTGAAGAGAGTGGTGAGAGAGTGCAAAAGGAGAGCAGATGAAAGAGTGGGAGAGGCACTGTCAAGAAATTTTAATGAAAATAAGAAAAAAATTTGGAGTGAGTTAAACAAGTTAAGAAAGCCTAGGGAAAGTATGGATTTGTCAGTTAAAGACAGAGTAGGGGAGTTAGTAGATGGGGAGAGGGAGGTATTAGGTAGATGGCGAGAATATTTTGAGGAACTTTTAAATGTTAAGGAAGAAAGGGAGGCGGTAATTTCATGCACTGGCCAGGGAGGTATACCATCTTTTAGGAGTGAAGAAGAGCAGAATGTAAGTGTGGTGGAGGTACGTGAGGCATTACGTAGAATGAAAGGGGGTAAAGCAGCTGGAACTGATGGGATCATGACAGAAATGTTAAAAGCAGGGGGGGATATAGTGTTGGAGTGGTTGGTACTTTTGTTTAATAAATGTATGAAAGAGGGGAAGGTACCTAGGGATTGGCGGAGAGCATGTATAGTCCCTTTATATAAAGGGAAAGGGGACAAGAGAGATTGTAAAAATTATAGAGGAATAAGTTTACTGAGTATACCAGGAAAAGTATACGGTAGGGTTATAATTGAAAGAATTAGAGGTAAGACAGAATGTAGAATTGCGGACGAGCAAGGAGGCTTCAGAGTGGGTAGGGGATGTGTAGATCAAGTGTTTACATTGAAGCATATATGTGAACAGTATTTAGATAAAGGTAGGGAAGTTTTTATTGCATTTATGGATTTAGAAAAGGCATATGATAGAGTGGATAGAGGAGCAATGTGGCAGATGTTGCAAGTACATGGAATAGGTGGTAAGTTACTAAATGCTGTAAAGAGCTTTTATGAGGATAGTGAGGCTCAGGTTAGGGTGTGTAGAAGAGAGGGAGAATACTTCCCGGTAAAAGTAGGTCTTAGACAGGGATGTGTAATGTCACCATGGTTGTTTAATATATTTATAAATGGGGTTGTAAAAGAAGTAAATGCTAGGGTGTTCAGGAGAGGGGTGGGATTAAATTATGGGGAATCAAATTCAAAACGGGAATTGACACAGTTATTTTTTGCTGATGATACTGTGCTTATGGGAGATTCTAAAGAAAAATTGCAAAGGTTAGTGGATGAGTTTGAGAATGTGTGTAAAGGTAGAAAGTTGAAAGTGAACATAGAAAAGAGTAAGGTGATGAGGGTATCAAATGATTTAGATAAAGAAAAATTGGATATCAAATTGGGGAGGAGGAGTATGGAAGAAGTGAATGTTTTCAGATACTTGGGAGTTGACGTGTCGGCGGATGGATTTATGAAGGATGAGGTTAATCATAGAATTGATGAGGGAAAAAAGGTGAGTGGTGCGTTGAGGTATATGTGGAGTCAAAAAACGTTATCTATGGAGGCAAAGAAGGGAATGTATGAAAGTATAGTAGTACCAACACTCTTATATGGATGTGAAGCTTGGGTGGTAAATGCAGCAGCGAGGAGACGGTTGGAGGCAGTGGAGATGTCCTGTCTAAGGGCAATGTGTGGTGTAAATATTATGCAGAAAATTCGGAGTGTGGAAATTAGGAGAAGGTGTGGAGTTAATAAAAGCATTAGTCAGAGGGCAGAAGAGGGGTTGTTGAGGTGGTTTGGTCATTTAGAGAGAATGGATCAAAGTAGAATGACATGGAAAGCATATAAATCTATAGGGGAAGGAAAGAGGGGTAGGGGTCGTCCTCGAAAGGGTTGGAAAGAGGGGGTAAAGGAGGTTTTGTGGGCTAGGGGCTTGGACTTCCAGCAAGCGTGCATGAGCATGTTAGATAGGAGTGAATGGAGACGAATGATACTTGAGACCTGACGATCTGTTGGAGTGTGAGCAGGGTAATATTTAGTGAAGGGATTCAGGGAAACCGGTTTTCTTATAGTCGGACTTGAGTCCTGGAAATGGGAAGTACAATGCCTGCACTTTAAAGGAGGGGTTTGGGATATTGGCAGTTTGGAGGGATATGTTGTGTATCTTTATACGTATATGCTTCTAAACTGTTGTATTCTGAGCACCTCTGCAAGAGCAGTGATAATGTGTGAGTGTGGTGAAAGTGTTGAATGATGATGAAAGTATTTTCTTTTTGGGGATTTTCTTTCTTTTTTTTTTGGGGTCACCCTGCCTCGGTGGGAGACGACCGACTTGTTGAAAAAAAAAAAAAAAAAAAATGAAAAAAAAAAAAACTGTGACCGGGTTTTTGGTTTAAAACAGCGAACTTGTGGTGTATTTTTGCATGGCTTTTACGAGTGTATTCATGGTTTCTTGGTCTCCTTTGACAGAATCGAAGATATATTACAGAATTAGAGATGATTTTGATTTTTTAGGTCTGGAAATACCTTGAAATTGAGCTAAAAGTAACAGAAATGTTCAATTTTTGCTGATGTTTAAGAGTAAACAAATCACATCACGCATCCAATATACATCAACTGGTGGATCAAATAAGTGTTCACAAATGCAATGATATAATTTATACAATTATTACAATATTCCAATACAGTAAATATTCTAGTTTTTGGTGTGAATACAAATTCACTGTGTGAATAAAAAATCAAAATGGAATTCATGTGTAAAGCCTGGAAATGTAACTAATGAACAGATGAAATGTTATTTTAATACCAGGAATGCCTGCATTGTTTATTTTGGACCCTGTTTTGAAATTGGAATATTTTGAAATTTGTTTGAAATTGGCCAAATTACCAATTTCTGATCACTTTATTGGGTAGATGAAATAGATGACTGGGCAGTTTCTCATGCTCAATCAATAAAACAGAAGGCATACTTGCAAAATAGCTAAGAATTTGGACAATAACAATGTAATTGGCATAAAATAAGTATCAAAATGGGCAAAATTGCTGATGTGTAAATATCATTGACACAACAAAATTCATGATGCAGAATTTCCTCAATTTTCCATTAAATTTTGTACTTTTGTTTTATTACCTTCAGCAAAAGATTCTCTACAATTTTATAAGAAAACATACCAAAATTTTTTTTTTAAATTCTTGGACCCTGTGGACAAGTCTCAGAACAGGGGTCTGGACCCTGAAAGGGTTACTTAATTTCTAAAACAAAATGCTTTCATTAACATTTGATGCACTATAAAAACCACTGAAAACATTGATAAATTATAATTTACCACAAAACTCATCACATCATCTCCCACTAATAAATACAGTAGAAACCTCCAATGCAAAGTACTGGCCAAGTAAATGTACATAACTGCAACTTTGTGAAATTTGGGTTTGACACCCTGTTGTACAATGCATTCATTACGTCAGTGTTATAAATGACTTCTCACCTCTCTATGATAGATGATGAAGAAGTTGCTGAGGATATGGACACAGACTTTGCAATATTATCACAAACACCATGACCCATAAACTTAGCTGTCTCTACTGGAGCATCCTTTGCACGTACCTGAAAGAATATGATTTTGACTAGATATGGAGACAAATGGTATGAAGCCAACAAATGGTCAAAAAACACAACTGTGAAACAGGCTTCTTCATTCAATGGCTAGGTTGCAGTATGGATGGACTGTGAGAAAGTGGCACTGCAGGAAGCCTACCAGTCCTTCTGACAACCTGTTTATGTAAGACAAGTTGAGCTATAGGTTTGGAAAAACTGAAAACTTCTTTATTCTGCTGGATTGTATTTCATGTTCAGACTGGCACAGCTTCAGACATCTGTGTCGTGTTTTGTGCATTTCCTTCATGACCAGCTGAGCGCCCTTCCCGGATACCAGAAGTGCAGTCTGGTCCCTATGCATCATGCAGGCATTATTTAAGTTGTTAGCCCTGCAGGTACACTGATGTTCTTCCAACCTGAACTGAAGGCTACAGGAGGTCTCTCCAACATATTTCTGGTCACAACTGCCACATGGAATGATGAAGAAACTTCCATTATCATGGTTTTGCCAGTTGTCTTTTTGCCTGGTCAAGTTATTGATGGTGCTGGATATGACAGTGGTAACACCTATGTTGTTCTTGGCAGGGGTTTGTGTAATATATCCTGTGGTGTGGCTTGTAGCAAGAATGAGTATTCTGTCTGTTATTCTCCAGTTCTGACAAAGTTAAGATTTTGCATGCACAATCCATGCAGTCCCAGATGGTGTGTGAAGGAAATTTTTGCATCCAGAAAATCTTTAAGAATACTGCATTCTTCCACCAGGAATTCTGGGCTGGCATATGCCAATGAGTGGTTGTGGTGTACATAGTAGTGTATCATGTCATTCTTGTTAGTAGGTGCAGAGTTCAACCCAAAGGCAGATAAGCTCATTCTTGAAGCTGAATGGCCCCACTTGCAATTGCTGTAGGGGATTTTCCTAAGATTTCTAGAAAGCTCAGACCTCAACCATCTGTTGCAAGGATCAAAAGATTGTCCTGCAGTTGGCATCGTATATTTCTGCACAGACTGTATATAGAGAGCTCACACTTGTTTGGCTTGAGAGTGGTCAACAAATGTAGGTGAGGAGGAGGCCTGCAACCTGATCCCTCCCTCCCCATATTTTTTTTTTTAACACACCAGACAACTCCCACCAAGGCAGGGTGACCCAGAAAAGAAACACCTTCAAAGTTTTTCTTCTAACAATTTCAGGGTCGGTGCTGTATATCTACGGCTTTGAAGCCAGGGTCCAAATCTATACCATGAGCTCAGCTCACTCAGATAACCTGTGAGCAGTAAATTTGGGCCTAGATATGAGAGAATACATCTATGTGGCAAGTGTGCACCACATAAAACAAATCCTGCAGAACGCAGTACATAATGAGAGAAAAAATGAGACCGTAATTTTGGATTAAAACAGCAACTTTGCGGTGCTTTTTCCTATGTTTTTTTTACAGTTGTATTCACGATTTCTTGGTCTCACTTGATAGAATGAAATATATATTACAGAAATGGAGATCATTTTGATTGGTTTTAGTAGTGAAAATGACTTGAAACTGAGCTCAAAGTAGTGGAAATGTTCAATTTTTGCTGATGTTCAAGAGTAAACAAATGTCGTCACGAGTCTAATACATGTCAGCTGGTGAGTCTATGTTCACAAATGTGGTAATATTAATTATACAGTGGTCCCTCGTCTATCGTCGTTAATCCGTTCCTGGAAGTGTGACAATTATCGATTATCGAATCAATTTTCCCCATAAGAAATAATGTAAATACAATTAATCCGTTCCTGACACCCAGAAGTATTAAAACAAAAAAAATTTTTACATGAAATATAGATGTAGAACATAAACAATACAATGGGACATGATGAATGAAACATTAACAGCATAAAACTTACCTTTATTGGCGATTTTTCTTAGTGTATGGAAGACTGGAGGAGGAGAGAGATTGGATTAGTTACTGTTTGGAAGGGGAATCCCCTTCCATCAACACCTCAAGTACCAAGTCCTTTTCTGGGGTTACTTCTCTTCAAGTTTCTTAATGCCACTAGGACCAGCTTGAGAGTCACTGGAGTCCTGTCTCGCAAAAAAAGTGTCCAGAGAGCTCTGTCTCTGGCGTCTCTTTAACCCTTTGACTGTTTCCGACGTATAAATACGTCTTAAGAGCCAATGTTTCTGACGTATTTATACGCATAAATTCTAGCAGCTTCAAATCAAGCAGGAGAAAGCTGGTAGGCCCACATGTGAGAGAATGGGTCTCCATGGTCAGTGTGCACCATATAAAAAAAATCGGGGAGCCAGTGGTGCATTGTGGGAATGCCATTTCAGTTGTCATTTTTCAGCATGTCTAGCGGTAAGAAATATGTGATTCCCCAGCAAATCTGGGACTCTTCTCTTCCCAAGTGATGCTCTAACACAGATGGAAGTGTCAGTGAAGATCAATTTCATGATTTGGAGGAGTTTGAGACCAAAAGCAATGGAGGAGGAGGAGGGGGAGGAGGGGAGGAAGAGGAGGAGGAGGAGGAGGAGGAGGAGTGAAGGAAGAGGAGGAGGAGGAGGAGGAGGAGGAGAAGAGGAGGAGGAGGAGGAAGAAGAAGATGTAATAATATTGTTCCCTTGAAGCAAGAAAAAAAAAAGTCCACCCCATGACAGTGACAAGATAAGGGGAGATAACATCTGATAAGAGCTGACTTTGATGAGCGTAAAGGAGGGTAATACGTATTACATGACCATCGCCCTCCCTTTGTTTTTGCTGGTACACAAACATTTCTGTCTGTCTATTTGTCTGTCTGTCAAGCTCCCTGTCTGTCCATCTAGCTCTCTGTCTCAGAGAGAGCCACAAGACTGTGTCATCACGTTTACTCACATCTTCAAGCAGAGTATAGCACTTTGTCTGGATTTCTTGGGTTATCCTAGGTAATTTACACTATGTATACTTGTATTTATGTGTACCTGTGAGACAGAGATAGGCAGACAGATAGAAAGAGAGACAGATTGAAAGATATAGAATGAGGGAGAAAGATAATTAGATAGAATGGAGGAGGGGAAGCAGCATCCGACCCCATTGTTTTGACAGGCGGTAGGGGTAGTGACTAATGAGACAATATGTCACTTTGACAGCTGCCGACTTCTGACTCAAAACAATTATAAGCCACACACTCGCACACAAGACAAGGAGGAGGAGGAGGAGGAGGAGGAGGAGGAGGAGGAGGAGGAGAAGGAGAAGGAGAAGGAGAAGGAGAAGGAGAAGGAGAAGGAGAAGGAGAAGGAGAAGGAGAAGGAGGAGAAGGAGAAGGAGAAGGAGGAGAAGGAGAAGGAGAAGAAGAAGAAGAAGAAGAAGAAGAAGAAGAAGAAGAAGAAGAAGAAGAAGAAGAAGAAGAAGAAGAAGAAGAAGAAGAAGAAGAAGAAGAAGAAGAAGAAGAAGAAGAAGAAGAAGAAGAAGAAGAAGAAGAAGAAGAAGAAGAAGAAGAAGAAGAAGAAGAAGAAGAAGAAGAAGAAGAAGAAGAAGAAGAAGAAGAAGAAGAAGAATAATAATAATAATAATAATAATAATAATAATAATAATAATAATGATTGTTTGTTTGTTTGTTTTTGTAAACAAGTTTTGTAAACAATATATTGATAATTATGTTTGTGCTTATTGTGTTGTATACAACGAGTGTATATATATACATTGCACCTTACTTTGGTCTCATAGGCCACATAAGTTATGTGAAAAAATAAAATAGTGAAAAAAACAAAAAACCTTCAATTACAAGTAAACTAAAGTTTACCGGGTGAGCGGCAGTCGCGCTGTTGCCATACGCAGCTCATTTTCTGCAAACTTCACGGCTCTATATCTCGGTAAGTACCGATGGCAAAAATTTTTTTTTGGGACTAAAACACTCAGAAAAATAATCTTAACATTTTCATAAGAAAAAATAATTTTTTTTTTTTTGAATATTTGGCGACATAGAATGACAGTTTCAGAGAGGGGCCTGAAACAGTCAAAGGGTTAAAACTTCCCTAAAATGGGCCAAGACTCTGTCACTGTACAAGTTGCCAATATGGCTTTCAACATCCTTCTCAGGGTGATGTTTCTCCATAAATCTTTCCATCCTACCCCACATTTCAAAAATCTCCTTAATTTCTGAAGAAGGCACCTTCTTCCATCTCTCTTCCTCCTCCTCTGCAGCAAGATTCTGAGTTGCGATCTGTTGCTGTTCCTGCTGGAGCTCTTGCAGCTCCTCAGTGGTTAGCTCTTCGTTGTGGTCCTCCACCAACTCTTCCACATCCTCCAAACTCACATCCAACACCATGGAACTCCCCAATGCCACAACAGAGTTCACAATTGACATAGGCTCATCAGGGTCAGCCACAAACCCTTCAAAATCCCTCTTGTCGACACAATCTGGCCACAATTTTCTCCAGGCAGAGTTCAAAGTCCTGGTAGTCACTCCCTCCCAACCCTTACCTATAAGGCTTATGCAATGGAGGATACTGAAGTATTCTTTCCAAAAATCTCTTAGGGTCAAGTGAGTGTCTGAGGTCACATTCAAGCAGCTTTGAAATATTGCTTTGGTGTAGAGTTTTTTAAAGTTTGAAATGACCTGCTGGTCCATGGGCTGGAGGAGAGGAGTGGTACTCGGGGGCAAGAACTTTACTGTGATGAACCCAAACTCCTGCAGAATTAGGTCATCCAAGTTTGGAGGATGAGCAGGTGCATTGTCTATTACTAGGAGGCACTTCAGTACTAATTTCTTTTCCAGGAGGTAATTCTTCACACTAGGGCCAAACACTTCATTGGACCACTTGACGAAAATTTCCCTCGTGACCCATGCCTTAATCTTACAGAGACACCAGAAACAGACCTCTCTGGACAGATTTTTTGTGCGACAGGGGTCCAGTGACTCTCAAGCTGGTCCTAGTGGCATTAAAAGACAAAGAAGAGAAGTAACCACAGAGAGGGACTTGTTATCTGAAGTCATTATGGAGGGGGATTCTCCTTCCAAACAATAATTCTCCCTCTCTCCTCCCTATCTTCCATAAGCCAAGAAGAGTCTTCAATAAAGGTATGCAATACAGGTCCGCCATCACAAATCCGGCAATCAGTTATTTGGCTCCTTCAGTTATTTGGCACTAATTTCAGCTAGCATAATTTCAAATTTCCAGGGTCGCCACACCAGCCTGCTGGTACTGTTTGGTGGCGCTACTTGCTGCATAAGTCATGCTAATTTATTTTTCTCCATTAATTGTTATAACCTGCTTACTTTTAGCCCTAGCCATGGTTCCAATGAATAAAAGAAATGCTTTTTGTTGTGTAAAGCACCTACACAGTACATAGTCCATTAAAGATAAGGTGGCTTTGAAGCCACTGTCGGTTGCTATGAGCTCAGTTTCGTGATGCAGGAGAATATGCTTTATTATTACGCTAATATCAACACTACAGCTTATTGCCTATCATAGTTGATCTAATATGACATAATAAACAATATAAATAACATAAAACATGTTAAATACTCCAGAATAAATAATATTTGGCATAATACCGAGCAGTTTGACGGAGGTATGAAGAGGATACGAGATACAAGTACCATTCTCCTATCCCTGTCTTGGGGCTTATATGTACATATTAGAGAAAAAGGAGTGTAGCACAGGGCTAACTGTGATATACACTCGTACTGCACCATAAACCTGAAACAAAAAAGCTGTTTTCTCTATATAGATTAATACACATAGCAGCATATGTGTAGAGAACCTAGGATAACCCAAAAAAGTCAGACAATGTGGCTTATTTCTAGTACCTGGCTTGGGTTAGCATATATGATTTTTGGTAAATATTCGATTCCCAGTCAGGGTAGAAACACTGGGCGTTTCTTTACACCTGTTGTCTATGTTCACCCATCAGTAAATGGGTACCTGGGTGTTAATTGGCTGGTGTGGGTGTTATCCTGGGACACTGACCTAATTTGCTTGAAATACTCAGCATAACAAGCGGCTTTCTATATAGTAGTATGTCACTGATGTCAGCTATGTCTGTATCCCATGTACATGTATGTGAAGTAAATTATTTTTTTATTATTATTAACACACTGGCTGATTCCCACCAAGGCAGGGTGGCCCAAAAAACAAAAACTTTCACCATCATTCACTCCATCACTGTCTTGCCAGAAGGATGCTTTATACTACAGTTTTTAAACTGCAACATTAACACCCCTCCTTCAGAGTGTAGGCACTGTACTTCCCATCTCCAGGACTCAAGTCCGGCCTGCCGGTTTCCCTGAATCCTTTCATAAATGTTACTTTGCTCACACTCCAACAGTACGTCAAGTATTAAAAATCATTTGTCTCCACTCCTATCAAACACGCTCACGCATGCCCGCTGGAAGTCCAAGCCCTTCGCACACAAAACCTCCTTTACCCCCTCCCTCCAACCTTTCCTAGGCCGACCCCTACCCCGCCTTCCTTCCACTACAGACTGATACACTCTTGAAGTCATTCTGTTTCGCTCCATTCTCTCTACATGTCCGAACCACCTCAACAACCCTTCCTCAGCCCTCTGGACAACAGTTTTGGCAATCCTGCACCTCCTCCTAACTTCCAAACTACGAATTCTCTGCATTATATTCACACCACACATTACCCTCAGACATGACATCTCCACTGCCTCCAGCCTTCTCCTCGCTGCAACATTCATCATCCATGCTTCCCACCCATATAAGAATAAGAGCATTGGTAAAACTACACTCTCATACATTCCCATCTTTACCTCCAAAGACAAAGTTCTTTGTCTCCACAGACTCCTCAGTGCACCGCTCACCCTTTTCCCCTCATCAATTCTATGATTCACCTCATCTTTCATAGACCCATCTGCTGACACGTCCACTCCCAAATATCTGAATACATTCGTCTCCTCCATACTCTCTCCCTTCAATCTGATATCCAATCTTTCATCACCTAATCTTTTTGTTATCCTCATAACCTTACTCTATCCTGTATTCACTTTTAATTTTCTTCTTTTACATACCCTACCAAATTCATCCACCAACCTCTGCAACTTCTCTTCAGAATCTCCCAAGAGCACAGTGTCATCAGCAAAGAGCAACTGTGACAACTCCCACTTTATGTGTGATTATTGTTATTTTCTCATTTGTTTGTTGGGTTATCTTATTGAAACTTGGGCAATGCATGATGGGAAGATACTTCTTAATGTACACCAAAAATGAAAGAAATCAGACCATAAATAACGGGATTCACTTCTCAGTCATTAGCGGCCGCTTAGCGGTATATTTTTGTATGGTTTTTATGGTTATATTCTCGTTTTTTCGGTCTCATTTGATAGAATGGAAGATATATTACAGAAATTGATATGATTTTGATTGCTTACATGACACAAAAAGTACCTTGAAATTGCGCTCACAGTAGCAGAAAGGTTCTATTCTTTAGCGATGCTCAAGTAAACAATTGATGTCACCGTCCAATACCTCTCCGCCTGCCAGTCCAAATTCCAATACGCAGTCAAGAATGGGTTGACATTATTTATACAATTACAATAATGCAGTAGTCTGCATAACAGTAAATCATCTATTTTTTTTATGTGAATAAAAATTCCAAATGTTAAGCAAGAGTAATATAAGAAATATAAGAGGGGCCTGGAGCCATGACTAATGAACAGAGAAAATGTTATTTTAATGCCAGGAATGTCTGCATTGTCTATTCTGGACCCTATTTTTAAATTGGCATCTGTGAAATTGGTCAAATTGCCAATTTCTGACCACTTTATTGGGTAGTTGAAACAGGTGAATGGGCGGTTTCTTGTACTCAGTCGACAGACTAGAAGTAAGTAAGTTAATTCAGGTACTATACACAAATACAGTTACATAGATTATCATACATAGCAGTGTATGTATAGAGAACCTAGGATAACCCAAAAAAAAGTCAGACAAAGTGACTTATTTCCAGTACCTGGCTTGGGCTTGCCATGATTTTTGGTAAATATTGTTTTTTTCTGTTGTTTGTTGGGCTGTCTCATTGAAACTTGGGCAATGTATGATGGAAAGATGCTTCTTAACGTACACCAAAAATAAAAAAGACGGACGATAAATAAGGGAGTTCACTTCTCGGCCATTAGCCGCCTCTTTGTGGTATATGTATTTTCATATGGTTTTTATGGTTGTATTTTCGTGTTTTTGGTCTCATTTGATAGAATGGAAGAAATATTACAGAAATAGACATGATTTTGATTGCTTTTATGATGAGAAGTACCTTGAAATTGAGCTCAAAGAAGCGGAAATGTTCGATTTTTGCCGATGTTCAATGAACTTTGTGTAAGTCAAGTTGGCTAATTTCATTAAGTATTCTAACCTAACCACTCTGTAATCCGGCAAACTCAGTAATCCGGCACACTACAGGTCCCAATGATGCCGGATTTGTGATGGAAGACCTGTACTGATTTAATTGTTCATGTATTTATTTTATTTAGTTCTCATTGTTTTGTGTATGTAAAACTATAATTAATCTTTAAAAAACAATTTTTTGTGAATATTTTTGGGTGTCTGGAACGGATTAATTGTATTTACATTAATTCTTATGGGAATTATTATTTCGGTTGTCGACCATTTCGGTTTTAGGCTGGCCTTCTGGAACGGATTACGGGCAATAACTGAGGGTCCACTGTATAGCAAATTGTTCAGAATGTCCTCAATGGAATTTTTACACCCAAATCTCTTCTCTCAGAGTACATTTTCTCATGAATGTCAATATCAACAAGAATAATGATACAGAAAGTCTTTGAAGCATAAAATGAGCCAAAATCTGAATTTTTTTATTATGTGGACAGAATTTTGTGGTATTTGAAAATTCTGATTTTGTGAAGACTTTTAGTAACCTAACCTCAACTTCTGGCAACCTACCCCTATGGTAAACAAAGTTTACTTTGAATGACCTTTATTAAGAAAGCAGTACCCATTCATAAAGAGGAAGTATTGCATTTCAATATTTACATATGATTGAAATGAAAATTTGACAAAATTTAATTCAGCATTTTTTTTAAGTTTTTCATGGAATGAGAAACCACGTTTCTATCAAGCATTTTGCTGACCTTAAGTTTGAGAGTGATACACTTGCCCTTCAGTTTAACAGCATCAAGTCTATTCTCCAGTTCTACAGCCAGCTCACTGATGAACTTGTCAGCGTCACTCTGGCAGGTAAACCGAATGCCATAGTTCACCTCTGCTGAGACTGATTTCCTCTGTAAGTGCAAATATGCAATTTATATATTAATCACAAAATCAGTACACACATTACTGCCTCATGTTCTCCTAAGACACCTGAAAATTACTAAGTATCAGTAAGAAGTAATACAGTGGTACCTCGAGTTTCGAACAGCTCCCAACTCGAACAATTATGTACAGTGAAACCCCAGGTTTCAGCCACCCTAGGAATCGGCCGCTTCAGGTTTTGCCTGCATTTTTTGGCCAAATTTTGTCCCATGTTTCGGCTGGCGTACCAGACCTGTCTGCCTACCCGCACTTCCGCAACTCCCCGAGCAGGGGTTGTCAGCCAGTCTAGCATTGTTTATCCTTGAGTGAACATTACCCTGCACTCTCATCCTGCCTGCCTGCCAGCCAGGCAACCAGCCAGCCAGGCATCCAGCCAGCCAGCCAGCCAGGCATCCAGCCAGTCAGGCAACCAGCCAGCCAGCCAGGCATTGAGCCAGCCAGCCAGCCAGCCAGCCAGCCAGCCAACCAGCCAGCCAGTCAGCCAGCAAGCCAGCCAGCCAGCCAGCCAGCCAGGCATCCAGCCAGCAAGCCAGCCATTAATTGTGACTGTGAAAAGTGTGCAAAGTGGAATGAGTTGCAAGCTTTTGTTGAAAAGTACCACCCTGACCAAGCTGAAACAAACCATATCTGCAACATGCTCAGTGACAAAACCTTCTCCCACTTCAGGGAAATCTTAAAGAGATGCCAGAAACAGAGCACTCTTGACAGTTATTTTGTGCAACAGGGGTCCAGTGACTCTCAAGCTGGTCCTAGTGGCCTTAAAAGACAAAGAAGGGAAGAAACCCCAGATAAGGACTTGTTACCTAAAGTTTTTATGGAAGGGGATTCCCCTTCCAAACAATAAGTTCTCCCTCCCTGCTCCCCCTATCTTCCAGATGCCAGCAAGTCTCTTCAATAAAGGTTAGTAAATGTTATTTTAAATGTTTATTTAAATTGCAATTTATGTATAATATATGTGTATTTGTCTGTGTTGTGTGTATGTAAAACTATAGTTATTCTTTAAAAAATGTATTTTTTGTGAATATTTTTGTGGGTCTGGAACGAATTAATTTTATTTACATTATTTCTTATGGGAAATATTGCTTCTCCTTTTGGCCGTTTCGCGGTTAGGCCTAGCTCCTGGAATGAATTATGGCCGAAACCTGGTGTTTCACTGTAAGTATATTTTTGTAAGTGCTTTTGTAAGTGTATTTTTGGGGGTCTGAAATGGACTAATCTAATTTACATTACAGTATTTCTTATGGGAACAAATTCGTTCAGTATCGGCACTCAAACAGCCTTCTGGAACAAATTAAGTTCGTAACTCGAGGTACCATTATACAGTGGACCCCTCATAACGATTACCTCCGAATGCGACCAATTATGTAAGTGTATTTATGTAAGTGCGTTTGTACGTGTATGTTTGGGGGTCTGAAATGGACTAATCTACTTCACAATATTTCTTATGGGAACAAATTCGGTCAGTACTGGCACCTGAACATACTTCTGGAGTGAAAAAATATCGTTAACCGGGGGTCCACTGTACTGCTCTATTAGACAAAACTACAGAATCTATATACTATTTTTAAGGGATGTTTGCAATACAGATCCCTATTTCTGCTAAGCACAATATAGTGGTCACCAAAAGCACACACTCACCACATGCTCACTCTTCACTAAACGATCATCAATTCCTTGGCAGTAGTTAAAGAGGGATTGGCCTGTTCGAGACCCGAAGGCAGCTTGCAACTGACCAAGGGTTTTAGCCTGCAGGTCCCCACAAGTGTATATCCCTTCACCTTGCAAACGAGTCTCCAGAGACCAGCCAACACCTGAACAAGGGTTGTTTATCAATGTAAATAACAAGGAATGTGAGTGTTCATTGTAAGTACACATTTATATGTTATTCAAATAAAGTATTTTATTTGGTATGTTCCCATGGTTGGTGCATCATTAAACTAGTTAGCATGGAAATCAATCTGTATATTCCACAAAGCAAGTGATTATATCTAAATTATTAAAACTACAGTTGCGTTGAATGATCATGTTCTTTGTTTTTCCTGTGCTTAGAAAAGCAACTCTTTCAGGACCGCATAAACATCTCTATTCCACTTGGCATCAGGAATGTCTTTACATAATTATGAGTAAAATAAAAAACTAACAGCATATAGAAAAACAGGAAAGCATTCCAAAGATCTTATAAAATTTCCATTTTAGCAACTCCCATTATAGAAAAAAGATGTACTTTATGGCATACTATTCACTAGTTTTACAGAGTTGGTTGACATAAAGACAGGATGAATGTTAGTAAGAGTGAGCATTAGTTGGATAATGAGTGGTGGCAGGTTATCAGAGGCAAAATTTTGTCTCCATTTCCTTGACACAGGCAGCTGTTCCAAAACCTGCACTTAAGAGATGAACCTTATGATATTTCAGTCTGTCCTGGAACATTTTCCAGTTGTGACTCGACAATGGTCTAGGACAGTCTGCAATATTGTCATAATGTTTTTTCTCCATGGTATTGTGACTTTATGCTTTAATGGCAAATGTCTGTAGCAACACTGCATCACAATGAGATACAGAAACTCTGATGGGCTGTTAGGCATGAACAGGCTAGCATTCACTACTGAGTGGATCATTGTTCTGACTGTTGTCAGTAGCTGAAAATAACTTAGCCAGGCTCTTAACAGTCATCTTACACACTTTCCTACCAGTGTCAGCTTCCAGTTTCTTCATGTAATAACCTACTTGTAATTATGTTCATGTAATTACAGGAGCTTGTGATGTCTTATCATTATTTATTATGTAAAACAAAATTTAATTTCTAGTGACTGTGGCATTGATTATGCCCTCTTGTAACCAATTTCACTATCCTCGCACTCTGAATTATTATTATATTTAGGGGGAAGTGCTAAACTCATAGGGAGTCACATAGTGCTTGAGAATATAAGGGAGGAAATATAAAATTCTTTGGATCAGGAGCCCTCACCAGCATCAGGCCTTGAAGGAACCATTATGAAAAGAACTTTCTACTATCATTTTGGTACCTCTTGGTCTTTCCTTTCATGGTGTTAAGAAATCATCATTATCTATTCATAAAGATTTTTTACCACAACAGCCATTTTCTATCAGGGTAAGATAACACAAAGGAAATATATTCACAATCACTGATTCAATATAAAGCCAATTCCTTGGACTGAGAGTCCCCTCACTGGCATCAAGGCATTTCCCACAAGGGGACACATTTAATAACTTTCTTGCCAGAAGTGCACGAACATCACAATAAAATTTACCTTGTGAACTCGAACAAATCTGTCCATTCTTCAAGGTGCAGGCATGTACTTCCCACCTCCAGAACTCAAGTCTGGCTAACTGATTTCCCTGACTCTCCACATACTGTTAAGTTTACTAAACACAGTTTTGTCCAGTACAACATCCTTTTTTAACCAGGTATGTAACCATGCTCAGCAGGGCTCCACTATAATGCAATTTGTCTTAATAAAATCTTTAATATGGCATTCAATACAGTATCACAGTTTGTTTAAATTTTTGAACAAACCAGCCATCTCCCACCAAGGATGGGTGACCCAAAAATGAAACACCTTCACCATCATATATTCAATGGCTATCATGCCAGAAGTGTGCAGGCATCACAATTTCCATGCCCTTCCAAGCTGCAACATCCCCACCCTTCCTTCAGAGTGCAGGCACTGTACTTCCACCTCTTGTACTCAAGTCTGGCTAGCCAGTTTTCCTAAATCCCTCCATAAATGTTACCCTACTCATGCTCCATAAGAACATCATGTCATAATAACCATGTCTCTACTCATTCTGATCTAACATGCTTAATTAAGCCTGCTGGATGCTCAAGACCCTAGTACTCTAACCCTTCCTGGGATGAACCCTACCCCTCCTTCCTTCCACTCCAACCTTATACACTCTCTTAAATACATAAAAGCTTAATTTTTACTACAGTAATATTTTAATTTTGCATCAAAAGGTTACCTGGAAGTTCAGAGACCTTGTGGTCCTTCATATAGTTAGCAAGGTCTTCAGGGTCAGCCACATACTGACCATTGGGTTTAGCTCTTCTGGTAGCCATGCGAGCAACCAGAATGCTCGGTCCCATGCCGACTGAACATGGACACCCTGTTGCTGCCTGCAAATTAAGACAGAATTAATAGATTTATCATTTATGTATAAAACTGAAAGTCCCTGCTATCGCTTCTGACTTTCACTCTACGTGTATTCACACATTTCAAATGCAAATGTTTATGCATGCCCATAAAAACTTGGGTCTTTCAATTCAAAAAAGTTCTTCCATGTGAAAACAGTAACTTAAAAAAATTAAGCATAAAAAATGTCCAAATACTGTACTTAAATTCATGGTGAAGCAATAAACCTGTAATGGACATAAAATGCCTGGAAAATGGGAAGTAATCAGGTCTGATCCAAGGAAGAGTATAGTAGTTCTAAACCCTTGGAACATGAACCTTTCACCAGCATCAGGGCACACTCTTGAAGGGTAATCAGCACATAATATATTTTTTTTTTTTATTATCACACCGGCCGATTCCCACCAAGGCAGGGTGGCCCGAAAAAGAAAAACTTTCACCATCATTCACTCCATCACTGTCTTGCCAGAAGGGTGCTTTACACTACAGTTTTTAAACTGCAACATTAACACCCCTCCTTCAGAGTGCAGGCACTGTACTTCCCATCTCCAGGACTCAAGTCCGGCCTGCCGGTTTCCCTGAATCCCTTCATAAATGTTACTTTGCTCACACTCCAACAGCACGTCAAGTATTAAAAACCATTTGTCTCCATTCACTCCTATCAAACACGCTCAAGCATGCCTGCTGGAAGTCCAAGCCCCTCGCACACAAAACCTCCTTTACCCCCTCCCTCCAACCCTTCCTAGGCCGACCCCTACCCCGCCTTCCTTCCACTACAGACTGATACACTCTTGAAGTCATTCTGTTTCGCTCCATTCTCTCTACATGTCCGAACCACCTCAACAACCCTTCCTCAGCCCTCTGGACAACAGTTTTGGTAATCCCGCACCTCCTCCTAACTTCCAAACTACGAATTCTCTGCATTATATTCACACCACACATTGCCCTCAGACATGACATCTCCACTGCCTCCAGCCTTCTCCTCGCTGCAACATTCATCACCCACGCTTCACACCCATATAAGAGCGTTGGTAAAACTATACTCTCATACATTCCCCTCTTTGCCTCCAAGGACAAAGTTCTTTGTCTCCACAGACTCCTAAGTGCACCACTCACTCTTTTTCCCTCATCAATTCTATGATTCACCTCATCTTTCATAGACCCATCCGCTGACACGTCCACTCCCAAATATCTGAATACGTTCACCTCCTCCATACTCTCTCCCTCCAATCTGATATTCAATCTTTCATCACCTAATCTTTTTGTTATCCTCATAACCTTACTCTTTCCTGTATTCACCTTTAATTTTCTTCTTTTGCACACCCTACCAAATTCATCCACCAATCTCTGCAACTTCTCTTCAGAATCTCCCAAGAGCACAGTGTCATCAGCAAAGAGCAGCTGTGACAACTCCCACTTTGTGTGTGATTCTTTATCTTTTAACTCCACGCCTCTTGCCAAGACCCTCGCATTTACTTCTCTTACAACCCCATCTATAAATATATTAAACAACCACGGTGACATCACACATCCTTGTCTAAGGCCTACTTTTACTGGGAAAAAATTTCCCTCTTTCCTACATACTCTAACTTGAGCCTCACTATCCTCGTAAAAACTCTTCACTGCTTTCAGTAACCTACCTCCTACACCATACACTTGCAACATCTGCCACATTGCCCCCCTATCCACCCTGTCATACGCCTTTTCCAAATCCATAAATGCCACAAAGACCTCTTAAGCCTTATCTAAATACTGTTCACTTATATGTTTCACTGTAAACACCTGGTCCACACACCCCCTACCTTTCCTAAAGCCTCCTTGTTCATCTGCTATCCTATTCTCCGTCTTACTCTTAATTCTTTCAATTATAACTCTACCATACACTTTACCAGGTACACTCAACAGACTTATCCCCCTATAATTTTTGCACTCTCTTTTATCCCCTTTGCCTTTATACAAAGGAACTATGCATGCTCTCTGCCAATCCCTAGGTACCTTACCCTCTTCCATACATTTATTAAACAATTGCACCAACCACTCCAAAACTATATCCCCACCTGCTTTTAACATTTCTATCTTTATCCCATCAATCCCGGCTGCCTTACCCCCTTTCATTTTACCTACTGCCTCACGAACTTCCCCCACACTCACAACTGGCTCTTCCTCACTCCTACAAGATGTTATTCCTCCTTGCCCTGTACACGAAATCACAGCTTCCCTATCTTCATCAACATTTAACAATTCCTCAAAATATTCCTTCCATCTTCCCAATACCTCTAACTCTCCATTTAATAACTCTCCTCTCCTATTTTTAACTGACAAATCCATTTGTTCTCTAGGCTTTCTTAACTTGTTAATCTCACTCCAAAACTTTTTCTTATTTTCAACAAAATTTGTTGATAACATCTCACCCACTCTCTCATTTGCTCTCTTTTTACATTGCTTCACCACTCTCTTAACCTCTCTCTTTTTCTCCATATACTCTTCCCTCCTTGCATCACTTCTACTTTGTAAAAACTTCTCATATGCTAACTTTTTCTCCCTTACTACTCTCTTTACATCATCATTCCACCAATCGCTCCTCTTCCCTCCTGCACCCACTTTCCTGTAACCACAAACTTCTGCTGAACACTCTAACACTACATTTTTAAACCTACCCCATACCTCTTCGACCCCATTGCCTATGCTCTCATTAGCCCATCTATCCTCCAATAGCTGTTTATATCTTACCCTAACTGCCTCCTCTTTTAGTTTATAAACCTTCACCTCTCTCTTCCCTGATGCTTCTATTCTCCTTGTATCCCATCTACCTTTTACTCTCAGTGTAGCTACAACTAGAAAGTGATCTGATATATCTGTGGCCCCTCTATAAACATGTACATCCTGAAGTCTACTCAACAGTCTTTTATCTACCAATACATAATCCAACAAACTACTGTCATTTCGCCCTACATCATATCGTGTATACTTATTTATCCTCTTTTTCTTAAAATATGTATTACCTATAACTAAACCCCTTTCTATACAAAGTTCAATCAAAGGGCTCCCATTATCATTTACACCTGGCACCCCAAACTTACCTACCACACCCTCTCTAAAAGTTTCTCCTACTTTAGCATTCAAGTCCCCTACCACAATTACTCTCTCACTTGGTTCAAAGGCTCCTATACATTCACTTAACATCTCCCAAAATCTCTCTCTCTCCTCTGCATTCCTCTCTTCTCCAGGTGCATACACGCTTATTATGACCCACTTCTCGCATCCAACCTTTACTTTAATCCACATAATTCTTGAATTTACACATTCATATTCTCTTTTCTCCTTCCATAACTGATCATTTAACATTACTGCTACCCCTTCCTTTGCTCTAACTCTCTCAGATACTCCAGATTTAATCCCATTTATTTCCCCCCACTGAAACTCTCCTACCCCCTTCAGCTTTGTTTCGCTTAGGGCCAGGACATCCAACTTCTTTTCATTCATAACATCAGCAATCATCTGTTTCTTGTCATCCGCACTACATCCACGCACATTTAAGCAACCCAGTTTTATAAAGTTTTTCTTCTTTTCTTTTTTAGTAATTGTATACAGGAGAAGGGGTTACTAGCCCATTGCTCCCGGCATTTTAGTCGCCTCATACGACACGCATGGCTTACGGAGGAAAGATTCTTTTCCACTTCCCCATGGACAATAGAAGAAATAAAAAAGAACAAGAGCTATTTAGAAAAAGGAGAAAAACCTAGATGTATGTATATATATATATGCATGTGCGTGTCTGTGAAGTGTGACCAAAGTGTTAGTAGGAGTAGCAAGATATCCCTGTTATCTTAGCGTGTTTATGAGACAGAAAAAGAAACCAGCATACATTTATTACTTGTTGTATACGAATCAACATGAGCATTCCCAACACCAAGATTTTTAAGTACAAAACACACAATATGTCCATAAAGCCCTTCTCATATTCAAATTTTTTCCTCAACAAAATAGTAAGCTATGAAAATGCAGTTTTCTGTATATGATAGTGGAATTAATAATTTTCATGCAGCTTCAAAGGCAATAAAAATAAAAATACTGAGCTATCAAATCAAGTAAGAATTAGAAATAAAGGATTTAAATTAGATAAATTTAGATTTAGAAAGTACTGGGTTTTCAAACAGACCTGTCGATGAGTGGAATAATCTCCTAAGTCAAGTCATAGAAGTTAAAACCTAATTAAGTAGCTTTAAAGAGAGATTAGACAAATATACAGTGGAACCTCTACTTACAAGTGCATCCAGATACGAGCAGTCGCTCAGTCGATTTTTTGCTTCCAGACGCGAGCAAAATTTCCAGATGTGAGCGGGCCTCAAGGGAAATTCCTTGACGCTGATGAGGGGCTCTTGCTCTTGATCTAGGGAATTGGATCTCAGTTGTTTGTTGGACTGTCTAATTGAAACTTGGGCAATGTATGATGGAAAGATGCTTATTAACATACAATAACGGAGTTCACTTCTCAGCCATTAGCCTCCCCTTAGAGGTATATTTTCATATGGTTTTTATGGTTGTATTCTTGTTTTTTTGGTCTCATTTGATATACTACAGAAATAGATATGATTTTGATTGGTTTCATGACAAAAAGTACCTTGAAATTGAGCTCAAAGTAGCAGAAATGTTTGATTCTTTGGTGATGTTCAAGAGTAAACAAATGACGTCACCGTCCAATACCTGTCCTATTGGCACTGCCCCTCAACCTTCACATATTGGAAAGCTCTTCAACATGCTAGCAAAAGTGGGAGCAGACATCATTAGGTAGCAGTGGCAGACAACATGAAGCAGCAAAGGCAGACAACATGAAGCAGCAGTGGCAGACATGAAGCAGCAGTGGTAGACAACATGAAGCAGCAGTGGCAGACATGAAGCAGCAGTGGCAGACATCATGAAGCAGCAGTGGCAGACATCATGAGGTAGCACTGGCAGACAACATGAAGCAGCAGTGGCAGACATCATGAGGTAGCAGTGGCAGACAACACGAAGCAGCAGTGGCAGACAACATGAAGCAGCAGTGGCAGACAACATGAAGCAGCAGTGGCAGACAACATGAAGCAGCAGTGGCAGACATCATGAAGCAGCAGTGGCAGATAACATGAAACAGCAGTGGCAGACCTTATTGCACTCTATACTATAAGTGAGTTTCCGACGCTCAGTCCGCTCCATTTGCGGTGGAGGGAATTCTCGTCTTTTCCTTATGTTTCGTGCAGTTATTTTGCGAAATTTCATGTTTCTAACCATGGGTCCTAAGAAAGCAAATGCAAAGGACAGTGCTGAGAAGAAAAAGAGGATGATTTCCATGGAATTAAAGCAGGAAATCATAAATAAACAAACTAAGTGGAGGGTTAAGGACTTGGCCAGGCAGTACCAGCGTACCACTTCTACGATATGTACAATACTAAAGGAGAAGGAGTCAGTGACAAAGTGTAGCATTAAGGGTGTAGCAATTAAGTGTAGTATTAAGAGTGTAGCAATTAAGTGTAGCATTAAAAGTGTAGCAATTAAGTGTAGCATTAAGTGTAGCAATTACTGTATAAGTCATTCTATCTGACTTTTTTTGGGTTATCCTAGGTTCTCTACACATGTAGTCAGGAGGAATGGCCTCTGTGGTGGCCCTATAAACCCCAACAACAACAATGGCCACTGTCACCACCACTAGCCACATATATAATGACATGTATTTATTCATTCTAGTGTATATATCATGTTTCTATGTTATTAATATTGTTTATGTCATATTAGAGGAATTGTGATAGATAAATAAGCCGTAGAGTTGATATTACAAAAATTATTGAAGTATTTTGTAGTGCCTGGAATTCCACTGGAACGAATTAATTCTGTTTCAGTTAATTTAAATGAGGAAAATTGACTCTGCAAATGAGCAAATCCAGATACAAGCAAGGTCATGGAACGGATTAAACTCATAAGTAGAGGTTCCACTGTATAAGCAGGAATGGCTAGGTTTGATTAGTACATGAAATACTGAAGTAGACTCAATATTTCAGGTGAGTGAGAATGACTGGGATTCATTATCCACACTAACTGAGATTCATTATCCACACTAACTGAGATCTACCAACATTGAATCTTGGAAGGATGGCCTAATGAACTGTAGCCTTTTTCTGTCTCGTACCATGAGAAATAACATGGTGTGATATTATGCATGTGTTTTGTTTACTGTGCATATATTTTTATGGTACATATATAGCCTCGCCACACTTAGCAACGTACTCATTTACCAATGATTAGGACTTACAAAGGGCTCTCTGAGCAGTATGCATACCTAAATAATGTATATCAGAGCTGATTTCCTCTATTCTGTTTATTACAATATACAGTGCACTACTGTATAAACATTTAAAAATATATTAAAAATGTTATAAATGGTGCAAAAGTGACATTAAAACAATATCAAAGATGGTTGACACAAACCCACTACATGCCATTTTATTTTAATATTTTTTCCAGGTTAATAAAAGTGTTTTAAAATGACCCATAGACCTTTATTAATATTTCAGTGATGGTTATGATCCTCACATTTTAACAGGTCTAAGAAGTCAATATGAGCCAAATGAGTTTAATATGGAGGCCTGTGAGTCCGTGTGATCGAGCAAAGAAAGTAACATGTCATATCAAGAGTATGGGGCAGTATCCAATTTAGAGGTCCAAGTGCCCTAAACAGAACAACATTTAGGGGGATCCCTGCTGACAACTACTGCACTAGAGGAAATTAAATTTTAACATTAGTGCCAGAAGTATAATTGATTGTATGACTGCCATTGGCCTGCTGCCAGCATACCACCCAGGGTAGTACTACCGTCCTGCCAGATGACTGTGAAGCAGAAACCTGTAATTGTTTTACATGATGATAGGATTGCTGGTGCCTTTTTCTGTCTCATAAACATGCTGGATAACAGGTATATCTTACTACTTCTACTTACACTTAGGTCACACTACACAGGCACATGCATATATATACATACACAGATCTAGGTTTTTCTTCTTTTTTCTAAATAGCTCTCGTTCTTCTTTATTTCCTCTATTGTCCATGGGGAAGTGGAAAAGAATCTTTCCTCCGTAAGCCATGTGTGTCATATGAGGCGACTAAAATGCTGGGAGCAATGGGCTAGTAACCCCTCCTGTACACATTTACTAAACAAGAGAAGAAGAAAAACTTTATAAAACTGGGATGCTTGAATGTGCATGGATGTAGTGCAGACGACAAGAAAGAGATGACTGCTGATGTTATGAATGAAAAGTAGTTGGATGTCCTGGCCCTAAGTCAAACAAAGTTGAAGGGGGTAGGGGAGTTTCGGTGGGGAAAAATACATGGGATTAAGTCAGGAGTATCTGAAAGAGTTAGAGCTGAGGAAAAGGTAGCAATAATTTTGAAAGATCAGTTATGGAAGGAGAAGAGCAAATATAAATGTGTAAATTCAAGTATTATGTGGATTTAAATATGGGTTGGATGCGAAAAGTGGGTCATAATAAGCATGTATGAACTTGGAGAAGAGAGGAGTGTAGAGGAGAGAGAGAGAGATTTTGGGAGATGTTAAGTGAATGTACAGGAACCTCTGAACCAAGTGACAGAGTAATTGTGGTAGGGGAATTAAATGCTAAAGTAGGAGAAACATTTAGAGAGGGTGTGGTAGGTAAATTTAGGGTGCCAGGTGTAAAAGATAATGGGAGCATTTGATTGAACTTTGTATAGAAAGGGGTTTAGTTATAGGTAATACATATTTTAAGAAAAAGAAGATAAATAAGTAAACAATATATGATGTAAGGCATAATGACAGTAGTTTGTTGGACTATGCATTGGTAAATAAAAGACTGTTGAGTAGACTTCAGGATGTACATGTTAATAGAGAGGCCACACACATATTGGATCACTTTTTAGTTGTAGCTATAGTGAGAATAAAAGGTTAATAGTTGGGATACAAGGAAAATAGAAGCATCAAGTAAGAGAGAGATGAAGGTTCATAAACTAAAAGAAGAGGCAGTTAGGGTAAGATATAAACAACTGTTGGAGGATAGATGGGCTAGTGAGAGTATAAGCAATGGGGTCGAAAATGTATGGGGTAGGTTTAAAAATATAGTGTTAGTGTGTTTAGCAGAAGTTTGTGGTCACAGGAAAGTAGGTGCAGGGGGGAAGAAGGTGGAAGATTGGTGGAATGATAATGTAAAAAAGAAAAAGTTAGCATATGAGAAGCTTTTACAAAGTAGAAGTGATGCAAGGAGGAAAGAGTATATGGAGAATAAAAAGAGAATTTAAGAGAGTGGTGAAGCAATGCAAAGAGAGAGCAAATGAGAGAGTGGGTGAGATGTTATCAACAAATTTTGCTGAAAATAAGAAAGAGTTTTGGAGTGAGATTAACAAGCTGAGGAAGCCTAAGGAACAAATAGATTTGTCAGTTAAAAATAGGAGAGGAGAGTTATTAAATGGAGAGTTAGAGGTATCGGGAAGATGGAGGAAATATTTTGAGGAATTGTTAAATGTTGATGAAGATAGGGAAGCTGTGATTTCGTGTATAGGGAAAGGAGGAATCACATCTTGTAGGAGTGAGGAAGAGCCAGTCGTGAGTGTGGGGGAAGTTTGTGAAGCAGTGGGTAGAATGAAAGGGGGTAAGGCAGCTGGGATTGATGGAATAAAGATAAAAATGTTAAAAGCTGGTGGGGATATAGTTTTGGAGTGGTTGGTGCTATTATTTAATAAATGTATGGAAGAGGGTAAGGTACCTAGGGATTGGCAGACAGCATGCATAGTTCCTTTGTATAAAGTCAAAGGGGACAAAACAGAGCGCAAAAATTATAGGGGGATAAGTCTGTTGAGTATACCTGATAAAGTGTATGGTAGAGTTATCATTGAAAGAATTTAGAGTAAGACGGAGAGTAGGATAGCAGATGAACAAGGAGGCTTTAGGAAAGGTAGGGGGTGTGTAGACCAAGTGTTTACAGTGAAACATATAGGTGAACAGTATTTAGATAAGGCTAAAGAGGTTTTTGTGGCATTTATGGACTCGGAAAAGGCGTATGACAGGGTGGATAGGGGGTGGTATAGGAGGTAGGTTACTGAAAGCAGTGAAGAGTTTTTATGAGGATAGTGAAGCTCAGGTTAGAGTATGTAGGAAAGAGGGAGATTATTTCCCAGTAAAAGTAGGCCTTAGACAAGGATGTGTGATGTCACCGTGGTTGTTCAATATATTTATAGATGAAGTTGTAAGAGAAGTGAATGCGAGGGTCTTAGCAAGAGGTGTGGAGTTAAAAGATAAAGAATCAAACACAAAATGGGAGCTGTCACAGTTGCTTTTTGCTGATGACACTGTGCTCTTGGGAGATTCTAAAGAGAAGTTACAGAGGTTGGTGGATGAATTTGGTAGGGTATGTAAAAGAAGAAAACTAAAAGTGAATATAGGAAAGAGTAAGGTTATGAGGATAACAAAAAGATTAGGTGATGAAAGATTGGATATCAGATTGGAGGGAGAGAGTATGGAGGAGGTGAACGTATTCAGATATTTAGGAGTGGTCGTGTCAGCAGATGGGTCCATGAAAGATGAGGTGAATCACAGAACTGATGAGGGGAAAAGGGTGAGAAGTGCACTTAGGAGTCTCTGGAGACAAAGAACTTTGTCCTTAGAAGCAAAGAGGGGAATGTATGAGAGTATAGTTTTACCAATGCTCTTATATGGGTGTGAAACATGGGTAATGAATGTGCCAGTGAGGAGAAGGCTGGAGGAAGTGGAGATGTCATGTCTGAGGGCAATGTGTGGTGTGAATATAATGCAGAGAATTCATAGTTTTGAAGTTAGGAGGAGGTGCGGGATTGCCAAAACTATTGTCCAGAGGGCTGAGGAAGGGTTGTTGAGGTGGTTCGGACATGTAGAGAGAATGGAACAAAACAGAATGACTTTGAGAGTGTATAAATCTGTAGTGGAGGGAAAGCAGGGTAGGGGTCGGCCTAGGAAAGGTTGGAGGGAGGGGGTAAAGGAGGTTTTGTGTGCGAGGGGCTTGGACTTCCAGCAAGCATGCGTGAGCGTATTTGATAGGAGTGAATGGAGACAAATGGTTTTTAATACACTTGACGTGCTGTCGGAGTGTGAGCAAAGTAACATTTATGAAGGGATTCAGGGAAACTGGCAGACCGGACTTGAGTCCTGGAGATGGGAAGTACAGTGTCTGCACTCTGAAGGAGAGGTGTTAATGTTGAAGTTTTATAAACTGTGGTGTTAAGCACCCCTCTGGCAAGACAGTGATGGAGTAAATGATGATGAAAGTTTTTCTTTTTTGGGCCACCCTGCCTTGGTGGGAATCAGCCAATATGTTAATAAAAAAAATAAATACGTATTTAATATTCAATAAAATATGAGACGACCTTTAAAATTATATTCACCTCAGAATTTAAGTACAGTAGGGCCCCGCTTTACGGCGTTTCGCTTTATGGCATTCTGCTAATACGGTCATTTCAAATTATGACCAAAACTCGCTATACGGCTCCCCCCACCTGACTTTCTAATACGGTCACCGCGCCCCACCCGGTTTGTTTACATTCTCTGTGAGATCTGTAAGCACTAAGTCTCTCCATTATGTCTGGAAACTCCAAAATTTTAAGTGTTTTTAAAAGTTATTTCATATTTTATATATACTCTGATAATTATATTTATGTATACCTGTACTTAAATAAACTTACATACTGTGCTGGCATGCAGGTACACATTAAAATCAGTAAGAGTGTCTTATGTCTCCAAACGTCATATTAGTAATGATAATAATAATCATCGAGTCTCATTAAATGTCGTATGTTACGTTGATATACATATTTTCATTAATCCATCTATGATATTTTTTCAAAATTATATAATAAACACGATGCATAACATATAAAGATGATAAATACACCCCACAGTAGAATAAATAAACATAAATATGAGATGTGGTAGCAGACGACTTGCACAAGTGACGCCATATTAGAAATAATAATAATAATAATAATAATAATAATAGTAATAATCACCAAGTCTCATTAAATGTCGTATATTACATTAATATACACATTTTCATTAATCCATCCATGATATTTTTTTCAAAATTATATGATAAACATGATACATAACATATAAAGACGATAAATACACCCCACAATAGAATAAATAAACATAAATATGAGATGTGGTAACCAGATAACTTGTACAAGTGATGCCAAGAATAACATTTTCTCTAATCTCACATAAGAGAAAATGTGTTTACCTGGAGTTTACCTGGAGAGAGTTCCGGGGGTCAACGCCCCCGCGGCCCGGTCTGTGACCAGGCCTCCTTAGGTCAGTGTCCCAGGATGCGACCCACACCAGTCGACTAACACCCAGGTACCCATTTTACTGATGGGGAACATAGACAACAGGTGGAAAGAAACACGCCCAATGTTTCTACTCTGGCTGGGAATCGAACCCAGGCCCTCACCGTGTGAAGCGAGAGCGTTAACCAGCGTTAACTGTAGAAAATTATTCCTTTCATATGTATGTAAGTAAGTTTATTCAGGTATACACAAATACAGTTACATAGATTATCATGCATAACAGCATATGTGTAGAGAACCTAAGATAACCCAAAAATGTCAGAGTGACTTATTTCTATTGCCTTCACTCAGAGCATCATTTATTCTCAAAATGATGTTACATGAGAATGGGAGTGTTCTTCTTCATTTATTCTACCGTATCAATGTAGAGACAACCTGTACACATTGTAACTTGTACACAAACCAGACGTGTACACTTTGTTTACAAAACTTACCTTCGCCTGGTTTGTTTACATAACTCTGCGCCTGTCCTCTCTCATGCACTCATTCTTTCTCTCTCTCATTTATTCGTTTTATCTCATTTACTTACTCCTGACCCTACATTAAGACTACAAATATTTTAAGGTAAGTAATGAGTGAACTGTATATACATTTTATCGCTCTGGGATGCTTAAATATCATAGAATATGTGTGGGTGGGTTGGCCTGGTATGGTAGCCCGGCTGACTACCATACATACCACACTTGATTTCTTACAATAAATACTACTTGTCTCACCCTAGATTAAGACTATAAATATTTTAAGGTAAGTAATGAGTAAACTGTATATGCATTTTATCGCTCTGGGATGCTTAAATGTAATGTGTAGGTGGGGTGGCCTGGTATGTTAGCCCGGCTGACTACCATACATACCACACTTGATTTCTTACAATAAATACTACTTGTCTCACCCTAGATTAAGACTATAAATGTTTTAAGGTAAGTAATGAGTGCACTGTGTGTATATTGTACTTTTGTTTTTTTGATGCCTAGTTCTAATGCTAACTTAATATATGTTTGTGTGAACTTGTTATCTAGTATTTGTATGCATTTATAAGTGGAAAAAAAAGGTGTTCCACTTTACAGCGATTTCCGCTTTACGGCGGTAGCCTGGAACCTAACCTGCCGTATAAGTGGGGCCCTACTGTACATACTTTGTATAAGTAAATATATATCTGTGGTCTTGCACGATTATCCTGCATGACCATAAACCATCACATGTTATATATAGGGGTGCAACTCACAAAGGGGTAAGAAATAGTTAACAATTTCACTGTCCCTCAGTAAGTGCGGCTCTAATTGGCCACTTAGTCTGCTTATCTGTAAATCCACCATTGGTATGGGGGTCATATGATGGGGCCATCATGGCCCATTCCATCTGCCAAGGAACTTCATGCTACAATAATTATGGTAGTGTATACAAAGAATTATATTTTGCACACCTCTCTATCAGGCTAGGTTTATTAAAAATTCCATATTTCTTAAATTATTTCACAGCTACTGACTTCATTTTATTGCACAAATAACTTAAAACAGCCTCTCCTCACTTAGCGACATACTCATTTACCGAAACCTCGGACTTACGACGGGCTCCCTGGCCAGCATGCATGCCTAAATAATGTATATTAGAGCTGCTTACTACAATATACAGTACACTACTGTATAAACATTTAAAAATATACCAGAAATGTTATAAATGGTGCAAAGGTGACATTAAAACAATATCAAAGATAGTTGGCAAGAAATGTTAAAAATCGTGCAAAGGTGACATTAAAACAATATCAAAGATAGTTGGCAAGAAATGTTAAAAATTGTGCAAAGGTGACATTAAAACAATATCAAATATAGTTGACACACACCCACTACCATTATAGTATGCTCCTCACTTAGCGACGAATTCGTTTACCGATGTGGTCTTAGGAACGGAACTCTGCCGTTAAGTGAGGAGAGGCTGTGCAGCATTATAAATTTCCCATACAGTAATACTGCCCTCACTATTTCATTACCTAAGAAAATAAAGTACTATACCTGTATTTTTTCACGAAGATAAGTAGCAAATTGATCAGGAGTGACTTGGCAAGTGCAAAGGAGCTCAGTTAAGTCAACAAACATTTCGTCACAGCTAACTGCCTCTATATCATGTGTAAAACTGCAATAAAAAATCTTTTAAGGAAAGTGTTTAGTATACAATCATTAGATAATAAGATTTCCTCTGTGATTCCTGAAATAATTACACCAAATTTACAAAAAAAAAAAAAACTCTATACTCTATCTCATCTCCATTTCTACATTTAATATTATTGTAAGATTTATAGCCTATACCTAGGTAGTAGGTTGATAGACAGCAATTGCCCAGGGAGGTACTACCGTCCTGCCAACTGAGTGTAAAACGAAAGCCTGTACAGTGGTACCTTGACTTACAAGTTTAATTCGTTCTGTGACCTAGCTCGTAACTCAATTTGCTCGTATATCAAATCAGTTTTCCTCATTGAAATTAATTGAAATGCCATTAATCCGTTTCAGCCCCCAAAAACCACCCCAATTTAAATTACTTCAATAATAAAGGCTGGGCTTCATGAAGTACATCAATAACTTACTTCCCAGATATTCGCCTGGAACGCCAGCCAGCCTCCTGCTCAGGAAAAAAAAAAAATTCCAGGAAAATTGCTTTTCTTTCAGTGTTTTTCTTATGGAACTAGTGACCTAGTGCAGTTAGCCTCACAAAAATTCTGTTTTCTCTTACCCAAGACCAGAGAACACGTTATAGGAAGGAGCAATAATTATTTTATATGCGGGATTGGTCGTGAACATTCGCCATATTATGGCCTATTTTATTAATTTTAGAGTACATATCATGTTCCTATATTATTTATATTGTTTATCATGTCATATTAGATCACTTTTGATAGATAAATAAACTGTAAAGTTGATATTAGCATTATATTTGAAGTACAGTGGACCCTCAACTTACGATATTAACCCGTTCCAGAGAGCTCATCATTAGGTGAAATTATCGTAAGTTGAATTAATTTTCCCCATAAGAAATAATGGAAATCCAATTAATCCATTCCACACACCCAAAAGTACGAAAAATTTTTACCACCTGGAGGTTACCTGGAGGTTATTCCGGGGATCAACGCCCCCGCGGCCCGGTCCACGACCAGGCCTCCCGATGGATCAGGGCCTGATCAACTAGGCTGTTACTGCTGGCCGCACGCAGTCCGACGTACGAGCCACAGCCCGGCTGATCCGGCACTGACTTTAGGTATCTGTCCAGCTCTCTCTTGAAGGCAGCCAGGGGTTTATTGGCAATTCCCCTAATGCTTGATGGGAGGCTGTTGAACAGTTTTGGGCCCCGGACACTTATGGTGTTTTCTCTTAGTGTACCAATGGCGCCCCTACTTTTTATTGGCGGCATTTTGCATCGCCTGCCCAGTCTTTTACTTTCGTAGGGAGTGATTTCTGTGTGCAGATTTGGGACCATTCCTTCCAAGATTTTCCAAGTGTAGATTATGATATATCTCTCCCTCCTGCGTTCCAATGAGTACAAGTCAAGTGCTTTCAAGCGTTCCCAGTAGTTAAGGTGCTTGACAGAACTTATACGTGCAGTAAAGGATCTCTGTACACTCTCTAGATCTGCGATTTCACCTGCTTTGTATGGAGATGTTAATGTACAGCAGTATTCCAGCCTAGAGAGAACAAGTGATTTGAAAAGGATCATCATGGGCTTGGCATCTCTCGTTTTGAAAGTTCTCATTATCCATCCTATCATTTTCTTTGCACGTGCGATCGTGGCACTGTTGTGATCCTTGAAAGTGAGATCCTCAGACATTACTACTCCCAGGTCCCTTACATTATTTTTCCGCTCTATTGTATGGCCGGAGTCAGTAGTATACTCTGTTCTAGTTATTATCTCCTCCAGTTTTCCATAACGGAGTAGTTGGAATTTGTCCTCATTGAACATCATATTGTTTACCGTTGCCCACTGGAAAACTTTGTTTATATCTTCTTGGAGGTTAACCGCGTCCTCAGCAGATGACAGCCTCATGCAGATCCTAGTATCATCCGCAAAGGATGATACGGTGCTGTGGTGTATATCTCTGTTTATGTCTGATATGAGGATAAGGAATAAGATGGGGGCAAGTACTGTGCCTTGTGGAACAGAGCTCTTCACTATGGCAGCCTCCGATTTAACTCTGTTGACCACTACTCTTTGTGTTCGATTTGTTAGGAAGTTGAAGATCCATCTCCCCACTTTCCCAGTTATTCCTTTAGCACGTATTTTATGGGCTATTACGCCATGATCGCATTTGTCAAATGCTTTTGCAAAGTCTGTGTATATTACATCTGCATTCTGATTTTCTTCCAGTGCATCCAAGGCCATGTCATAGTGATCCAGTAGTTGTGAGAGGCAGGAGCGACCTGCCCTGAACCCATGTTGCCCTGGATTGTGCAGATTTTGGGAATCCAGGTGATTTGTAATCCTGCTTCTTAGCACTCTTTCAAAGATTTTTATGATGTGGGACGTCAGAGCTATTGGTCTATAGTTCTTAGCTAATGCTTTGCTGCCACCTTTATGGAGCGGGGCTATATCCGTTGTTTTAAGTGACTGTGGAATTTCACCCATGTCCAAGCTCCTCCTCCATAGTGTACTTAGGGCACGCGAGAGGGGTTTCTTGCAGTTCTTAATGAAAACAGAGTTCCACGAGTCTGGGCCCGGGGCTGAGTGCATAGGCATGTTGTCAATGGCTTTTTCGAAATCTATCGGAGTTAGGGTAATGTCGGAAATCTGGCATACATTTATGGAGTTTTGAGGCTCATTCATGAAGAAATCATTTGGGTCGTCGATCTTCAGACCGATTAGTGGTTCACTAAACACAGAGTCGTACTGGGATTTCAATATTTCACTCATTTCCTTGTTGTCGTCTGTGTAAGTCCCATCCTGTCTGAGTAAGGGCCCGATACTAGATGTGGTATTTGCCTTGTTTTTGGCATATGAAAAGAAATATTTGGAATTTCTTTCAATTTCACTAATAGCTTTAAGCTCCTCCTGCCTCTCCTGGTTCCTGTAAGAGTCATTTAGCTTAAGTTCGATAGTTTCCACTTCCCTGGTCAGCGCCTCCTTTCGTGTATCAGATATTCTAGCACTCCTGAGGAGCTCAGTGACTCTTCGTCGTCTTCTGTAGAGGGAGCGTCTTTTTCTCTCCAGTTTACTCCTGCTCTTCTTCTTTCTTAGGGGAATATGCCTAGAACATGCTTCGGCTACCAGGAAGTTGATCCTTTCAAGGCACTGGTTTGGGTCCATGTCATTTAAGACATCTTCCCAACATGTTTCGTTTAGGACATGGTTTACCTGGTCCCAGTTGATGTTCTTGTTGTTGAAATTGTATTTTGTGAAGACACCTTCACCGGTACATGCATTCTGCTGATCAGGACCCCTATGCATGTACGTCTGGACTTCGATTAGATTGTGAAATATACATTTTCCTACTCACAAAAAGGAGGATAATGCACAATATATATTATGCATGTACTACTGTACTAAATGAAGAATAAATGACACTTACCTTTATTGAAGATGTAGTGATGAGTGATGAGACACTGTTTTTCTTGAACACTCTGGGATTTTCAGAGTGATACATGAGTAAAGGCTTCACTTTGCAATCCCCACTAGCATTACAACAAAACAAGAAAGTTAGCCTGTCTTTCATAGGCTTGTGTCCTGGGAGTGCCTTTTCCTCCTGAGTAATGTAGGTCCTGTTTGGCATTTTCTTCCAGAACAGGCCTGTTTCATCACAACTGAACACTTGTTGGGGTTGGAATTATTCAGCTTTCCCATGCCTTATCACACTGTGCATGCCACTAGGATTCTTAAATCTTTCAAACCAACCTTTGCTGGCCTTAAATTCACCAATATGAGCACTAGTTCCAGGCATTTTTTCCTGTTCACCTGGGTGTTAGTCAACTGGTGTGGGTCGCATCCTGGGGGACAAGATTAACCCTTTGACTGTCGCAGGCCCCTTTCTGAAACTGTCATTCTATGTCGCAAAATATTCGAAAAAAAAATAAAAATTTTCTTATGAAAATGTTAAGATTATTTTTCTGAGTGTTTTAGTCCAAAAAAAAATTTTTTTGCCATCAGTACTTACCGAGATACAGAGCCGTGAAGTTTGCAGAAAATGAGCCGCGTATGGCAACAGGGGCGACTGCCGCTCACCCGGTAAACTTTAGTTTACTTGTATTTGAAGGTTTTTTGTTTTTTCACTATTTTATTTTTTCACATAACTTATGTGGCCTATGAGACCAAAGTAAGGTGCAATGTACATATATACATTCGTTGTATACAACACAATAAGGACACAAACATAATTATCAATATATTGTTTACAAAACTTGTTTACAAAAACAAACAATACAAAAAAATGTTCATTACTATTGTTCTATAATATACAGTGGACCCCCGCTTAACGATCACCTCCAAATGCGACCAATTATGTAAGTGTATTTATGTAAGTGCGTTTGTACGTGTATGTTTGGGGGTCTGAAATGGACTAATCTACTTCACAATATTCCTTATGGGAAAAAATTCGGTCAGTACTGGCACCTGAACATACTACTGGAATGAAAAAAGTTTGTTAACCGGGGGTCCACTGTATATACCAATGTACAGTCACCGAACATATTCCTAGAAGTTCTGCAGCTTGTGGAACTCTTTGAAACATGTTTTCATACACAATGGTGTTTTACACTCCTCACACACAAAACCAGTGTGTGTGCATTTTTGTGGACTTTTTTTATGTGCAAAGACAAAACACCTCGTCTGAGCAGTTTTCTTCAAAGTATTAGCAGGCAGTTGTGTTATGTAGTTATCCTAGGTAAATGGTCGTGTGTCATCATTCCTTCCTTCCTACTTTCCTGCATTCCTTTCCTTCATTCCTTTCCTTCATTCCTTTCCTTCATTCCTTTCCTTCATTCCTTTCCTGCATTCCTTTCCTTCATTCCTTTCCTTCATTCCTTTCCTTCATTCCTTTCCTGCATTCTTTTCCTTCATTCCTTTCCTTCATTCCTTTCCTGCATTCCTTTCCTTCATTCCTTTCCTGCATTCCTTTCCTTCATTCCTTTCCTGCATTCCTTTCCTTCATTCCTTTCCTGCATTCCTTTCCTGCATTCCTTTCCTGCATTCCTTTCCTGCATTCCTTTCCTGCATTCCTTTCCTTCATTCCTTTCCTTCATTCCTTTCCTGCATTCCTTCATCTGTCCTTCCTTCATTCCTGCCTTCCCTTCTTGCTTCTGGTTTCTATAATATATATATATATACACACACATATATAGTCACTAGATACTTTCATATAACTGCTATTATCTCCATTCAGCAAGCTTGTTTTGTGTGCTAGTGTGTGGCTTATAAATGTTTTGAGTCAGGAGTTGACAGCTGTCAAAATGACATATTATCTCATTACTCACTCCCCCTACCGCCTGTCAAAACAATGGGGTCCGATGCTGCTTCCCCTCCATTCTATCTAGTTATCTTTCTCCCTCATTCTATCTCTTTCAATCTGTCTCTCTTTCTATCTGTCTGTCTATCTCTGTCTCACAGGTACACAAAAATACAAGTATACATAGTGTAAATTACCTAGGATAACCCAAGAAATCCAGACAAAGTGCTATACTGTGCTTGAAGATGTGAGTAAACGTGATGACGCAGTCTTGTGGCTCTCTCTGAGACAGAGAGCTAGATGGATAGACGGGGAGCTTGACAGACAAATAGACAGACAGAAATGTTTGTGTACCAGCAAAAACAGAGGGAGGGGGATGGTCATCTAATCTTTTCTTATCAGCTGCACCCTCCCTTCACCCTCCTTTACGCTCATCAAACATCAGCTCTTATCAGATGTTATCTCACCTTATCTTGTCACTGTCATGGGGTGGACTGTTTTCCATGCTTCAAGGGAACATCTTCTTCCCCTTCCTTCTTCTCCTTCCTTCTTCTCCTTCCTTCTTCTTCTCCTTCCTCCTCCTCCTCCTCCTTCCTCCTCCCTCCTCCTTCCTCCTTCTTCCTCCTCCTCCTTCTTCCTCCTCCTTCCTCCTCCTTCCTCCTTCCTCCTCCTCCTCCTCTTCCTCCTCTTACACATAAATACAAGTATACATATTGTAAATTACCTAGGATAACCCAAAAAATCCAGACAAAGTGCCAAACTCAGCTTGAAGATGTGAGTAAACGTGATGATGACACAGTCTTGTGGCTCTCTCTGAGACAGAGCTAGATGGACAGACAGGGAGCTTGGCAGACAGACAAATAGACAGACAGAAATGTTTGTGTGCCAGCAAAAACAAAGGGAGGGCGATAGTCATCTAATCTTTTGTTATCAGCTGCACCCTCCCTCCACCCTCATTTACGCTCATCAAACATCAGCTCTTATCAGATGTTATCTCACCCTATCTTGTCACTGTCATGGGGTGGACTTTTTTTTTTCTTGCTTCAAGGGAACAATATTATTATTTCTTCTTCTTCTTCTTCTTCTTCTTCTTCTTCTTCTTCTTCTTCTTCTTCTTCTTCTTCTTCCTCTTCCTCTTCCTCCTCCTCCTCCTCTTCCTCCTCTTCCTCTTCCTCCTCTTCCTCTTCCTCCTCTTCCTCTTCCTCCTCTTCCTCTTCCTCCTCTTCCTCTTCCTCCTCTTCCTCTTCCTCCTCTTCCTCTTCCTCCTCTTCCTCTTCCTCCTCTTCCTCTTCCTCTTCCTCTTCCTCCTCTTCCTCTTCCTCTTCCTCCTCTTCCTCTTCCTCCTCTTCCTCTTCCTCTTCCTCCTCTTCCTCCTCTTCCTCCTCCTCCTCCTGCTCTTTTCCTCCTGCTCTTCTCCTCCTGCTCTTCTCCTCCTGCTCTTCTCCTCCTGCTCTTCTCCTCCTGCTCTTCTTCTCCTCCTCCTCTTCCTCCTCCTCCTCTTCTCCTCCTCCTCCTCCTCTTCTCCTCCTCCTCTTCCTCTTCCTCCTCCTCCTCTTCCTCCTCCTCCTCCTCCTCTTCTTCCTCCTCCTCCTCCATTGCTTTTGGTCTCAAACTCCTCAAAATCCTGAAATTGATCTTCACTGACACTTCCATCTGTGTTAGAGCATCACTTGGGAAGAGAAGAGTCCCAGATTTGCTGGGGAGTCACATATTTCTTACCGCTAAGCATGCTGAAAAAGGACAATTGAAATGGTATTCCCACAATGCACCACTGGCTCCCCGATTTTTTTATATGGTGCACACTGACCATGGAGACCCATTCTCTCACATGTGGGCCTACCAGCTTTCTCCTGCTTGATTTGAAGCCGCTAGAATTTATGCGTATAAATACGTCAGAAACAGTGGTGCATAAAACGTATATAATACAGCGTAAACAGTCAAAAGGTTAACCCCTTCAGGGTCCAAGGCCCAAATCTGAAGTGGTGCCCCAGTGTCCAAGAATTTTCAAAAAAAAAAAAATTTGTTATTTTTTCTTATGAAATGGTAGAGAATCTTTTTGCAAGGGTAATAAAACAAAAAGTACGAAATTTGATGGAAAATTGACGAAATTATGCTCTCGCGAATTTTGATGTGTCAGCGATATTTACGAATCGGCGATTTTGCCGACTTTGACTCCCATTTTAGGCCAATTACATTATTCCAGTCAACCAAATTCTTAGCTATTTCGCTAGTATTACTTCTATTCTATTGATTGAGCACAAGAAATCGCCAAGTCAACTGTTTCAACTACAAATTAAAGTGATCAGAAATTGTTAATTTGGCCAATTTAACACAAAGTTCAAAATATTCCAATTTCAAAATAGGGTCCAGAATAAACAATGTAGGTATTCCTGGAACTAACATTTCCTCTGTTCATTAGTTATGTTTTGAAGCTTTACAAATAAATTCCATTTTGATTTTTTATTCACATAATGAATTTTTATTCACACCAAAAAATAGAAGATTTGCTGTTATGCAATACTGTAATAATTGTATAAATATCATCACCATATGTGTGAATGCATATTAGACCCACCAGCTGGTGTGTATTAGAAGTGTGAGGTCGTTTGTTTACTCTTGAATATTGGCAAAAATTTAACATTTCTGCTACTTTGAGCTCAGTTTCAAGCCATTTCCAGTGCTAAAACCAATCAAAATCATCTCTATTTCTGTAATATGTCTTCCATTCTATCAAATGAGACCAAGAAATCGCAAATAGAACTATAAAAAACATACGAAAAAACACTGCAAAGTTGCTGTTTTAATCGAAAAATCATGATTTCAGTTTTTTTATCTCATTATACACAGCGTGCTGCAGGATCTGTTTTATGGAGTGCACACATACCACACAGATGTATTCTCTCATATCTAGGCCCAAATGTACTACTCACAGTTTATCAGAGTGAGCTGAGCTCATGACATAGATCTACGGTTTGGACCCTGAATGTAAAGCCGTAGATCTACGGGACGGACCCTCAAAGGGTTAAGGACCCCAATGGAAATAAGTTAGACAGTCCTCGATGACACACTGACTTTCTTGGGTTATCCTGAGTGGCTAACCCTCTGGGGTTAATTATTTCTCGTTAAGCCACACCAACAACACTCCACATCTTCAAGTAGTACAGCTGACGGTGGTGCAGCAGCAGCTGACCGTGGTACAGCAGCAGCTGATGGTGGTGCAGCAGCAGCTGATGGTGGTGCAGCAGCAGCTGACAGTGGTGCAGTAACAGCAGCAGCTGACTGTGGTACAGCAGCAGCTGATGGTGGTACAGCAGCAACTGATGGTGGTACAGCAGCAGCTGATGGTGGTACAGTAGCAGCTGATGGTGGTGCAGCAGTAGCTGACCATGGTACAGCAGCAGGTGATGGTGGTGCAGCAGCAACTGAGGATGGTGCAGTAACAGCAGCAGCTGACTGTGGTACAGCAGCAGCTGACGGTGGTACAGCAGCAGCTGATGGTGGTACAGCAGCAGCTGATGGTGGTACAGTAGCAGTTGATGGTGGTGCAGCAGCAGATGATGGTGGTACAGCAGCAGTTGACGGTGGTACAGCAGCAGTTGATGGTGGTACAGCAGCAGTTGGTGGTGGTGCAGCAACAGCAGCAGCTGACTGTGGTACAGCAGCAGCTGATGGTGGTACAGCAGCAGCTGATGGTGGGACAGCACCAGCTGACGGTGGTGCAGCAACAGCTGACTGTGGTACCATAGTATTTCGATAGTATTTCTCACCCTTTTTGCCACAGGGTTGGCACTAGAAGCTTTCTTTGGGCCCATGGTGGCTTATTTAGCAGTTACAAGCACTAAAAACAATGGAATAATACAAAATATATCGCATGTATGCGTGAAGCCATCCGCCCTGGCTTGTAAACAGTGGCACATTAGCTGAAGGCAGGGCAGCTGAGGCGCTCAGGCTGGACGGTGGAAGGTGGAAACGTTCGGGACGAATGTCCTTACCTGAGTTTTTCAACGTTGGTCGAGCCAATATTTTTACGCAAAAACTCATCGTTACCCGATTTTATCATTAGTCGATGCCATCGTTGGTCGAGGGTCCACTGTACTCGTACATGATCGGCCCTCAAAGGGTTAATATAATATAAAGAAAAATGATTACAGTATTGCACATATGAATAATTATTAATATTATACAGTATTTATGGAGAAGAACTAAACCTACAGAGGTCATACAATGCCTAGGGAAATTATCATAATTCAAAACTATCATAACTCAAGGGACCAACGTACTCACGTAGGAAGGTTAGCTAAGCTATACTAACTGGTACCTTTCATAGTGAGAAATAATAGATGTTTTATAAACTCACATGGCTAAAATAAAACAGAAGATAAATATAGTAGTACTGCATATCTCAACCTACCACTGAAGCCCTCTTCAGTCTTCTGAAGAGACTCTCAGTGATAGGCCAAAATATACTGTAATATGGTGCTCTTATGTTTCAATTAATCCATGCAGGTTCATTTGTGTTTATTACACTTCTGTATAGTAATGCTTTTATATTCAACTTAATCTAATCAAACTTACCTAGCAACAATATCATAAAGTTTATATGAAACTTCTTTGTAGCCATCAAAGTCATAGGGTATTGTTTGAAGGTTTGGACACAACTTAAGTGCTGGTCCAAGAAACATACCATTCTTCACACCAGCTTTACGTGCTTCATAGCTACAGGAGGCAATTTCTGACCATGAGCAGGTATCATCAATTAATTTCATTGTTGAAAACCTTCCATTAGATGCAGAGACCACTTCAATGACTCCTGTCATGTTCACCTCATTTTTATCATTTTCATCAATTTCTGGAACAACTTTAACTAATTTGGTAGAATTCACTGGGTGTATTTTTGCTTGAAGTCGTTTTTTGGCTCGTTCCTTATAGTAATTCAATTCATATTGTGCATCCACCCCTTCCCTTACACTAGACCTAGGATTGCCTCGCACATGCGTCACAGCTATAGGTTTGCCAAGCAACTCTGGATGCTTACGTAGACCCACAGACACAAAAAAACAATCCATGTCAATATGCATAACTGTTCGTTTACTTTTTTTCTTTGAAGCACCCACAGATGATGATCTTATTGCAGAATCACCAGGCAAACATTTCTCTTCATTATTTTTTACCCATTTCATTAAGCCTTCCCTGCCAGTAAAGCCCTTATTTTGACTCTGAAGTTCATTTACATACTGTTTAAACATAGCCCCCATTGTTGAAATATGATGAAGCCTAGAATTGTTATAGAATTCAGAGAGAAATCTTGGGTTTGCAGTACTCATAGATTGAACTTTTGTTGGGCTGTAATTCTGTCTACCTGCAGTGCTTAAACCATGACATGACAGCCCATCTAGCTTTCTTTTATCACTTATATGTGTCTCAAAACCATTTTTATCTTGAGCTGCTACATCTGATTTGGTTTTATTTAAGTTCAGATTTACATGTAAATTTAGAGATTCTTCTATTGGTGAACCTGTGTATATTTTCTGATGAGCAACAGCATCAGGTAAAGATGAATTTTTTTCTGAGGTACATGTAGTGGGGGAATTTCTATAACTAGCTTCACTCTTCTCATGTGGTAAGGATAATGGCTTAAAAGGTAGCTTGGGCTGACTTTTGGACTGATTAGTATAAAGAATATACTTAGTGTAGTCCAATAGATGTCCAGCTTCCAGTGAATCTATAACCCACTTTGGACTTACAATCTTATCTGTGTTCATGTTCTTTATTTTAGTATCTGGAAGGTTGTTGGCAATGATGTGAGTGGTCTTGCTTCGAGAGAAGTAATGGTGATAAGTGCCGCCATTGGTCATCATTATACGCTTCAGCTCTTCAGCTGTTGGTTCTGCAAAATGTCACATATTAAAAGGCAATATATATTTATGAAACAAATGTTTACTGCAAAGATATTTATATTAAGAACAATACCAAATTTTCCTCACTTATTTAACCAAAAAAAAAAAAATTCTGAATGAGACGTGTAACCTAATTTGTTGCAGCTGATATTATTGTACTTGTGGCAAAAACAAAAAATAAAAAGTTGGTGTCTTTAACTAATGGATGATAAAATACAAAAACCATGCAAGGTAAATGCCAATAACAAAAGAATAATCAACTACATAAATAAATGCTTCTAATTTTAATGCCTTGTATGAATAGAATGATTCTGAAAATATTATACTCTACATTATATTAACAAATTAAATTGATGCCAGCACTTTTGTTGTACAGGAGAAACAATACATGTGAGATACACATGTACAGTGGACCCCCGCATAGCGAACTTAATCCGTGCAAGAGGGCTGGTCGTTATGCGAAATGTTCGCTATGCGAATTAATTTTCCCCATAAGAAATAATGGAAATAAAATTAATCCGTGCAAGACACCCAAAAGTATGAAAAAAAATTTTTTTTTACCACAAAAAAATGTTAATTTTAGTACACACAAACTGAAAAAGGCATGCACAATTACATGACACTTACTTTTATTGAAGATCTGGTGATGATTGATGGGATGGGAGGAGGGGAGAGAGAGTGTTAGTGTTTAGAAGGGGAATCCCCTTCCATTAGGACTTGAGGTAGCAAGTCCTTTTCTGGGGTTACTTCCCTTCTTCTTTTAATGCCACTAGGACCAGCTTCAGAGTCACTGGACTTCTTTCGCACAACATATCTGTCCATAGTGGCCTGTACCTCTCGTTCCTTTATGATTTGTCTAAAGTGGTTCACAACAGTGTCATTGTAACAGTCACCAGCACGGCTTGCAATAGCTGTGTGAGGGTGATTTTCATCAAAAAAGGTTTGCACTTCAAGCCATTTTGCACACATTTCCTTAATCTTTGAAGTAGGCAATTCCTTCAATTTCTCTCTCCCCTCCTTTGAACCAGTTTCCCCAGGTCTGGCCTCTTGCTCTTGAAGTTGATCTATCAGCTCATCAGTGGTTAGTTCTTCATTGTCCTCCTCCACCAACTCTTCCACATCCTCCCCACTAACCTCCAACCCCAAGGACTTCCCCAATTCCACAATTGATTCCTCAACTGGTATACTACTCCTCTCAGGGTTAGCCTCAAACCCTTCAAAATCCCTTTTGTCTACACATTCTGGCCACAGTTTCTTCCAAGCAGAGTTCAAGGTTCTCTTAGTCACTCCCTCCCAAGCCTTACCTATAAGGTTTACACAACTGAGGATATTAAAGTGATCCTTCCAAAACTCTTTTAGAGTCAATCCAGTGTCTGTGGTCACTTCAAAGCACTTTTGAAACAGAGCTTTTGTGTACAGTTTCTTGAAGTTGGAAATGACCTGCTGGTCCATGGGCTGCAGGAGAGGAGTGGTATTAGGAGGCAAAAACTTCACCTTAATGAAGCTCATGTCCCCATAAAGTCGCTCTGCCACATCTGTAGGATGACCAGGGGCATTGTCTAACACCAGGAGGCACTTAAGGTCTAATTTCTTTTCAGTTAGGTAATCTTTCACATTGGGGGCAAATGCATGGTGTAACCAGTTATAGAAAAATTCCCTAGTGACCCATGCCTTACTGTTTGCCCTCCACAGCACACACAAATTATCCTTGAGGATATTCTTTTGCCTGAACGCTCTGGGAGTTTCAGAGTGATACACTAATAAAGGCTTAACTTTGCAATCACCACTAGCATTGGCACACATCAACAAAGTAAGCCTGTCTTTCATAGGCTTATGTCCTGGGAGTGCCTTTTCCTCCTGAGTAATGTAGGTCCTGCTTGGCATTTTCTTCCAGAACAGGCCTGTTTCATCACAATTAAACACTTGTTCAGGTTCCAGTCCTTCAGTTTCTATGTACTCCTTGAATTCATGCACATATTTTTCAGCCGCTTTGTGGTCCGAACTGGCAGCCTCACCATGCCGTATCACACTATGGATGCCACTACGCTTCTTAAATCTCTCAAACCAACCTTTGCTGGCCTTAAATTCACTCACATCATCACTAGTTGCAGGCATTTTTTTAATTAAATCGTCATGCAACTTCCTAGCCTTTTCACATATGATCGCTTGAGAGACGCTATCTCCTGCTAGCTGTTTTTCATTTATCCACACCAATAAGAGTCTCTCAACATCTTCCATCACTTGCGATCTTTGTTTCGAAAACACAGTTAAACCTTTGGCAACAACAGCTTCCTTGATTGCCGTTTTCTTGCCCACAATAGAAGCGATGGTTGATTTTGGTTTCTTGTACAACCTGACCAGGTCGGTGATACGTACTCCACTTTCATACTTATCAATGATCTCTTTCTTAATTTCAATGGGTATTCTTACCCTTTGAGGTGTAGGGTTGGCACTAGAAGCTTTCTTGGGGCCCATGGTCACTTATTTTCCACAAACAGCACCGAAAACACTGTAATAATACGAAATATTCCGAGTGTATGCTTGAATGTTACCGCGGAGGCTGGCTGGTAAACAATGGGACGGGCGGCACATGTGAGGCTGGCTGAGGGCGCACATTGGACGCGTCTCGGACGAAGGTCGCTGAGCGGGTTTTTGTCCACTATGCGGGGCAAAATTTTAGCAAACAAAGCGTTCGCTATGCGGATTGTTCGCTATGCAAGGCGTTCGCTATGCGGGGGTCCACTGTATATGATAGATTATACTGTATATCCACATTCATGCACAGTACATTAACTCTGCAGATGTACCTTGCCTCTTATGTATGGAGCAATATAGAGTATAATAAGCTTTTTGTTGAGTAGTCATAAAATGTATTAAAAATGGGATACTACAATTTTTAATTTAAGAATATATTGAGTAAATGTAAAAAAAAAATTAACTTTTCAATTAAGGTTCGTAATGGCCAGATGTAGAATGTATCATTCATAACAAGCTGGTAACAACTTAAGTGGAACTAAGACAATGTGTATCTTCATTACTGAGGACTTACCTAGCCACAATTCTAACTTATGATCTTTTTTGCAGATAAATTTAATTTAGGATAAATGATCATTCAATCAGGGATCATTCTGAAAAATCAAGCCCTTGGCAATAAAAATTATGTACATAAAAAAATAAATAGACAAAATCCTATTTTTTTCATAGTAAGGATAATTTATAGTACAGTGGACCCTCGGTTATCAGCTGTAATCCGTTCCAGAAGGCCAGCCTAAAAACCGAAATGGTAGATAACCAAAATAATTATTCCCTTAAAAATTAATGTAAATACAATTAATCTGTTCCAGACACCCAAAAATATTCACAAATAATACATTTTTTAGAGATTAATTATAGTTTTACATACACAAAACAATGAGAACTAAATAAAATAAATACATGAACAATTAAATCAGTATTACATACCTTTATTGAAGACTGCTGCTGGCTTATGGAAGATAGGGAGGAGCATTCATTGTTTAGAAGAAGAATCCCCCTCCATAAGGACTTCAGGTATCAAAGCCCTATCTGGGGTTACTTCCCTTCTTTGTCTTTTAATACCACTAGGACCAGCTTGAGAGTCACTGGACCCCTGTCGCACAAAATATCTGTCTAGAGAGCTGTTTCTGGCGTCTCCTTAAGATTTCCCTGAAGTGGGACAAGGTTCTGTCACTGAACCTGTTGCAGATGTAGCTTGTTTCAGCTTGGTCAGGGTGATATTTCTCAACAAAAGCTTGCACCCTAGTCCACAATGCACAAATCTCCTTAATCTCTGAAGAAGGCACCTCCTTCACTCCTCCTTCCCCCTCCTCTGAACCACATTCCTGAGCTGTGGTCTGTTGCTGTTCCAGATGAAGCTCTTGCTGCTCTTCAGTGGTTAGCTCTTCCCTGTGGTCCTCCACCAACTCCTCCACATCCTCATCACTAACCTCCAACCCCATGGACTTGCCCAGAGATACAATGGCTTCCACAACAGGCATAGGGTCCTCAGGGTCAGCCCCAAACCCTTCAGAATCCCTCTCTTGGGCACATTTTGGCCACAATTTTCTCCAAGCAGAGTTCAAAGTCCTGGAAGTCACTCCCTCCCAAGCCTTACCTATAAGGTTTATGCAATGGAGGATACTGAATTGATCCCTCCAGAATGTTCTTAGGGACAAATCTGTGTTCAAGGTCACTTCAAAGCACCTTTGAAACACTGCTTTGGTGTACAGTCTTTTGAAGTTAGAAATGACCTGCTGGTCCATGGGCTGGATGATAGGAGTGGTGTTAGGAGGCAAGAACTTCACCGTGATGAAACGGAATTCCACAGACAATAGGTCTACCAAGTTTGGAGGATGAGCAGGAGCATTGCCCAGTACCAGGAGGCACTTGAGTGGCAATTTATGTTCCAGGAGGTATTTTTTCACACACGCTAAACACATCATTCACCCACTCTTTAAAAAGTTGCCTTGTGACCCATGCATTATTGTCAGCCCTCCACATCACACACAATTTATTCCTGAAAACACTGTGTTTCTCGAACACTCTGGGATTTTCAGAGTGATACACGAATAAAGGTTTCACTTTGAAATCCCCAGTAGCATTAACACAACAAAAGAGTAAGCCTGTCTTTCATAGGCTTGTGTCCTGGCAGGGCCTTTTCCTCCTGCATAATGTAGGTCCTCTTTGGCATTTTCTTCCAAAACAGTCCTGTTTCGTCACAAATGAACACTTGTTGGAGGAGGAATCCTTTAGCCTCTATGTACCCCTTGAAATCTTGCACAAATTTTTCAGCTGCACATTATCAGAACTTGCATGCCTTACTGCACTGTGTATGCCACTACGCTTCTTAAATCTCTCAAACCAGCCTTTGCTGGCCCTAAATTCACTAACAGCAGCACTTGTTCCAGGCATTTTATTTACAAGATCTGCATACAACTGCTTTGCCCTCTCACAAATCACTGACTCCACAACACTATCTCCCACTAATTGTTTTTCCTTGATCCACAACAATAACAACTTTTCCATATCTTCCATTATTGGTGACCTTTGTTTCGTTATCACATTTACTCTTTTCGCTACATCAGCTTCCTTGATTTATTCTTTCTTTGCCAGAATGGAAGTGATGGTAGATTTGTTTTTCTCATACATCCTGGCAAGTTCCAACACTTGCATACCACTCTCTCTTAACCCTTAAACTGTCCAAACATAGATCTACGTTGACGTGCATAGCGCTCCAAAAGTAGATCTACATTTTTTACATGCTTTCAAATGGAGAAAATAAAGGTCGGAGCGCTACGCATGTGATCGTAGATCTACGTTTGGACAGTTTAAGGATTAAATTCCATTATGTTTCTCACTTTCTTTACCACAGGAACTTTACTAGGAACTTTCTTTGGGGCCCTGCTTACTTATTTCAAAGTTGCATTTAATAAATAACAAAGAAAAACACTGATTTACAGTGAAATGTTTGGATGAATGAGCAGAAGCTTCCTCATTCGGCCAGCGACACAGCTACACTGACTCAGGAATGCGTGAGCGTCGCCGGCCGATAAGCATCCAATATGGCTGATAAGCAAAATAACGGCCGATAACTGGAAGCCGAAAAACTGGCCGATAAGTGAGTTGGCCAATAAGGAGAATGGCCAATAACTGAGGGTTCACTGTACAGTAATTACTGAAACTAACTGCTTTTGCGCCATCGTCAAGTTGAACCATCATAAATCAACCCGTCATAAGTTGAAGATCACCTGTAATTGTTTTACATGAAGATAAGACTGCTGGTGTCTTTTTTTTTTTCTGTCTCATAAACATGCAGGATACCAGGTATATACTGCTACTTCTACTTGCACTTAGGTCACACTACACATGCATGTACATGCATATACAGCCTCTTCTCACTTACCGACATACTCATTTACCGATAACTCGGAGTTATGACGGGCTCTCCAACGAGTCAGTATTTTAAGCCGTACGAGAACTTGGGTCATGGAAACGGGATGCACAGTGTCTCAGCCACAAGCATCTCAATCTCCTTCTTACACTCAATACACTAGCTTTTAAAGTCTCCAAGACTACATATTTGTACAAATTTGTACTTGATTGTGCACCCCATAATACAAGATAGAAGTGCAGCAACACTTGGAAGAGTTAAATGGAAGAAGTACAATAGAAGTTCATTGTAAATGGGTTAGTGATGGGTCTCAGTATCAAGCAATCTCCAAGACTACATATTTCATCCATAAATTTGTACTTGATTGTGCACCCCATAGTACAAGATAAAAGTGCAGCAGCACTTGGAAGAGGAAAGATAGGAAAATGGAAGAAGTACAAAAGAAGTTCACAATAAAGGGGTTAGCTGGTGTGTTCGTTTGTGTTTACATTCTTGGTCTCTTGTGGCAGCTTAATTATGAAATGATTAAACTCAGTGAAAAAGATATGTCGATGGTGATAATACTAATAATACTACTACTAATAATAATAAAATATAATTAATAATAAAATGTAATTGTAATCACTCTGGGACACATTCAATGTCATATGTATTTCATATAGTTTTGGTAGCTGACATTTTAAGCACTCCAGAGAGATTATTATTATTATTATTAATTGTTATTACATTCACTGTCTCTCATCGCAGCTTAATAAATGATTAAACTCAGTGAACAAGGTATGTGGATGGTGGTAATAATAATAATAATAATAATAATAATAAATCACTCTGGAGTGGTTTAAATGTCTGCTAGCAAACCTGTACAAAATATGTATGACATTTAAACCACTCCAGAGTGATTATTTATTAAAGTGGAACCTCAAAAATCGAACGTATCACATATCGAACGTTTCGAAAATAGGACCATTTTTTCGGACAAACTGTGTCCCTATTATCGAACGCGCCCCTATTTTCGGACCGCCGGGTATGGGACCTGTCTGCCGCCCACTCTGTCTGCGTCCCCGTGCAGGCGCCGTGAGCAGTCTAGCTTTGTTTATGCTTGAGTGAACACTAACCTGCGCTCTCATTCACGCATTTTATGATTATTTCGTTGTGTTTAGTGCTTGTGGGACTGTGAAATAAGCTGCCATGGGCCCAAAGAAACTTGCTAGTGGCACCCCTGTGGTAAAGAAAGTGAGAAACACCATAGATGTGAAGAAGGAAATAATACAGAAGTATGAGAGTGGTGTGAGACTTGTTGAGCTTGCCAGGATGTATGGGAAAAACAAGTTGACCATCGGTTCTATCCTGGCAAAGAAAGAACAAATCAAGGAAGCTGATGTTGTGAAAGGTGTATAGGGAGTGGATGAGGTGCCTTCTTCAAAGATTAAGGAGATTTGTGCCAAGTGGAATGATGTCCAAATGTTTGTGCAACTTTGCAACAAGTTCAGTGACAGAACCATGTCCCATTTTAGGGAAATGTTAAAGAGGCACCAGAAACAGAGGACTGTGGACAGTTATTTTGTGAGACAGGGGTCCAGTGACTCTCAAGCTGGTCCTAGTGGCATTAAAAGACAGAGAAGGGAAGTAACCCCAGAGAGGGCTTTACCTGAAGTCCTCATGGAGGGGGATTCTCCTTCCAAACACTAACCCCAACTCCATCTCTCCTCCTCCCTATCTTCCAGATGCCATCACCAATCTTCAATAAAGGTAAGTAAAAATGTTATTTTATATGTATTACTATACATAATTAAAAACTATAGTATTTGTTGTATGTAAAACTGTAATTAATCTCTATATAATGTATTTTTTGTGTGAATATTTTTGGGTTTCTGGAATGGATTAATTGTACAGTGGAACCACAAAAATCGAACTTTCTTCGGTCCAGAAGTCTGTTCGAGTGCCTTTACCGAATGAATTTATTCCCATCAGGAATAATGTAAATTAGATTAGTCCATTTCAAACCCTTAAAAATACACTTATAAAAGCACTTACAAAAATACACTTACATAATTGGTTGTGTTGTGAGCAGTTCGATTTTTGAGGTTCCACTGTATTTCCATTATTTCTTATGGGAGATATTGCTTCGAATTTCAGACTTTTCGAATTTAGAACTAGCTCCTGGAACGGATTAAGTTCAATTTTTGAGGTTCCACTGTATTTTTATTATTATTTTTATTATTATTATTATTATTAATAGTAGTAGTAGTAGTAGTAGTAGTAGTTTATTATTATTATTAGGATTTTATGCCATACAAGAACTTGGGTCATGGAAACAGTCTGCTTCCTACAACCACTGAGTACATTTGCTTTCACTGTCTCCAAGACTACATATTTGTACAAATTTGCATTTTATTGTGCATCCCATAGTACAAGATGTCAGCAAAAAGGAAGATCTTACTTCACCTCAAGGAAGCGCCAAGAAACAAAGGAAGGCTCTCGATCTTGAGGTGAAAATGAAGATTATAAACGAGTATGAAGCTGGTTAGAAAGTGCAAGTGATAGCCAATGGCTTGAAGCTGGCATATTCTACTATTCCCACTATCTTGAAAGATAAAGATAAAGTGAAAGAGGCAGTGAAAGCATCAACAGGAATTCAAGCCATAATAACTAGGCAGCAGAAGCATGATAAAGACACCCATAATGCTGTGTAAGCTCACGGCACTATAAAATATTGTAATTATACTATTACTATCAATAAAGGTTATCTACCTATCATATTTATTCCAGAATAATATTAGGTATAACATAAATAACATAGAAGCATGATAAAGATGCCCAAATTAATAAAAACTGACATTATATTGAAGGGTGGAGGGCAGGGAGGGAGCCAAGGCCGGGTCACCATCTGGAAAAGCATTGGGCCGGGAGAGTACCAGCGAATCAAGGAGGAGGAGGGGAGGGATAAAAAAAAAAGTGACCATAATGGAAAATGTTATGCGCCTGAAGGGTAACTAAAGAAAAATCACTCTTACCCTATGCAAAGACTGAAAAAAGTGCGATTTTCTCAAAAAAAAAAAAAATCCTAAGCAATCAGCTATGCACATGTTTCCTGGAATATCTCAGAAGTAAGTGACTGACATATTTCATGTTGTATTACCGTTAATAATAAACAGATTGAAAGGAATTTCCCAGCAAACATAAAACTGAATGTTTTAATTTTGAGTGGTGACACTTTTGAAGTGTCAGTAAGGGTGATTCTCGATTAGCAATGAATTTGTTTACTGACAGGGTCTTAGGCCCCTAGCTCCGTCGTTAAGTGAGGAGAGGCTGTATATACATACCCCCCTCCCCCCCCGCCCCGGGTTTTCTGCTATTTTTTTAATAGTTCTTGTTCTTCGTTATTACCTCTTATCTCCATGGGAAAGTGAAACAGAATTCTTATTCCATAAGCCATGCATGTTGTAAAAGGCAACCAAAATGCTGGAAATAAATTACTAAATTTTAGTTCACCCTGCCTTGGTGGAATATGGCAGGTTTGTTAAAAAAAAAAAAGTATATAAATAAATAGTGCACTTAAGATGTCCAACCAAGAAAAGAACTTAAAATAATGACTGCAAATTGGATAAATACAAATTTAGAAAGGATACAGGAAAGTACTGGTTCAGCAATAGAACCATCAGGTGGAACAATCTACTAAGTAGGTCAGTGAACCTAAAGCCTTGGGTAGCTTTAAGAGTATAAGAACACAAGACTGGAGGAACACTACAGCAGGCCTACTGGCCCATACTAGGCAGGTCTTTCTCAAACCCAAACCCTCTAACAAAAATATTTGCTAAACCCAATCTCAATGCTACCCAAGAAATAAGCTTTGATAACTCTGCCACAATAAAATGTTACATTGGCTGCTGGTGTCCTTTTACCTAACATATTGCTGATAATTCTATCAACGTTATTACAAACATCCTCTTGGTCTGGTAGGGTCACAACAACCGTCCCCACCAATGTCAAGGTCACACTGCATCAGCAACCAGATTTTAAGGTACAGCAATACATACCATTTTACATAACTGTTAAAGCTACATGTACACTAATGTTGTTTGAGTTTACTGAGTTATCCCAGATAAAATCTGCATAATGTACTTTTTAATCAGCACATAACCCTCTCCACACATGTCTAGATCATCATGCAAGAACATCTACAATGTAAGTTATCAAACACTATTATTTTTGACAAAGTAAGAAATTAAAAAAAATGGATTTTTGGGGGGGCAACAAAAATGCAACCCTATTTTTTTCCCCATATGTTAATAATACCATTGTTATTTCTTAAGCAGCACTAATTTCAGGAACCTATCTCACGTGAATTATGAGTCCAGTGTATTAAATTGAACTATCAATAAACATTATGGTTACACCATATCCTCAATAACTAAAATATTTATTTCCTATGTAATTCATAAAAAAATCAATTTTGCATATGGAGTTTTTTCCAAATCAATGGAGCTCAAAAAACTGAGGCCTTTGTTACTGATAATACATTCATACATCTTTAATTGCAATTTTTTAATAAAAAAATAATGCCTACTATTATATACCTGTAATATGTAAATCACAAACCTGTATATCCATTCACAAAGATTGCAACACCTTTAAATATTCCACGATTCTCTTCTCCAACTGTGGTTGTGACAGAAGTATGGTACTGGTTCTGCAGCTTAGCAATTTTAGCTGCCATGTAGCCACCCTATTAAATTAAACAAGATGGTACAAATAATGAACAATAACATAAGAAATGTTTCAATTTCCTTCAGTTTACTGCATTTGTAATAAAGGAACATAGAAACTGAGAGGGTCATTTGAATTATGGTCTCTGCATACTTTTGACGAGACAGGTATTGAGTGAGTGATGATGAATGTGTTTCCCTTTTTTTGGGGTCACCCTACCTCGGTAATAGATGGCCAGCATTAACAAATAAAAGGAGGGGGGAAAGAACTGAAAAAATATTAAATCAATCTGAGATATACTATATATACTGCATGAATTACCCACAGAAGATATAAAACGAATAATGTAATGTACACAAACATAAACACTAAATAAAAAAATGAAAGCTAACCTTGGGTAAAGTTTTCTTAATATGTAAAGCAACGTAGCCAAATATTCTCTACACAGAACAGCTAGCCCTCCACCTTCATGAGTTCCATTTTCATGAGCTTCGAATATTCACAAATGCCCAGCCGCCCGATCATATTCAACTGCCACCAGTAACTGCATGGCTAACTATCATCACCATCATCATCGTCATTGTCATCATTATTGCAAGTCGTCAGAGTTCGTCTTCCTAACCTTATGAGTGGTGAGTGTTTTGTTTGTCCAATATTTATTGAACCACAACATGCATATACAATATTTTACGATGTTTTCCTTTGTTTTATGATTGTTCGCAGTTCAACAGGTTAAGGAAGCAGTATTCTTAGGCTAAGTAAATGCTATTATTACATTTCTCTACAATATATTTGTGCATCAAAACATTTGCGAATGCTACAGTACAGTATTATTATATTTCCTTACATCATATTTGCACACCAAACATTCCTCAATAAAGATTTCCATATGTTGCATAAATGTCTCAATATTCAACTTGTCATTTTTTTAAACCAGTTATCACATCTGTCAGACACTGCAGCATCATGGGATCTTGATACAAAGAATTCATCAACCCTTGTCCAACCTTTGGACGAAGACCTACTTAGACTAGTGGATGGTTCTACTATGACCCCGCCGCCTCCTGCTTCGCTTCACCTGACTACAGTATATAAACCACGTCTATGGCCCTATGTTGTACAATCTACAAGACTGATGGACTGAACACATCGACTCCAGGCTAAGAGACTGATTACCTCAAACTCCTCCTCTCCTTACTCCTTTCTCTCTGTATTGGACTGATGAAGTCACTGTGTGGCATAACGTTTCCTCAATAAAGATTCCCATATGTTGCATAAGTGTCTCAATCTTCAACTTGTTGGTTTTCTTAAACCCTTTATCACATAAACACTAAATACAAAATACCCAAGGTTAAATTTTTATTAATATGTAAAGCAACGTAGCCAAATATTCTCTACACAGTACAGCTAGCCCTCCACTTTCACGAGTTTTGAACATTCACGAATGCCCAGCCGCCCAATCGTATTTAACTGTCATCAGTAACTGCATGGCTAACTATCGTCACCATCATCATCGTCACTGTCATCATTATCACAAGTCATCAGAGTTCGTCTTCCTAACCTTACAAGTGGTGAGTGTTTTATTTGTTCATTATTTGTTATCAAAAACCATAACATGCAAATACAATATTTTATGATGTTTTCATGTGTTTTATGATTCTTCACGGTTCAACAGGTTAAAAGCAGTACTGTTAGTCTAAATAAATGCTATTATTATATTTCCCTACAATATATTTGCACATCAAAACATTCACGATAATACAGTATTATTACATTTCCTTACATCATATTTGTGCACCAAACATTCGTGAATTTTCAAGATTCATAAGGTTCTTGATCCCCTAACCCTCGTGAATGTGGAGGGTTACCTATTAAATATATTTACTTGGAAAGTACTATTTTTTTTTTTTAACTTGAACAACTGTCTATTGCCAAGACAGGGTCACTAAAAGAAGAAAACATTTTCATCATCATCATTCATTCAGCAGGAAGTGTGGTGACATCACAATTCAGATTACCATCCAACTGCAAAATCTCCACTCCTTCAAAGTGCAGATACTGCCCTCCCCACCTCCAGGACTGAAGCCCATCTAACCAGTTTCTCTGGATCCCTTCATAGAGGCTACCTCACTCACACTCCAATAGCAAGTCTATTAAAAACCACTTGTGTCCATTCACTCCCATCTAAAACAATCACACAAGCCTGTTGGATGCTCAAGCCCCTAAAACTCGAAACACTCTTTTATCTTCTCCCTCTAACTGTTTCTGGGAGAACCTCTACCATCCTACCTTTCACCCCAGATTTATATATCCTCTTTGTCATCCTGTCTCTTTCCATCCTCTCTGCATGCCTATAGCACCTTCTAATTTCTACACTCTAAATATTCTGTATGGCATTCACAGCACACACAACTTTCACATATGCAATTTCTGCTGCCTCTCGCCTCCTTACTGCAGCATTCAAAACTCATGCCACACACTCATAATTAAAGTGTTGATATCACTATAGTCTGGTACACCCCTGTTTTTACTCTATTAATAAAATGTTTTCCACAGATGCTTTAAATACTCCGTCCATGGATTTCCCTTCCATCTTTTCTATAATTCACCTGGTTTTTCAAAGACCTATCTGCTGACATGTCCACTCCACTGTGATATTCTATCTTTCATTACCTAGATAGTTTGTTACCCTCATCTGGGCCTATCCGAACTCCAGTGATGGCCAAATTTGCAAGTACTGTTGCAACAACATGCAAGGAACCTATAATGACATAAAAACTGACGGTGACGACAACGAAATGGACTAAATATGACAAAAGAGGGACCGGCATTCAAGTACCAGACCTGCTGCCAGACGTGAACCAGACATGAGACGTTTTCCAATACAATGAAATAACTGACCTCCATATCAACTGCACCAGTGTTTAACGGGAAGACAACATGGCAGAAAACCTGATCAACTAAATCTCCAAGGAAATGACAGGTCTGTAGGACTTTTTTCTTCAGTGCCAAACGAGGGAAAGAATTGAGCATTTAAAAATGGCTGACCGGCATCCAAACAGCCGCTACTGCCAGACGTACAACTAGCGAAGTGAAATTCTCATCTTTACTGACGTTCATCTGTTGACAGTAGCATCATATCTGTACCACCATCATATCACCTGTACCAGTGCTAACGAGAGGGAAACACAGGAGACATCGTCAAATCAACAGTACAAAACTCCAAGGTTATAGGTCGGATATCCCTCAGTGCCAGTCGTGAGAAAGAAGTGAATAGTTAAACAGTCAAGGTTAATGTTTTAGTAGCTGACCTATATTCAGCTGACCAGTGTACAGTGAGAGAATTATAGCAGAAAACGCCAAATATATCTATAAACTCAAGGAAAGTCAGGTTGTAGGTGGCGTTACTCCCCTCAGTGTTTTAAAAATGGCTGAGTCAGCAGAACAGGTCAGGCAGTCAACAACACCACACAACCCCCGATAAATGGAATTGAGGGGGATTTGGAAGGATAAAACTATGGGTTAAACCTTTCTGATCTACCAGAATGGAAAGGAGTTAGAAGTTAATTGGGGAAGCCAGACTGTGAAGTGAGATGGGAAGGGGAGTGTGTAATAAGGGGTTAACTGTAAGAATTTTGTGAAGTTAAGGGAAAAGTGAGCAGTGAAGAGGGTATTGAAGAGGAAATTTTACTAGTAATTCAGTGGTGATTGCTAAAGCAGATACTAATGTACTAGGGACTGGAAAAGAGAAATAAATATTATTGTATATGAGTAAAAGAGCGAAAAGTGAAAATGGCAGGCATTAGGGGGGTACAGGCTGCCATAATTATATTTATATTTCTTCTTCAATTCCATGAAGAAAGAATTCAGTCATGGGGGCTGGAAAAGGTGAATGGAGTAACAGCGCCCTGGACAGTAAAAGCCCAACAGTTGCCATCCTACCAGAAAAGTAAATATCACTATCGCCGCAAGGTATGGCAACACCGCATACCCAAACAAAAACAGTGGCACACAGCTCTTATTGTAGCGCTCTTAAGTGGTGATATCCAAATTAATCCAGGACCTCAAACTATTGTGCAGAGGCAAAACAGACAGATAAATGACGGCAATAATGACGGTCTAGTAGCTAGGAATGATAACCTTAACTCCATATGTAATGCATACATAGGTCAATGTGAGACAATACAGCCATTATTATCTCAAACACTACCAAACAGGTGCATACACTGTACTAAAGTACGCATGAAAAACAGAAAAGGCACCTTATGTAAAATGTGTAAGGGGTGGGTGCATGATGGATGTATGTACAATTATAGCACCGGTGCCAGAATTCATTTTGTGTGTAACAAATGCACTTTGGCACAGTTACCCTTTAGCAGTGATGACATTGATTTACCTAATTTTAATACAAATGACCCATTGCCATATATTGATGATTATGATTGTTTTATGAAAACAGGCCTTCACTTTATTCATGTCAATGCAAGATCACTTCTTCCTAAATTGGCAGAGATTAGGATTCTAGCTAACAAAATTAGGGCGGCAGTTATAACCATCTCTGAATCTTGGTTGGATGATACGGTGACTGACGACGAGGTCAAAATAGATGGTTACAATATAAAACGCTTAGATAGGAACAGAAAGGGTGGTGGAGTATGTGCCTACATTAGAAATGACTTAGCTTACAACCCAAGACCTGATTTAAATAACAATAAACTGGAGATTCTATGGTTTGAAGTGCTGCTTCCTAAGACCAAACCCATCTTAGTAGGAACTAGTTACCGCCCTCCTACCCAGGACCAGTTCTTAGAAGACTTTTCCAGAGTCTTGTCTGGAGTTGAAAACAATTGCGAGACAATAATACTGGGTGACTTCAATATCTGTTTTCAGCAGCAAAATAACGGGCTATGCAAAAGGTATAAGCAAATTCTAGGATTAAATAGTTACACTCAACTAATTAATACTCCAACCCAGATCATACAGTTCTCAGCCACCCTAATTGACCACATACTTTGTAACCGCTCTGAGAACATTAGTCAGTCAGGCATCATTACCACAGGTCTTAGTGATCATTTCATCATTTACTGCACCAGGAAAATCACTAGGGATAGGATAGGCCTACACAGGACAATAAAAATGAGGTCAACTAGAAACTACAGTAAAGAAACACTGGTAAATAGGCTACACAATTGTGACTGGACAGAGATAACAAGTTGCACGGACGTAAACGATGCCTGGGAAAAATTCAAAACAATGTTCACTACCATCCTTGATAATATTGCACCAGTTAAAGAGGTTAGGATTAAACGAAGAACTGAACCCTGGATGAATACTGAGATATTAGATAATATGAAATTCAGAGACCAGCTGCTAAAAAGATTTAAAGCAAACAGACAGGATATTGCAGCACTAAATGAATTCCAAAGGGTGAGGAACAGAGTACAGAGACTTATAAAAGGAGCAAAGGCAAAGCACTACTGCTCAAAAATTGAAGAGTATAAGCATAACCCCAGAAAGCTCTGGCAACAACTAAAACAGTTGGGGTATAGCCATAAGCCAGTAGATAGGTCTAACATAGTACTCACTATCGATAATGAGGTATGCCACGAAACATCTAAGGTGGCAAATTGCTTTAATTCATACTACACATCTGTTGCATCAACACTAGTAAGTAAACTACCAGCTGCATCAAATACCTTTAACACAGACTCTGATAAGTTTCAAACATACTATACCAATAAAGGGGTAACCCCAAACAGTTGTCAACTAGTAAGTGTATCTCATGACTTTATTCAAAAAGAACTAAGCAGGTTAAACCCAACTAAGAGCACAGGCCCTGATAACATCCTGTCTAAGTTCCTAAAAGATGGTGCTTCTGAACTGTCAATCCCTATTGCTCACATAATAAATCTATCAATCACCACTAATACCGTACCGGAGGGGTTCAAGGAGGCCAGAGTTACTCCTATCTTCAAGAAAAATAGTAGGTCTGATGTAAGCAACTATAGGCCTGTTAGTATACTCAGTATAATATCTAAAATTCTAGAGAGGGCGGTGTATTCTCAAGTAGTTAAGTACCTTAATGACAACAACATTCTCCATAGCTATCAATCGGGCTTTAGAAGATCCTACTCAACCGACACCTCCCTTATTAATCTGATGGATTACCTGAGAACTGAAATGTCAAAGGGGAACCTCATAGGTATGGTAACCTTAGACCTGCAAAAGGCCTTCGATACTGTCAACCTCAATATATTATGTAATAAACTTCAAGCTATCGGTATAGGTTCTGTAGACTGGTTTAAGTCCTACCTTAGCAACAGGAGACAAATAGTCAAAATCAACAAAACAGAATCAGAACCCCTGCCGATAACATGTGGAGTTGCCCAAGGTAGTATTCTGGGTCCCTTATTATTCTTATGTTATGTCAATGATATGCCTATCAGTGTCAAGTGCAAACTCCTACTGTATGCAGATGACAGTGCTCTGTTAGTGTCAGGTAAAGACCCACAAGATATTGCTAATGTTTTAACACTGGAACTGGAGTCCTGCAGCAAATGGTTAGTAGACAACAAACTATCATTACACCTAGGGAAAACTGAAGCCATTCTCTTTGGCACGAAACATAAACTGAGAAGGGTAAATAATTTTAATGTTCAATGTAATGGGGAGCCCATCACTTTGGTTTCATCAGTAAAATATTTGGGAATCCCCTTTGACCCATGCATGTCAGGAGAATTGATAGGGAACAGTGTAGTAAAGAAAGCAAATGCCAGACTGAAGTTCCTGTATAGACAAGCACAGTGTCTACCTACTGAGGCTCGCAGGACCCTATGTCTAGCCCCTATACAATGCCATATGGATTACACTTGCTCTTCTTGGTACTCTGCCTTGACAAAAAAACTGAAAGATAGACTGCAAATCACCCAGAACAAAATCGTAAGATTCATCCTGGGGCTGGGACCAAGAGAACATGTAGGCCAGGATGAATTACAGCAGTTGGATATGCTGAATGTTGAAGACAGAGTAAAACAATTGAAGCTAAATCATGGTTATAAAATTGCTCACAAACAGTATCCAGAATATCTTGCTGTCAATTTTGTCAAGGTTGGGAACCAAAGCAATCATAGTACTAGGGGGAGAGAGCACAACTTTGTAGTACCCACAGTCAGTGGCCAGGCTTCAAACACCTTTTATTGTACAGCAATAAAGGAATGGAACAGACTGCCTGCACATGTCAAAGCCAGTCATAGCATGAATCAGTTCAAGAAGAGTGCCAAAAGGTGTCTGATGAATGTAGCTACAGAAAGGGAGGGGAATGATCTATTTTTTAGCTAACATACATGTAAATTTTACCTTATTCCTAGTAATGACCCTCGTATTGTAGATAGTCTTAATGACCCTCGTGTAGTAGATAGTCTTTTTAGTATGATAATAAGATGTTATCTTCATTGTAGAATAATAAGAAAATATTATAACCTTTATATTATAATAATAAGGTAAAAGGACCCCAATGGAAATAAGTCACTCTGTCTGACTTTTTTGGGTTATCCCAGGTTCTCTACACATATGCTGCTATGTATGATAATTCTATGTAACTGTATTTGTGTATACCTGAATAAACTTACTTACTTACTTAATCATCTTGCTCTTTTCTATGTTCACTTTTAATTTCATTGTTTTATGTATCCTTCCAAATTCGTCCACAAACAGTTGCAACTTGTCTTGCTGTATAGTCCTTGTGGCTTAGCGCTTCTTTTTTGATTATAATAATAATAATGCAACTTGTCTTCAGAATTTCCCTTTTATGGTTTATAATTAATATATTATCTTCAAGACGATACTCACTGCTTCCTCAAAGCCGGTGGGACCATAGCCATGCCTTCTGCCCCTCCTGCTGCCCCTACACCCTCGCCCTGACATCATGGCTCTCCTATACTTCTTTAGCTATCGCATTCATCACACAGTTGCCTTTTCATGTGCACTCAGTAGCGTTGAGTTCATCAAGTACAGTACGGTGTTCTTGATGCTGGATAACTTTAAAACAATGTGATGGGGTCATCTTCAGGATGTTGTTGTTGAAGGTTCATAGGGCCATCACAACTTGCGCAGTATTTTTTATTTTTCTTTGTTGGGTTCATCAGGGCCACTGACGGCTTATGCTGTATCAAGCCCGACTTCCCGATGTACGGGGAAGATTTGTTGCCCAAAGCTGGGCGATGAAAGAAAAACGAACAAGACTTCCTTTCTAAATAGAAACAGGAGCTAGAAGTTCCCAGTTAGATCAAGTGGACCCCCTTGCCAAGCCCAGCAGAGCTAGACGCTCACACCCTACCTAATGGAAATAAATGGTATAAAATACCGACACAATGGATATATATAAACACTTAAGCAATATAATGTGATCCTTTACCGGCAACGTTTCGCCCATGCAGTGGGCTTTATCAAGTCACAAACAGATCTACTTGGTGAAAGATGCGTAAGTATGTATAGGATGGAGTCAGGTGGAGAATGCTGGTCCAGGTGGAGAATGATGTATGTGACAGTCTTCCGAGAAGGGTGATAAAGTCTAGAACCTTTGGTAGCTTTAAAAAGAGATTGGATAAGTATATGAGTAGACCTTATGCAGTGTTCCTCCATTCTTATGTTCTTATGTGGGATAACAATGAAGAAGTTTTTTGGCAAGGGGTTCAGCTATGTTATAGAAGCCGTTGTTCTGGTTAAAGTTGTTGGATATACAGATAAGTGGTGATTCCAGGATTCTTCGGTATTGAGTGTTGTCTTCTCTGGCAATAAGTCTTGCGTTTCTGTAGTTGATTAAATTCAGCTTCAATAACAAGAACATAAAGTGGGACCAAGTAAACCAAGTTCTAAACGATATAAGCTGGGAAGATAGACTAAGCAACACAGACCCCAACTTATGCCTAGAACAGATTAACTCTGTGGCACTCGATGTATGCTCATGGCATATTCCTTTAGGAAAAAGGAGGAGTAAATGTAAAATAGAAAGAGACAGGCGCTCCCTTTACAGGCGACGGAAAAGAATAACAGAGCGGCTTAAAGAGGCCAATATATCTGCAATGCGTAGGGAGACACTGGTCAGAGAAATAGCAAACATCGAACTAAAGATAAAGGAATCTTATAGGAGTCAGGAATCGCGTGAAGAACTAAAAGCCATAAATGAAATCGAAAGAAACCCAAAGTATTTCTTTTCTTATGCCAAATCAAAGTCGAGAACAACATACAGTATTGGGTCCCTACTTAAACAAGATGGGTCCTACACAGATGACAGCAAGGAAATGAGTGAGCTACTCAAGTCCCAATATGACTCAGTTTTTAGCAGACCGGTAACCAGACTGAGAGTCGAAGATCTAAATGAATTTTTTATGAGAGAGCCACAGAATTTGATAAACACAAGCCTATCTGATGTTATCCTGACGCCAAATGACTTCGAACAGGCGATAAATGACATGCCCATGCACTCTGCCCCAGGACCAGACTCATGGAACTCCGTGTTCATCAAGAACTGCAAGAAGCCCCTATCACGTGCTTTTAACATCCTATGGAGAAGTAGCATCGACACTTGGATCGTCCCACAGTTACTAAAAACAACAGACATAGCCCCACTCCACAAAGGGGACAGTAAAGCTATGGCAAAGAACTACAGACCGATAGCACTAACATCCCATATCATAAAAATCTTTGAAAAGGTCCTAAGAAGCAAGATCGCCACCCATTTAGATACCCATCAATTACACAACCCAGGGCAACATGAGTTTAGAGCAGGTCGCTCCTGCCTGTCCCAGCTACTGGATCACTACGACAAGGTCCTAGATGCACTAGAAGACAAAAAGAATGCAGATGTAATATACACAGACTTTGCAAAAGTCTTCGACAAGTGTGACCATGGCGTAATAGTGCACAAAATACGTGCTAAAGGAATAACAGGAAAAGTTGGTAGTAGTCAACAGAGTAAAGTCTGAGGCGGGTACGGTGAAAAGCTCTGTTCCGCAAGGCACAGTACTCGCTCCCAACTTGTTTCTCATCCTCATATCTGACATAGACAAGGATGTCAGCCACAGCACCGTGTGGACATTAAAATGGTATAAAATACCGACAGGTTGTTAGGTAAGACACATATGCAACAGTTAGGTATTGTGGAATATTGCATTTACTGAATGTATCATTATGTACATAACAGTAAATGAACAAAGATAATTATTATTTATCAGTTAGACAAGTAGGAATTTGGGACGCCTAGGTCGCAAAAAATGTCCCCCTTCGATACCTACCACTGTCATATCCACAAGTTGCTCTGGACCTATTAATTACAAATGAAATATACATCACCAGGAATGCTGGTAAATATATAAATTTGTGGACTGTATATTAAATTAAAAAATGATTATATATAAATACACACACACATAACAGAAGGAGAATATCTTAATATCATAACACTCACCAATTTGACTGGAGATTAATGTGTATCATTCTCAGAAAACCTCTGTCTATACATGAAAATAACAACTGGCCAGAGTTATAACATAACAGACTTATCTGAGGTTCCTGGAGTTGTCTTGTTCAGTCGCCTGATATCTCAAGTTATGCAGGAATGCTCATCCAACAATTTCGCCTCCTATTTGAGAGGTGTCAGCCCAATTTTAACCTCTAGAGCACGAAAAATTCTTCCCATTACACTAACGTTGTATCCAATTCAAAAACCAAAATGGCGACTTTCTCTTCTTTTTTTCGATAACATACTTCTTTTAAAAATACAATATAGGGCATCTATTTACCTATAAATTACCGTATTTCCGGAAAATATATACAGTATTTTCCACAGGTATCTTTATTTCGAAACATTTCGCCTACACAGTAGGCTTCTTCAGTCGAGTACAGAAAAGCTGATACAAGCAGAAGAGACTTGAAGACGATGTAATCAGTCCATCACCCTTGAAGTTTTAAGGTGGTCAGTCCCTCATTCTGGAGAAGAGTATTGTTCCATAGTCTGAAACAATATGGAGTTGAAGTGACAGGATGGAGCCTTATATACCGCCAGGAGGTGAGATGTAGGCCACTAGTAGAGGTAAGAATGTAGTCGCTGGGAGGTCAGGTCCCTCTCAAATCCAGCTATTCTCACTAGTAGAAGTTGTCCAAGTTGATTTCAGTTCTGTACCAAGATACCCTTGTGTTGCAGTGTCTGACAGAGTGAACATTAAAATGGTATAAAATACCGACAGGTTGTTAGGTAAGACACATATGCAACAGTTAGGTATCTTTATTTCGAAACGTTTCGCATGCACAGTAGGCTTCATCAGAGTATAAAACAAATCCTAGCCACACAATAGAGCGAGAAACTAACGTCAAAGACCTAGAAGTGATAATGTCGGAGGATCTCACCTTCAAGGATCATAACATTGTATCAATCGCATCTGCTAGAAAAATGACAGGATGGATAATGAGAACCTTCAAAACTAGGGATGCCAAGCCCATGATGACACTCTTCAGGTCGCTTGTTCTATCTAAGCTGGAATATTGCTGCACACTAACAGCACCTTTCAAGGCAGGTGAAATTGCTGACCTAGAAAATGTACAGAGAACCTTCACGGCACGCATAACGGAGATAAAACACCTCAATTACTGGGAGCGCTTGAAGTTCCTGAACCTGTACTCCCTGGAATGCAGGCGGGAGAGATGCATGATTATATACACCTGGAAAATCCTAGAGGGACTAGTACCAAACTTGCACACGACAATCACTCTCTACGAAAGCAAAAGACTCGGCAGACGATGCAACATCCCCCCAATGAAAAGCAGGAGTGTCACTAGCACGTTAAGAGACAACACAGTAAGTGTCAGGGGCCCAAGACTGTTCAACTGCCTCCCAGCATACATAAGGGGGATTACCAATAGACCCCTGGCAGTCTTCAAGCAGGCACTGGACAAGCACCTGAAGTCGGTACCTGACCAGCCGGGCTGCGGCTCGTACATTGGATTGCATGCAGCCAGCAGTAACAGCCTGGTTGATCAGGCCCTGATCCACCATGAGGCCTGGTCACAGACAGGGTCGCGGGGGCATTGACCCCCGAAACCTTCTCTAAGTATACTCCAGGACCAAATTGATGAACCTCGAAGCAGTCAATGCATGGGTTTACATAATCCCATGTGGAGGCTGTTACAAGGTATACGCCGGTGAAAAAGCACGAAGCTTGGAAACATATCTCAATGATCACATTAGTGCATGCAGGAACGATAACTTGAACGTATATGTACAACGACCCGTTATGTACCTCTGTAATCTTTTGACTACCGCCCACAGGAAGGGTATGGGGTGCATAATAAACATTAAACTAACTAACTACGTACAACACCCAATTTCTGCAGACGAAAATGCCTTGAATCATCCTTAATCGCCATTTCAAAAACTATTAAACAGAATAAAGGCATCTTCGTCATCTTTGAAGTATCAGCAAGAGTTCTTAAAGCAATTAACCCCACCAAGGGCATGGGCCAGTTAGCCTGCTCAATGCTTATGCCTTTTCACCTCATTATTACCCTTATATACTCTGTCCTTGTACTGTTTGTAACCTAAGTATACCTGGAGGATGTTCTGGGGGTCAACGCCCCCGCGGCCCAGTCCATGACCAGGCCTCGTAATGGATAAGGTCCTGATCAACCAGGCTGTTTATGCTGGACGCACGCAAACCGACGTACGAACCATACTCTGGCTTTTTAGGTACTACTTTATGTGCCTGTCTAGCTCCTTCTTGAAGACGGACAGGGGTTTATTGGTAATCCCCCTTATGTAAGCTGGGAGGCAGTTGAACAATTTTGGACCCCTGATACTTATTGTCTTGTCTCTTAGAGTATACTCATGGCACCCCTGCTTTTCATTGAGGAGATGTTGCACAATCTGTCATTTTTTTTTTTTTGCTTTCGTAGAGAGTGTATTGCTTTTGTCACTACCACTACTACTACTACCACTACCACTAGTGAACATCGAAATGGTACCTCACTAGTATTGCACCTCACTCTGATAAAGCTCCTGGAGAGCGAAACGTTGCCACAATAAATGTCACATTAGTTGCACTTGTGTCCTTTTACTTTACATATTGTCGGTAATTCTACCAACTTTATTACATTCTTTGCTGTTGCTTTACTGCCCCCTTTGTGGAGTGGGGCTATGTCTGTTGTTTTTAGTAACTGTGGGACGACCCCCGTGTCCATGCTCCCTCTCCATAGGATGGTAAAGGCAGTTCTTGATGAACACGGAGTTCCATGAGTCTGGCCTTGGGGCAGAGTGCATAGGCATGTCATTTATCGCCTGTTCGAAGTCATTTGGCGTCAGGATAACATCGGATAGGCTTGTGTTAACCAAATTCTGTGGCTCTCTCATAAAAAATTCATTTTGATCTTCGACTCTCAGTCTGGTTAGCGGCTTGCTAAAAACTGAGTCATATTGGGACTTGAGTAGCTCACTCATTTCCTTGCTGTCATCTGTGTAGGACCCATCTTGTTTAAGTAGGGGCCCAATACTGGACGTTGTTCTCGACTTTGATTTGGCATAGGAGAAGAAATACTTTGGGTTTCTTTCGATTTCATTTATGGCTTTTAGTTCTTCCCGCGATTCCTGACTCCTATAAGATTCCTTTAGCTTAAGTTCGATGTTTCTATTTCTCTGACCAGTGTCTCCCTACGCATTTCAGATATATTGACCTCTTTTAGCCGCTCTGTTATTCTTTTCCGTCGCCTGTAAAGGGAGCGCCTGTCTCTTTCTATTTTACATCTACTCCTCCTTTTTCTTAGAGGAATAAGCCTTGTGCATACATCGGGTGCCACCAAGTTAGTCTGTTCTAGGCATAAGTTGGGGTCTGTGTTGCTTAGTATATCTTCCCAGCTTATATCGGTTAGGACTTGGTTTACTTGGTCCCACTTTATGTTTTTGTTATTGAAGTTGAATTTGGTGAATGCTCCCTCGTGACTAATCTCATTATGTCGGTCTGGGGCTCCGTGCATACATGTCTGAACCTCAATTATGTTGTGATCTGAGTATATTGTTTTTGATATGGTGACATTTCCTATCAGATCATCATTGTTAGTGAAGATGAGGTCTAGTGTATTCTCCAGTCTAGTAGGCTCTATTATTTGCTGGTTTAAATTGAATTTTGTGCAGAGATTTAAAAGCTCGTGTGAGTGTGAGTTTTCATCAGAGCTGCCTCATGGTGTTATTACTGCAACAATATTATTTGCTATATTCCTCCATTTTAAGTGCCTTAAGTTGAAATCCCCCAGGAGCAAGATGTTGGGTGCAGGAGCTGGAAGATTTTCCAGACAGTGGTCAATTTTTAACAGCTGTTCCTGGAATTGCTGGGATGTTGCATCCGGAGGCTTGTAGACTACCACAATGACTAGGTTTTGGTTCTCGATCTTTACTGCTAAAACTTCCACAACATCATTTGAGGCATTAAGCATCCTGGGAAACTGACCTAATTGGCCCAAAATGCTCAGCATAACAAGGGGCTTTCTATATAGAAGTATGTCACTGATGTCATCTAGGCCTGTATACCATGTACATGTACTTGTAGTAAATATTATTAGATTCTGACCCTTCCCCCAGCCTGTTGACTTTGATAAAGTGGATTGCCTTGTTTTGGACTCTGCGGGGGCAACATGGGCACACAAAGGTATTCAAGCATAGGTCTTGCCTTTTACAAGTGCTTCTTGATATGAGCTGGGGGGCCCCCGCTTTATGGCGTTTTGCCTTATAGCATTCCGCTAATAGGGACATTTCAAATTGTGACCAAAGCTTGCTATAGGCCCACCCTCCCCACCTGACTGAGGAAGGCTTTTGCTAAGTTTACCGCTTTGGCAAGTGATATAGAGTGGAGTACTCTGTCTCACAGCCAAAGATCTTATTCAGGTTTTTAATGGCAATATGTATATCCCATGATGGAGATCCCCCCCTCCCCCATTGTTTCCAATTTTTGTTGCAAGGCATCCAATGGTACTAATGAGGACCTTGTCAGGACTGATTGTGATTCTTCATTTGTATGTACTTTTGAAACTAAAGTGTAGATTACTTGGCACTCTTAGTAATACAAAAAAAAATATAAATGGAAAATTAAACTCATACTAGCATGACTAAAATGCAGTGCAACTAAACATACCAAGTTAAAATAACCAGCATTTTAAAAATCTTATTGGCATTTAAAGGGAAAAATTTACATGGCTGTTTCAAAGATTTCATTCATGTGAAGGTGCCAAACACCTAGGGCCCAAGTGTTCGCATCGCTATTGGGCCCAAGTGTTCGCAACGCTATTGGGTCCAAGTGTTCTCATCGCTATTGGGCCGTGCGGACGTGCTGCACAGTAGCTCCTGATTGAGTTGGCTTTTGCGCAGTGTTGACGTGTACTTGGCTCTGTGAAGACCTGTTTGCGCGCTCTCTACGAATTGAAGCAAGATGCCCTCCATCGAGCAACTTTACCAACAGCTTAAGGAAGAATTGAGGATGGCGAAGTTAGAGATTCGGCGACTGACCGAGGAAAACAAGAAGATTCGTAGTAGTCCTCCTGATTTGAGTCCTCAGGTCAAGAAGGGAAACTGGTCAGTGGCTGGATAGCAGGGAACGAAGTTGACGATCAAGAAGACGAATGGAAAGGTAGAAACGATGAAGACGAAAGAGACTGCCGTGGAAACTGTTGTGGAAACATCCAATACATTCTCAGTGCTACACGACGAATGTGAGTCGACTACTGGGAACATCACGACGAACGACACCAAGGAAGGTTAGAATATTGTTGTTGTTGGGGATAGCCAAGTTAGGTATATGGATAGGGCGTTCTGCTTGAAGGACAGGAGTAGGAGACAGCGAGTTTGCTTTCCTGGGGCTGGGATGGAGGATATTGTTAGCCATCTGGATGACATCATGAGAGGTAATGGGAGCAATCCTATTATCTGTCTCAGTGCTGGAGGCAATGATGTTGGCAGACGTAGGAGTGAAGACCTGATTAGCAGGTATAGGTCAGCAATAGAAATAATTAGGAGTAAGGGTGGGAACCCTGTCATATGTGGTATTTTGCCAAGGAGAGGAGTTGGAAATGAATGGTTGTCCAGGGCAATTGGTGTCAATTGCTGGCTGGACAAATACTGTAAGGAAAATGCGGTAACATTCATTGACAACTGGGACCTCTTCTATGGCAGAAATGACATGTATGCCAGGGATGGGGTTCACTTATCTAGGTCTGGGGTGGTAGCAATGGCAACTGCAGTGGAGGGAGCAGTTAGGACTTTAAACTAGGAATAGTTAGTGGTATGGGTTTTGGCAGGAAAACAGTGAAGTCCCAGTGTAGTAATATTAGGAGTTCTAGAGGAACTAGTAATAAGCAGAACGAGGTAGATATTGAAAAGCCAGGGACTTTGGGTGATAAGGACAGTAATAGGTTTAGTAGAAAAACAGAAATGAGCAGGAAGGGTAAAGAGAAAGGAGAGTCTTTCAATGTTTATTATGCTAATTGCCGTAGTGCTAGGAATAAGATGGACGAGTTGAGATTAGTTGCTAGTGCAGGTAACATTGATGCATTTGCCTTAACTGAGACGTGGTTTAATTCAAAAAGTCGGGACATGCCTGCGGAATGTCATACTCAGGGTTTTAAATTGTTCCAAGTAGATAGAAGTATCGGGAAGGGGGGTGGGGTGGCATTGTATGTCCGAGATCGCTTGAACTGTTGCATAAAAACGGGTATTAAGTCTGAAGTAACACATACAGAGTCTGTTTGGATAGAATTTTCAGAGGGGCATGAAAAACTGATTTTAGGAGTGATATACCGTCCCCCAAACTTAGATAGGAACCAAGGGAGACTCTATGGGAGGAAATTGTTAAGGCCACAAGGCACGATAATGTAGTAATTCTAGGAGACTTTAACTTTAGTCATATTGATTGGAATTTCTTGACTGGGAATTTAGAATCATACGACTTCTTAGAAGTAGTTCAGGATTGTTTTTTGAAGCAGTTTGTGACAGAACCTACAAGAGGAAATAACCTGCTTGACTTAGTTATGGCAAACAATGAATCCCTTGTTAATAATTTAGAAATTTCAGAGGAACTGGGTGCTAGCGACCACAAATCAATTACATTTAGCATTGAATGGAAGTACGATAGTAGCGATAACTCAGTAACAGTCCCAGATTTTCGCTTAGCAGATTACGATGGGCTTAGAGAACACTTATCATCTGTTGACTAGGGTAACGAAGAGAGCTATCAATATGACAGTTTTCTGAACACTATACATGCTGCTCAAAGAACGTTTATCCCATATAAAGAAATTAGATCAAATAGAAATGACCCAAAATGGATGAATAATAGGCTCAAATATCTACTAGGGCATAAGAAAGGAATTTATAGGCGTATCAAAAGAGGTGAGGGTCATCTTATGAATCAGTATATTGACATTAAGAGGGACATTAAAAAGGGGATAAGAAAAGCTAAAAGAGACTATGAAATTAAAGTTGCTAGGGATTCTAAAACTAACCCAAAAAGTTTTTTTCAGGTCTATAGAACAAAAGTTAGAGATAAGATAGGTCCCCTTAAAAATAACTATGGGCACCTTACTGACAAAGAGAATGAAATGTGCTCGATTTTTATTAATTATTTTCTCTCAGTTTTTACACAGGAAGACACTAACAGTATTCCAGTAATTAATTTTTATAGTGGGCTAGAAGAAGATAAATTATGTAACATCACAGTCACTAGTGAAATGGTTGTGAAGCAGATAGACAGACTGAAGCAAAATAAGTCGCCGGGTCCTGATGAGGTTTTTTCAAGGGTTCTTAAGGAATGCAAAATGGAACTCTGTGAACCATTAACTAATATTTTTAATTTATCTCTTCAAACAGGTGTAGTGTCTGATATGTGGAAGATGGCTAATGTAATTCCTATTTTTAAAACAGGGGACAAGTCGTTACCGTCAAATTACCGCCCAATAAGCCTGACCTCAATTGTAGGCAAATTACTAGAGTCAATTATAGCTGAGATTATAAGAAGCCATCTCGATAAGCATAGCTTGATGATAGTCAGCATGGATTCACAAGAGGCCGGTCTTGTCTAACTAATTTATTAACTTTCTTCAGTAAAGCTTTTGAGGCTGTTGACCACGATAAAGAATTTGATATTATTTACTTAGATTTTAGTAAGGCTTTTGATAGAGTTCCGCACCATAGACTGTTAAAGAAAGTGGCAGCTCATGGCATTGGGGGAAAAGTGCTCTCGTGGATCGAGTCATGGCTCACTGACAGGAAGCAGAGAGTGTCCATAAATGGGGTTAAATCCGAGTGGGGATCTGTAACAAGTGGCGTTCCACAGGGATCAGTCTTAGGCCCGTTGTTGTTTATAATATATATCAATGATCTTGATGAGGGAATTACTAGTGATATGAGAAAATTCGCCGATGACACAAAGATAGGTAGGATAATTGATTCAAACGTAGATGTTATGGAACTTCAGGAGGATTTAAACAAACTCTATTCTTGGTCAGAAAAGTGGCAGATGCAGTTCAATGTAGATAAATGCAAGGTTCTGAAGCTTGGGAGTGCCCATAACCCTCGTACTTATAAGTTAAATGATAATTGATTCAAACGTAGATGTTATGGAACTTCAGGAGGATTTAAACAAACTCTATTCTTGGTCAGAAAAGTGGCAGATGCAGTTCAATGTAGATAAATGCAAGGTTCTGAAGCTTCGGGAGTGTCCATAACCCTAGTACTTATAAGTTAAATGATGTAGAACTTAGCCATACAGACTGCGAAAAGGACTTGGGGGTTATGGTGAGCAGCAACCTTAAACCAAGACAGCAATGCCTAAGCATACGTAATAAGGCAAATAGATTTCTGGGATTTATATCAAGAAGTGTAAGCAACAGAAGTCCAGAGGTCATACTGCAGCTTTATACATCATTAGTAAGGCCTCACCTAGATTATGCAGCTCAGTTCTGGTCTCCATATTACAGAATGGACATAAATTCGTTGGAAAACATTCAGCGTAGGATGACTAAATTAATACATAGCATTAGAAATCTTCCTTATGAAGAAAGATTGAAGACTCTTAAGTTACATTCACTTGTTAGACGAAGAATGAGGGGAGACCTGATCGAAGTGTATAAGTGGAAGATAGGTATTAATAAAGGGGATATTAGTAAGGTCTTGAGGATGTCTCTCCAAGAGAGAACCCGCAGTAATGGATTTAAATTAGATAAGTTTAGATTTAGAAAGGACATAGGAAATATTGGTTTGGAAATAGGGTAGTTGATGAGTGGAACAGTCTACCTAGTTGGGTTATTGAGGCTGGGACTTTGGGTAGTTTCAAATTTAGGTTGGATAAGTACATGAGTGGGAGGGGTTGGATTTGAGTGGGACTTTCACATCAGAGCTTATTTCTTGGGTGGCATTGAAAATTGGGTTGGGCAAATGTTTTGTTAGTGGGATGAATTGTAAAGGACCTGCCTAGTATGGGCCAACAGGCCTCCTGCAGTGTTCCTTCTTTCTTATGTTCTTATTATACAGCACCTGGAAGGTAATAATCATAATCAGGCGCTAAAAGGTGTAATATGCCTGATCAGAGACCAGCGAGGGTGAAGAAGATACTGGGTAGAATTAGAAAGGGCAGTTATAAATCTGTTGCTGACAAAAAGCCTAAGAGGGAGTATCAGAGGTGGGGCTGTCAGCAAGGAGGGAAAAAAGTAAGGGTATTGGAGCTGCAACAATGGAGGTGAATTCTGCATTTACACTGGTAGACAGGACAGTAAAATTATATGGCAAACTGAACTTGACAATTCTCAGACTGGTACTCTTCTCTCCAAGAGATACACATCATAAGAACATAAGAACATAAGAACGAAGGAACACTGCAGAAGGCCTACTGGCCCATGCGAGGCAGGTCCAAGTCTCCTACCGGCTTAAGCCAATGCACCCAACCTAGTCAGGTCAGGTCACATTGACTTAAGGGAGGAACACGGCAACCGACCTGGTAGCACAAGCTATCAGGTCCAACTCACACCCACCCACATCTACTCATGTATTTGTCCAACCGGTGGCCTGGTGGCTAAAGCTCCCGCTTCACACACGGAGGGCCCGGGTTCGATTCCCGGCGGGTGGAAACATTTCGACACGTTTCCTTACACCTGTTGTCCTGTTCACCTAGCAGCAAATAGGTACCTGGGTGTTAGTCGACTGGTGTGGGTCGCATCCTGGGGGACAAGATTAAGGACCCCAATGGAAAGAAGTTAGACAGTCCTCGATGACGCACTGACTTTCTTGGGTTATCCTGGGTGGCTAACCCTCCGGGGTTAAAAATCCGAACGAAATCTTATCTTATCTTATCTTATCTTATCTTATCTTACAACGTTCTAGCCTCTATAACGGTACTTGGGAGTTTGTTCCACTCATCCACAACTCTATTACCAAACCAGTACTTTCCTATATCCTTCCTGAATCTGAATTTTTCCAACTTAAAACCATTGCTGCGAGTCCTGTCTAGGCTAGATATTTTCAGCACACTATTTACATCCCCTTTATTTATTCCTGTCTTCCATTTATACACCTCAATCATATCCCCCCTAATTCTACGTCTTTCTAGAGAGTGCAGTTTCAGGGCCCTTAGTCTATCCTCATAGGGAAGGTTTCTGATACATGGGATCAACTTTGTCATCCTCCTTTGTACATTTTCCAGAGAATTTATATCCGAGACATGAGCGCTCAATGCAAAAGCGGGAGAGCATAGTCTCCCAACCATGACATTAAGAAAACCAGAAATTATTAAATTATGGAGGAGCACTAAACCCGTAGGATTATACAGTGCATATGGGGGGGGGATGGAAGGTATTCAGGCTCAATTCAGGGAACTAGAGCAGATCCAATTCCATAGATCAAGAGCCCCCTCACCAGTGTTTAGGAACCTCCCTTAAGGGGTTTGATAGAAATATAATTAATAAATCAACTCACACCAATGTTGTTTCCAGTGGTTGCATTATTATCAAAAAATGAAGCACTAAACCTACAAGGATCAACCAGTGGTTGCAAAGGTGGCTAGAAATTACAGAAAAATAGTCCGAGAATGGCATACATACTCCCATATGAAATGTGGAGGTCATGTACAGCTGATCGCACAACAAAGTCTGCCTGTTCATTGCCCTGAATATCCACATGACCAAGGACCCAGCAGCAAACTTTGTTTTTGCTAGAAATGCAGCACAGCCATAGTTGTACATATATAAAGAATTAGGGATGAGGCAAATTAAATTTTTTCATAGCCTGCAAAGCACTAAAGAAGTCTGAAAATACCATGTATTTTTAGGTAGGCAGGGATGCAATGTGTATAATCACGATGAGAATTTCATACAGTTCAGCTGTCCGGAACACTGCTGCAAACCCAAGACTGATAAAACAGTTTTAAGTCCTCTGACAGTGTTAACTGCAACAGCATGGGAAACTTCAATAGTGGTTAAGAAAAAGGGAGTGAGAAGCAACTGTAGGTATTTGAGCTTTTGTGCACTGCAGTGGAGAAGAACAGACTTAGAATTGTCAGAACCTTCCAAGGGAGGAATGGAAAAGTTAGACGAACATAAAAGGGGGTAATTGAAGAGAAACAAAGGGTGAAGAATACAGAAAGTGGACAGGGTAAATAGGGCAGTAATCAAACAATGGACCTCTTCTAACATCAGTTACCATCTTGTATGTGAAAGGATCATGAAGGTCAAGAGCGCAGACAAAACATTATTATTATTATAATCAAAAAGAAGCGCCAAACCACAAGGGCAGGAAGGAAGCGGGGGTATCAGGTGGCAAAAGGAAGAGGGATAATTAGTAGGTTATGGAGAACAGCAGGGCAGTGGATAGTGCAGGGGGAGAGGGTAGCAAGAGATTGAGGTAGAAAGGGCTGAGGGAAGTGCGAAAGGTATCGTCATCAGAGTTTGTGGAGTAAGTCAAGATGTCAATGAGAGAGTCAGGATTAAAGGAGGGTCCATCAGCAAGAAGGGAAGGTAAAGAGAGAGTAGTAGAGTGGAGACGACGTCGGAGGTAAATTCTGCGTGCTCGTTAATAGAGAGGGCAGTCTAACAGAATGTGGCTAACCGATACTGGAACCTGACACGTCTCACAGAGAGGAACAGGGTGCCTCTCCATGAGATACCCATGAGTAAGACGAGTGTGGCCAATGCGAAGATGGGAGAAAGTAGTCTCTCAACCTCGACACTGATGACAAGAAGACGGACAGTAACCTATACTCAGTTTAATAGAATGAAGTTTGTTACCGAGCAGATTAGACCAACGTTGTTGTCAATGGGTGTGAAGGTGGGTAGCTATTACAGCAAAATAGTCTGTAAATGGAACACCTCTATATGAAACTGGTAGGTCATGTACTGCTGACCGCGCAGCAGTGTCTGCCTGTTCATTGCCCTGTACGTCAACATGACCAGGGACCCAACAAAAAACAATATCTTTATGCTTGGTAGAAATACAGCGTAGCCAAAGTTGGATATGGAGGACTAGGGGGTGAGGTGTATCAAATTTTCGTATAGCCTGTAGAGCATTAAGGGGGTCTGAAACAACCACAAATGATGACACAGGCATAGATGCAATATGGATAAGTGCTGCAAGAATGGCATACAATTCAGCTGTAAAAATGCTAGCCGAGGATAGTAAATGTCATCGCATGACACTGTCTGGAAACACTGCTGCAAATCTGATGTCATCAGAAGACTTAGAGCCATCTGTGTACGCTGTGATGGCATGAGAATAAGAGCGGAAGTGGTCAAGAAAAAGACAGCGGGAAGCTACCATAGGCAGTTGGGCTATCGCACAAGGGAGTGAGAAAGAACAGACTCGAACAGCTGGAACTTCCCAGGGGGGCAGGGAAAAGTGAGATGCTACGTGAACATAGAAAGGTGGTAACTGAAGGGAAGACAAGAGCGAATGTAGTTGAAGAGAAAAGGGACAGATCAAAAAGGGGCGACGAACAAATAAAGAATGCCTACGAACATCGGTGACTATTCTATATATGGAAGGATTGCGGAGATCATGAGAGCGAACATAGTTGTGAAGGCAATGGGTATCACGGCGATCGGACAAGGATGGGACATTCACTTCTGCATAGAGGCTCTCAACAGGGAAATAGCGAAAAGCACCAAGGCACAAACGTAATCCCTGGTGTTGGATGGGATTAAGGTTCGAGAGAGTAGTAGGAGAGGCCGCTGAATAGATCTGATCACCATAATCGAGTTTTGATAAAATGAGGGCTGAATGTAGGTGAAGGAGAGTTCGACGATCAGCTCCCCATGAAAGATGCCCTCCATCGAGCAACTTTACCAACAGCTTAAGGAAGAATTGAGGTTGGCGAATATGGAAATTCGGCAACTGACTGAGGAAAACAAAAAGATTCGGAGTAGTCCTCCTGTTTTGAGTCCTCAGGTCAAGAAGGGAAACTGGTCAGTGGCTTTACAGCAGGGAAAGAAGTTGACGATCAAGAAGACGAATGGAAAGGTAGAAACGATGAAGAAGAAAGAGACTGCCGTGGAAACTGTTGTGGAAACATCCAATACATTCTCAGTGCTACCCGACGAATGTGAGTCGAATACTGGGAACGTCACGACGAAAGACATTAAGGAAGGTACGAATATTGTTGTTGTTGGGGATAGCCAAGTTAGGTATATGGATAGGGCGTTCTGCTTGAAGGACAGGAGTAGGAGACAGAGAGTTTGCTTTCCTGGGGCTGGGATGGAGGATATTGTTAGCCGTCTGGATGACATCATGAGAGGTAATGGGAGCAATCCTATTATCTGTCTCAGTGCTGGAGGCAACGATGTTGGCAGACGTAGGAGTGAGGACCTGATTAGCAGGTATAGGTCAGCAATAGAAATAATTAGAAGTAAGGGTGGGAACCCTCTCATATGTGGTATTTTGCCAAGGAGGGGAGTTGGAAGTGAATGGTTGTCCAGGGCAATTGGTGTCAATTGCTGGCTGGACAAATACTGTAAGGAAAATGCGGTAACATTCATTGACAACTGGGACCTCTTCTATGGCAGAAATGACATGTATGCTAGGGATGGGGTTCACTTATCTAGGTGTGGGGTGGGAGCACTGGCAACTGCAGTGGAGGGAGCAGTTAGGACTTTAAACTAGGAATAGTTAGTGGTATGGGTTTTGGCAGGAAAACAGTGAAGTTCCAGTGTAGTAATATTACGAGTTCTAGGGGAACTAGTAATAATAAGAACGAGATAGATATTGAAAAGCCAGGGACCTTGGGTGATAAGGACAGTAATAGGTTTAGTAGAAAAATAGAAATGAGCAGGAAGGGTAAAGAGAAAGGAGAGTCTTTCAATGTTTATTATGCTAATTGCCGTAGTGCTAGGAATAAGATGGACGAGTTGAGATTAGTTGCTAGTGTAGGTAACATTGATGTATTTGCCTTAACTGAGACGTGGTTTAATTCAAAAAGTCGGGACATGCCTGCGGAATGTCATATTCAGGGTTTTAAATTGTTCCAAGAAGATAGAAGTATTGGGAGGGGGGTGGGGTGGCATTGTATGTCCGAGATCGCTTGAACTGTTGCATAAAAACGGGTATTAAGTCTGAAGTAACACATACAGAGTCTGTTTGGATAGAATTTTCAGAGGGGCATGAAAAACTGATTTTAGGAGTGATATACCGTCCCCCAAACTTAGATAGGAACCAAGGGAAACTACTATGGGAGGAAATTGTTAAGGCCACAAGGCACGATAATGTAGTAATTCTAGGAGACTTTAACTTTAGTCATGTTGATTGGAATTTCTTGACTGGGAATTTAGAATCATACGACTTCTTAGAAGTATTTCAGGATTGTTTTTTGAAGCAGTTTGTGACAGAACCTACAAGGGGAAATAACCTGCTTGACTTAGTTATGGCAAACAATGAATCCCTTGTTAATAATTTAGAAATTTCAGAGGAACTGGGTGCTAGCGACCACAAATCAATTACATTTAGCATTGAATGGAAGTACGATAGTAGCGATAACTCAGTAACAGTCCCAGATTTTCGCTTAGCAGATTACGATGGGCTTAGAGAACACTTATCATCTGTTGACTGGGGTAACGAAGAGAGCTATCAATATGACAGTTTTCTGAACACTATACATGCTGCTCAAAGAACGTTTATCCCATATAAAGAAATTAGATCAAATAGAAATGACCCAAAATGGATGAATAATAGGCTCAAATATCTACTAGGGCATAAGAAGGGAATTTATAGGCGTATCAAAAGAGGTGAGGGTCATCTTATGAATCAGTATATTGACATTAAGAGGGACATTAAAAAGGGGATAAGAAAAGCTAAAAGGGACTATGAAATTAAAGTTTCTAGGGATTCTAAAACTAACCCAAAAAGTTTTTTCCAGGTCTATAGAACAAAAGTTAGAGATAAGATAGGTCCCCTTAAAAATAACTATGGGCACCTTACCGACAAAGAGAATGAAATGTGCTTGATTTTAAATAATTATTTTCTCTCAGTTTTTACACAGGAAGACACTAACAATATTCCAGTAATTAATTTTTACAGTGGGCTAGAAGAAGATAAATTATGTAACATCACAGTCACTAGTGAGATGGTTGTGAAGCAGATAGACAGACTGGAGCAAAATAAGCCGCCGGGTCCTGATGAGGTTTTTTCAAGGGTTCTTAAGGAATGCAAAATGGAACTCTGTGAACCATTAACTAATATTTTTAATTTATCTCTTCAAACAGGTGTAGTGTCTGATATGTGGAAGATGGCTAATGTAACTCCTATTTTTAAAACAGGGGACAAGTCGTACCGTCAAATTACCGCCCAATAAGCCTGACCTCAATTGTAGGCAAATTACTAGAGTCAATTATTGCTGAGATTATAAGAAGCCATCTCGATAAGCATAGCTTGATTAATGATAGTCAGCATGGATTCACAAGAGGCCGGTCTTGTCTAACTAATTTATTAACTTTCTTCAGTAAAGCTTTTGAGGCTGTTGACCACAATAAAGAATTTGATATTATTTACTTAGATTTTAGTAAGGCTTTTGATAGAGTTCCGCACCATAGACTGTTAAAGAAAGTGGCAGCTCATGGCATTGGGGGAAAAGTGCTCTCGTGGATCGAGTCATGGCTCACTGACAGGAAGCAGAGAGTGTCCATAAATGGGGTTAAATCCGAGTGGGGATCTGTAACAAGTGGCGTTCCACAGGGATCAGTCTTAGGCCCGTTGTTGTTTATAATATATATCAATGATCTTGATGAGGGAATTACTAGTGATATGAGAAAATTCGCCGATGACACAAAGATAGGTAGGATAATTGATTCAAACGTAGATGTTATGGAACTTCAGGAGGATTTAAACAAACTCTATTCTTGGTCAGAAAAGTGGCAGATGCAGTTCAATGTAGATAAATGCAAGGTTCTGAAGCTTGGGAGTGCCCATAACCCTAGTACTTATAAGTTAAATGATGTAGAACTTAGCCATACAGATTGCGAAAAGGACTTGGGGGTTATGGTGAGCAGCAACCTTAAACCAAGACAGCAATGCCTAAGCATACGTAATAAGGCAAATAGATTACTGGGATTTATATCAAGAAGTGTAAGCAACAGAAGTCCAGAGGTCATACTGCAGCTTTATACATCATTAGTAAGGCCTCACCTAGATAATGCAGCTCAGTTCTGGTCTCCGTATTACAAAATGGACATAAATTCGTTAGAAAACATTCAGCGTAGGATGACTAAATTAATACATAGCATTAGAAATCTTCCTTATGAAGAAAGATTGAAGACTCTTAAGTTACATTCACTTGTTAGACGAAGAATGAGGGGAGACCTGATCGAAGTGTATAAGTGGAAGATAGGTATTAATAAAGAGGATATTAATAAGGTCTTGAGGATGTCTCTCCAAGAGAGAACCCGCAGTAATGGATTTAAATTAGATAAGTTTAGATTTAGAAAGGACATAGGAAATATTGGTTTGGAAATAGGGTAGTTGATGAGTGGAACAGTCTACCTAGTTGGGTTATTGAGGCTGGGACTTTGGGTAGTTTCAAATTTAGGTTGGATAATTACATGAGTGGGAGGACCTGGAGTTTACCTGGAGAGAGTTTCGGGGGTCAACGCCCCCGCGGCCCGGTCTGTGACCAGGCCTCCTGGTGGATCAGCGCCTGATCAACCAGGCTGTTGCTGCTGGCTGCACGCAAACCAACGTACGAGCCACAGCCCGGCTGATCAGGAACTGACTTTAGGTGCTTGTCCAGTGCCAGCTTGAAGACTGCCAGGGGTCTGTTGGTAATCCCCCTTATGTGTGCTGGGAGGCAGTTGAACAGTCTCGGGCCCCTGACACTTATTGTATGGTCTCTTAACGTGCTAGTGACACCCCTGCTTTTCATTGGGGGGATGGTGCATCGTCTGCCAAGTCTTTTGCTTTCGTAGTGAGTGATTTTCGTGTGCAAGTTCGGTACTAGTCCCTCTAGGATTTTCCAGGTGTTGGATTTGAGTGGGATTTTCACATCAGAACTTATTTCTTGGGTGGCATTGAAAATTGGGTTGGGCAAATGTTTTGTTAGTGGGATGAATTGTAAAGGACCTGCCTAGTATGGGCCAGCAGGCCTCCTGCAGTGTTCCTCCTTTCTTATGTTCTTATGTAAAGATGAGCAAGGGTTTTAAGAAGGTTCAGCCGGTTGTGACAAGTTGCCTTCAGAGAGGTAATGTGAGGTTTTCAGGATAACCTACGGTCAAAGACAAGGCCTAGAAACCTGACTGTATCACGTTCAGGGATACGTGAGCCATAGAGGTACAAAGGATGATCGGAGATGACAGAGCATCTAGTGAAAGTAATTTGGTGAGTTTTGGTACTGGAAAATTTAAACCCATGTGTGGTGGCCCAATTGGAAACACGGTCCACCGTATACTGGAGAGAAACTGTAATAAGGTGACAGTCAGCGCCTGCACAAGCTATAGCGAAGTCATCAAATATTGATGACCAAATATTGGATGGAAGACTAGAGGCCAAATCATTTATAGCAAGGAGAAAAAGTGTTGTGCTCAGAACACATCCCTTGGGGACACCCTCAGCTTGGACAAAGTCCGGGGAGAGCATATTATCAACCTGAACACGGAAATGTCTGTCAGTTAAAAAGTTTTTAAGGAAGGATGGTAGATTGCCTCAGAGGCCTAAGGAGTGGGCTTGGGCCAAAATATTATACCTCTAAGTTGTATCATATGCCTTTTCAAGGTCAAAAAATATGGCAATAACTGAGTGGTTATTCGCAAAAGCATTACGAACATACGTATCTAAGCGTAGTAAGGGGTCTATGGTAGAACGGCCCTTACGAAAGTCATATTGACTATTGGAGAGACTGTTGTGTGTCTCTAAATACCACATTAAAAGTCGATTTACCAGACGTTCCATCACTTTGCAAACTGCACTGGTAAGAGCAGTGGGATGATAGTGAGAGGCATCATGTCCCATAGTACCCGGTTTGCGGAAAGGGAGAACAATGGCATTTTTCCAGTGCTAGGGGAGAACTCCTTGTGACCAAATAAGACTGAAGAGGTGTAAGAGGACTACAAGGGCTGATTGACGTAAATGTAACATCCGAATATGAATGTCGTCAGGCCCAGCTGCCGATGATCGGCAAGCTGAGAGTGTCACCTCCAGTTCCTGAAAAATACGGACCAGATGATTGCCAATTTCAATGGCAACGTCAAGAGGATTTGCCATATCAACACCAGCAACCTGCAAAACAGGAGCCGGGTCAGGAGAGCATTTACCACTTAGTTTCTGTACTTTTTTCCAGACTGCACTCATAGAGGAAGCCGAGGTGATAGTGGAAACATAATCTTGCCAGCAAGTGTGTTTAGCGTCACGGATGACACGGCGAGCAACCGCTCACTTCTGCTTAAAATCAAGAAGTCTCTCTGTCATTTTATTGTACCAGTACCTGCCCCATGCAGTGCGTTTCAAACGTACTGCCCGAGCACAAGCAGGAGACCACCATGGCACACACTTCTGAAAATGCCTGCCTGAGGTTTGGGGGATAGAATGAGAAGCTGCGGTTAAAACTGATGTCAAGAAGAGGTGTAAAAGCTCATCAATGGAGGATGAAGAAGGAACCTCACTAAAAGCAGTTAGTTGCGAGTAAAGGTCCCAATTTGCTCGATCAAATTGCCAGTGAGGGCTACAAAGAGGTGGTGAATATAAAGAAGTAAGAATGATTGGAAAGTGATTGCTGTCATGTAAGTCCGGTAGAACAGACCAGGCGAAGTCTAGTGCAGTGGAGGAAGAGCAGACCGAGAGATCGATGCAAGAGAGAGTATGAGTACGAGGATCAAAATGGGTGGGAGTACCCGTATTTAAAACATGGAGGGGATGAGAAGCGAGAAAAGCCTCCAACTGAATGCCACGTGAGTCACAATGAGAAGGGTAGGCATTAAAATCGCCAAGTAACAGAAGCGGTGGCAGTAAGGATGAAACAAGAAAGACAAAATCTGGGATAGATAATGCTCGAGAAGGAGAGACATACAAAGAACATATTGTAAAGCACTTATTCAAGTGGATACGGGCTGCAGTGTAATGCAGCGAGGTATGAACAAATAGTTGACGGTATGGAATATCATTGAGTAGAAGGGCACTTTCATTAAAGGTTCCATCTGAAAAAGGATCCAAAGAATACAATAAATTATAGCCTGAGATGGGTTGGAAAACAGCCGAGTGTAATTTTGGTTCTTGTAAGCAAACACCAACAGGGGAAAACCGGGTAAGCAACATCTGAAGCTCACCCTGATTACTCCTGAGACCGTGGATATTCCACTGTAAATAGGCCATGATTGGCAATGAGGAAAATACTAGGAATCCGCAGGTAAGGGCACCTACGGACAAGAGGGGTTAGAAAAGTCTATGTGTGGTGGCATTGGAAAACGTTCAAGCAGCGAAGGAACGGAGCATTGCAAAGAATGGAGTTGTGGAGATGGAGGAGAGGGAAGAGAAGGAATAGGAGGTGGATCAGTGTCCATTGAAGTTTTAATCTCTGCAATATATTCTGAAATAGCTTCAAGTGTTTCTGAATTCAAAGACGCTGTATGGGAGACAATATTGGAGATAGAAGGAGGAGGGTGAGTAAAAATTGGGACACTAAAGTAGGGGGAGGATGAAAGCGTGTTGGGAACTGGAGAAGTGTGGGAGGGGACAGAAGAGGCAGAAACCTGGGAGGAAGCAGAAGAGGGAGAAACTTGGGAGGAGACAGGGGAGGAAGGCACAGAACGAGGAGGAGGGTGAACCTCCACACTTGTAATAGAGCCAGTGAGAGGGAAAGAACCAGGTACAGAGACTGGAAAGGTAAAATGTGGAGGGGAAAGAAGGGAAGGAGGGGGCAAAGAAGATTTGAGCAAAGGGAATTTTTTGGACTGCTGGGAAGTAGAGGGGCGATTGGTAGGTGTCGTACGAGGTCTTGTCGATACCAGGGCTTGTGAGGGAGAACTCAAAGATGTCAGAACCGACTGAGATGTTGAAGTAGGGACGTCTGAGCCCAGGACAGCAAAAGAATGAGATACAGGAGTGACTATGGGAGGGGTAACCACAGAGGCTGCAGGAGATGGGACCCCAGAAGTGGGGGGATGTTTTGAAACACGAGAATAAGAAACAGGGTAGTCTCCCTTGACAATTAAGGCAAGAGGGAGGTCGACTGCAAGACGTATTAGAATGGTCATCGGCACCACAGACTGGGCATTCGGCTATAGATCTGCAATATTTCGCTGGGTGACCAAATTGCCAGCAATTTCTACACTGTTGCGGTGTAGGGATCACCTTTCAAACTTGTAACTGATGTCCTGCTACATAAACAAAGGACGGGAGTTCATGGCTGTCAAAAGTTAATCGAGCCACATTGCAAGGGTATCATCTCCGCCCGCGGGCAGGAAGGACATAAGTGTCTACCTTGAGGATTGGGAGATCTTGGAGTTCCAGCTGTTCAAGAATGTCATTGCCACATGTCTGAAAATTCTGTTGGACTATGGTATGGGGCAGAATGATAGTACTACTACAAGAATTGAGGGAATGATGTTTTTCCATAGTGACAGGAATAGCATCGATATGTGAAAAGAGAAAGATCATGAGCTTGGGTAGCATTCTGGACAGTGATGATGCATGCACCGCTCTTTAGAGCATGAAAGGAAATATCTACCAACATGGCGGAGGAGCGCCTTGCCAATACTGTGGTCTGAAAGATAGGCAATAGAGGAAGTCAGTCATAAAGTAAAGAATTTAGTCCATTGTGCATTCCAAAACTGAGCATGGAAAGGGAGTGCTTGACATGTTGATCTTTTTGAGAAGAACAAGGTGGTGGTGAAGTATCATCATCAGGCAACTGTTGTTGGCGTTTAGGAGTGGGACCGGGCTGGCGATTCGAAAATTGCCGCACCATAGAGGGAGAGGCCGGAAGCATAGTCAAAGGAGAGCGAAGGTCAGACAAATCGAAGGAGTCAGTCAAAACCCAGGTACCTGAAGTGGGTGAGAAAACAGCACCAGCAAGAGGTACAGAGGCATCAGGAGTGTCCGAAGAGTGGTCAAAAAACGAGGCAGGGTCAGAATGGGGCGCAGCATCAAGGGGCCCGGGGGTAGTAGGTTCATGGATTGGGTTCTCCATGGTTAGGTTACTTCTTTTCTTTTTATTAAGAAAAAAAAGAAAAAAGAAAAAAAAGAATAAAAAAGGGGAGCAGGGAGGAATAGTTCCTAGGAGGAATGAAAGGGCCAGAAATCTCCCTCTGCGCTCATGAGGACCTCAGCACCGCAAGTAGTGCAGATGCAGCATGGAACCCGTGCCATACCCTACCCTTCATGCCAATAAACCAGCAATCCGGGATAGCAACCTCACATCTGCCGAGCTACCTCGGTGGACAAGAGAGGGCAGCCGGATATCTGCCACAAAGCATACCTCCTTCGGCCACCACCCCCGGAATCCAAAAGGCAGCTTCCAAGATATTCCAGTCGCCTGAAAGACGCCCAAAGCCACCCACCGGGATACCAGAGAGGGATCGGGACATCCCCAGGCGATCCAGATTCCATGGCAAACTACGCCACCGCCAAGAACCTCAACAGAATGGGATGGGCCCCGGTACCCTTCCCTCTATCAAGGAACCAGCATGCCTGTGGGAAGAATCCTGCAGGCCAGAAAGAGAAAGGAAATAAGGGAGGGACGGGGAGGAGGAAGAGGAAAGTTAGTTTAATATCTTTATTATGCACCCCATACCCATCCTGTGGGCGGTAGTCAAAAGATTACAAAGGTACATAATGGGTCCAGGGACTGGACTCCAAAGTTATGATATCTGAACTAGTTACAAAGGTAATGAACTCCAGGTATATCTGGTCACAATCATGGCAAGTTACAAAGGTAATGAAACAGCCTCACTCCTATACATGGTTACAGTCATGAACAAATTACAAAGTAATGAGCCACTGATACGTCCACACCTGGTCACAATTGTAATGAGTTATAAATACAAATATTAAGTGGGTCATACACCCACACGAGCACGTGCGCACACACACACACACGAGGGCGCACGCACAGACATATGCACACTAGCGTACAAATATATGCATACACACAAGCGCGTGCGCGCACACACACACACACACACACACACACACACACACACATGGTAATGCATTATTTACAGCTAGCAAAGTCAGGGCATTTCTCCAGAAAAGGAAAGGGAAAAGGGAGGGTGGGAAGGATGGGATAGGGAAGGGGGAATTGGGGGGTAATTAAGTTCGGTCTGAGGAAGGAGACCAACAGGTCTAATTCCTCAGACCAAGAGCCTCTCCACCATGCCAAGGAACCCCCCCCCTTGAAAAGGCAGACAAAACAGAAAATGGGCATCATGCCAATCATGCCAAGATGGATCATTTACCTCTGCATATAGGCTCAACAGGGGAGGAATGAAAAAGCATCTAGACATAATCCTGGATGAATGGGACTAAGTCGAGAGAGGCTGTGTTACGATCTCGTATGCAATTCATCACTTTGATAATACTACCATGCTAGTAACTTGGTTATTAGCTAAAACGAAGCTGCTGGATTGTTGTACTGTTATCCTATTCATCCCTCATCATATGTTTGTGTTATTTGATTATTAAAGAAATGAATATGTATTCATGTCTGGTTATGAGCTCATTTATATGTAAAAGTACACAATTATCATTGTACAGTTGAAGGGTATGGCTGGTTAGCGACATCACAAATTGGTGCCAAATATTAAGTATATCACGTGATCCAACGTGACCTGTGGTTCACGAGGGATTGTCTAGGCACTCTTGACTACGCTGAGGGAGCTTCTATACTCTGGTAGAAGACATCGTGGCAGTGCCTACGCTATGAAGCTTTAAAGGCTTGTACGTAGCCCATGTGTGTGTTTAAGGAGCAAACTACTCATTCCTCTTCGACTGTCTACCGTGTATGCCTGAAACTCGAGAAAAAATATTCCAAGTGTATTATTATAATCAAAAAGAAGCGCTAAGCCACAAGGGCTATACAGCGTTCCAAGTGTATTACGTCTTTAAAAAGACTATCTTACGTGATACTATATCTGTATTAATGGAATTTGTATATAAATCTTTCTTATTTGCACATTTAATTATCATTCACTAAAGCAGATTGTCTAGTACATGAAAGTAATGTCTTGTATTACTTAACCCTTTGACTGTTTTCGACGTATAAATACGTCTTAAGAGCCAATGTTTCTGACGTATATATACTCAATAATTCTAGCGGCTTCAAATCAAGCGGGAGAAAGCTGGTAGGCCCACATGTGAGAGAATGGGTCTGTGTGGTCAGTGTGCACCACAAAAAAAATCCTGCAGCACACATTGCGTAATGAGAAAAAGAACCGATAGTTTTTTTGGAATAAAACGCCGACTTTGAGGTGTATTTTCGTATAGTATTTATCGTTGTATTCGTGTTTTCATGGTCTTAAGTGATAAAATGGAAAACATATTACAGAAATAGAGATGATTGTCATTACTTTGACGATGAAAACGACCTTGAAACTGAGCTCAAAGTAGCAGAAATGTTCGATTTTTACCAATGTTCAGGAGTAAATAAATCGCACCACACGTCCAATACACGTCAACTGGGGAGTAATATTCTTTCACTAATGCACTGATATTATTTATACCATTTTTGCAATAATGCAGTAGTCTGTATAACAGTAAATTTTGTATTTTTTTGTATGAATAAAAAATCAAAAAAGAAAGCAATAATAATATAAGAGGGGCCTAGAGATGTGACTAATGAACAGAGCATATGTTATTTTAGTGCCACAAATGTCTACCTTGTTTATTCTGGACCCTATTTTGAAATTGGCATCTTTTTTAGTTTGCGTGAAATTGGCCAAATTGCCAATTTCTGACCACCATATTGGGTAGTTCAAATTAGTAAATGGGAGGTTTCTTGTACTCAGCTGATAGATAAAATGGAGTTCTAAAGAAATAGCTATGAGTTTGGTCAACTGGAACAATGGAATTGGCTTAAAATAGGGCTCAAATTCGGCGAAATCGCCGATACGTATATGTCGCCGAGACCGCTAACTTCACGGGAGCATAATTCCACAAGTTTTCGACCAAATTTCGAACTTTTGGTGTCATTACCATCGGGAAAAGATTCTCTATCATTTCATAAGAAAAAATTTTTAAAAAATTGAGCGACATAGAATGAGTTTCAGAAAGGGGCCTGAAACAGTCAAAGGGTTAAATCTTAAAGGAACCCAAACAGTGCATCTTTATATTTATATATTTTATACCTATCTATAAGATGAGGTATTTATACTTGTTAAATTAAAATAATTTTTGATGAAGTTTTGATTTCCTGATGGTAATTATATACGTTATTGATAGAAAAATCAAGGAATGCTAACTTAAAGATTATTACAAGAAAGAAAACCTTTCCTTAGGAGAAATTCTCCTCTTCTATTGTTAAAGAACAAAGCACTCCTCAAGCTCGTAATAGGCTGCAAAGTAGATTTAGCCACCATAGTTTAGTTTTATCTCCACGGGGAAGCGGAACAGAATTCTTCCCCCATACCCTGTGCGTGTCTTAAGAGGCGACTAAAATGCCGGGAGCAAGGGGGTTAGTTTTTCTTTTTGGGTCTCTGCCTCAGTGGGATATGGCCAGTTTGTTGAAAGAATGAATTTAGTTTTGATAAGATTAGGATTTCCAAGGGGATTCAACTGTCTGGCAATTTGTTTCCAGGGAGGTAATACCAGGTTTCCAGAACAGCTGTCAATCAAACAGAAGTCCAAGAAATCTGACCATATCACATTGAGGGATATGGGAATCATACAGGTATAATGGAGTATGAGACAACATTAAGCCTAATAAAAGTAATATGGAGTGTTTTAGTTTTAGAAAATTTAAACCCACAGGTAGCTTGATATAAAAAAAAAATGGAGGGTTGGGGAAGCTCCAACTCTTAGGCAGAAAGCCTTCACCAGCAGCAAAGCACCTTTCTCAGTGTGGATGTTCAAAGATATTCCAGATCATTAAGAAGGTTGAGGACATTATGCTTTGCATCAGGTCAACATACATGGTTTTCCAAGCAAGGACAACTCAACTGGACGAGAATCTGCAGAGGCTAAAGACTGAAGAGTTCATGATAATGTTAGGATTACTACATAAAACTCATTAATATGGTGTCAAAGGATCATACACTGTATTTGTGTGTAATTGTATTTTATACAATCTCTTCAATTAACTTATGTATTGGGTAATAAAAGCAATCTGTTTCTTTATTTTTTTATTACACTGTATGACAAATACAGAACCCAATCCAGGATAATGTATAGCCAACAAATATGGTACAAAATTTAAATAAATCTAAACTAATTAAAAATCTTCAATGCCTCCAAGCTTAATTTTTTTTGTTTCTAAATCTCTAGAAATGCTTTTAATTTAAAAAACAATAAAAACTAATGAAATCTTTATTAAAAGGAACATTCCAACATTTAAAGTATGCTATTTGTTTGCCTATCCCACATGCTGGATACAATTTGATTTGATCCAATAATTTAGATTAAAATTTAGTAAACAGGATTATGGCAAGATTATATAAAGCCAAAAAATGCTAGGTCCTATCCAATTGTGCCCATGAACATAAGCAGTGTTAGTTGCAAGACAAAACATTACAATAGACTAAGTTATCTGGGTTTTCTGTACGTGTATGAAAGTTACGTGATTTGGTACACTTAGTATCTTAGACATCTCTTATAAAAGGCTATGAAATGCTTTATCAGAAGATTAAAAAGACTAGGAGTCATAAAATTATTTAACCTTCAGCCTCCAAGTTGTGCCAAATGCAAGAAAAACTTTCCAGTTAATTCTTATCTTACAAAATATAATTATACTTCTATTCACGAATACCAGTGCCATAATTTGCACCACCTGCCTTCACTAGTTCCTGGAGGAAGGCTTCATGATTCAGTTCATTAGCACTCTCCAATGTCAACTCCACTGCAAAGTTCTGTAGCAAAAGAAAAAAAAAAAAGAAGATTAATGCTAATTTAAAGCATTGTAATAAATACAGTACAGTACAACCACTATCAGAGGGTCAGGTTTCTGTGGTTTCAGTTATCCACAGTTTACCCTGGCCCAAAAATAACCCTTAATATTACTTAGTAATGACCCGAGTGCAAAAGTAGTGATGGTGACAGTTCAAAATCTCTGTGGTAGTGAAGTGCTTCCCAGTGAAAAAGTGCTAATTTGACTTAGTGTGGGGGCATTGTGTGCGCTCCAGAGGCGAGTTTTTATAACTTTTTTAAGTTGTGGCCATCATACCCAGGGTGACTAAACTGTCAAAACACTGGTTAGCCCAGAGTTATGTCAGGAAGAGAGAAGGGCATTGTTGAGATGCACCATGTGGGAGAACAGCTAAGGAGTGCGTAGACTTATGTTTTGAATATGCGAGTGCTGTAATTGTACATTCTGTACATATCTATTTAGAATACAGTTATATTTTTATAGTAGTTTAAATAACCTGTGAAGAGGGCTGGTGAAAGGATCGGAGACACTGAGGATGATCAGTCATGATATAAGTATTACCCTAGACATGAGGCCTTTATGTTAAAGCTACCCCACACTAGAACATGTGGCGAGAACCTTACTATCAAAGTAACAAGGGAAAACACATAATGTAACGTAACGCCTGTACCTGCCCCATGCAGCACATTTCAAACATACCGCCTGAACACAAGCAGGAGACTACCAAGGCATGCACTTCTGAGAATGCCTGCCCGAGGTTTGGGGTATAGAATGAAGCTGTAGTCAAAACTGAGGTCGAGAAAACGTGTAAAAGCTCATCAATGGAGGACGAAGAAGGAACCTCACTAAAAGCAGTTAGATGCGAGTAAAGGTCCCAATCTGCTCTGTCAAATTGCCAGTGTGGGCTATGAGGAGGTGGTGAATATGAAGGAGACTCAAGGATGATTGGAAAATGATTGTTGCCATGCAAAGTCTGGGGGGACAGACTAGGCGAAGTCTAGTACAATTGAAGAGCAGACCAAGAGATTGACGAAAGAGAACGAGTACACACGAGGATCAAAATGGATGGGAGTACCCGTATTTAAAACATTGAAGGGGTAGATCAGTGAGAAAAGCCTCCAACTGAATGTCACAGGAGTCACAGTGAGAATCCCCCCACCCGGAGGAAATGGTGGGCATTAAAATCACCAAGTAACAGCAGTGGTGGTAATAAGGAAGAAACCAGAAATACAACATCTGGGATAGATAATGCCTGAGAAAAGATATTTTTTTTTTTTTAACAAGGCGGCTGTCTCCCACCGAGGCAGGGTGACCCAAAAAAGAAAAAATCCCCAAAAAGAAAATACTTTCATCATCATTCAACACTTTCACCACACTCACACATTATCACTGTTCTTGCAGAGGTGCTCAGAATACAACAGTTTAGAAGCATATACATATAAAGATACACAACATATCCCTCCAAACTGCCAATATCCCAAACCCCTCCTTTAAAGTGCAGGCATCGTACTTCCCATTTCCAGGACTCAAGTCCGACTATATGAACATAACCGGTTTCCCTGAATCCCTTCACTAAATATTACCCTGCTCACACTCCAACAGATCGTCAGGTCCCAAGTATCATTTGTCTCCATTCACTCCTATCTAACGCGCTCGTGCACGCTTGCTGGAAGTCCAAGCCCCTCGCCCACAAAACCTCCTTTACCCCCTCTTTCCAACCCTTTCAAGGACGACCCCTACCCCTCCTTCCTTCCCCTATAGATTTATATGCTTTCCATGTCATTCTACTTTGATCCATTCTCTCTAAATGACCAAACCACCTCAACAACCCCTCTTCTGCCCTCTGACTAATGCTTTTATTAACTCCACACCTTTTCCTAATTTCCACACTCCGAATTTTCTGCATAATATTTACACCACACATTGCCCTTAGACAGGACATCTCCACTGCCTCCAACCATCTCCTCGCTGCTGCATTTACCACCCAAGCTTCACATCCATATAAGAGTGTTGGTACTACTATACTTTCATACATTCCCTTCTTTGCCTCCATAGATAACGTTTTTTGACTCCATATACACCTCAACGCACCACTCACCTTTTTTCCCCTCATCAATTCTATGATTAACCTCATCCTTCATAAATCCATCTGCCGACACGTCAACTCCCAAGGATCTGAAAACATTCCCTTCTTCCATACTACTCCTCCCCAATTTGATATCCAATTTTTCTTTATATAAATCATTTGATACCCTCATCACCTTACTTTTTTCTATGTTCACTTTCAACTTTCTACCTTTACACACATTCTCAAACTCATCCACTAACCTTTGCAATTTTTTTAGAATCTCCCATAAGCACAGTATCATCAGCAAAAAGTAACTGTCAATTCCCATTTTGAATTTGATTCCCCATAATTTAATCCCATTTACTTTTACATTTACATTTAATCCCCATTTACTTCTTTTACAACCCCATCTATAAATATATTAAACAACCATGGTGACATTACACATACCTGTCTAAGACCTACTTTTACAGGGAAGTAGTCTCCCTCTCTTGTACACACCCTAACCTGAGCCTCACTATCCTCAAAAGCTCTTTACAGCATTTAGTAACTTACCACCTATTCCATATACTTGCAACATCTGCCACATTGCTCCTCTATCCACTATCATATGCCTTTTCTAAATCCATAAATGCAATAAAAACTTCCCTACCTTTATCTAAATACTGTTCACATATATGCTTCAATGTAAACACTTGATCTACACATCCCCTACCCACTCTGAAGCCTCCCTGCTCATCCGCAATCCTACATTCTGTCTTACCTCTAATTCTTTCAATTATAATCCTACCGTATACTTTTCCTGATATACTCAGTAAACTTATTCCTCTATAATTTTTACAATCTCTTTTGTCCCCTTTCCCTTTATATAAAGGGACTATACATGCTCTCTGCCAATCCCTAGGTACCTTCCCCTCTTTCATACATTTATTAAACAAAAGTACCAATCACTCCAACACCATCCCCCCCTGCTTTTAACATTTCTGTCATGATCCCATCAGTTCCAGCTGCTTTACCCCCTTTCATTCTACGTAATGCCTCGCGTACCTCCACCTCACTTACATTCTGCTCTTCTTCACTCCTAAAAGATGGTATACCTCCCTGGCCAGTGCATGAAATTACCGCCTCCCTTTCTTCCTCAACATTTAAAAGTTCCTCAAAATATTCTCGCCATCTACCTAATACCTCCCTCTCCCCATCTACTAACTCCCCTACTCTGTTTTTAACTGACAAATCCATACTTTCTCTAGGCTTTCTTAACTTGTTTAACTCCCTCCAAAATTTTTTCTTATTTTCATTAAAATTTCTTGACAGTGCCTCTCCCACTCTATCATCTGCTCTCCTTTTGCACTTTCTCACCACTCTTCACCTTTCTTTTACTCTCCATATACTCTGCTCTTCTTATAACACTTCTGCTTTGTAAAAACCTCTCATAAGCTACCCTTTTCTCTTTTATCACACCCTTTACTTCATCATTCCACCAATCACTCCTCTTTCCTCCTGCCCCCACCCTCCTATAACCACAAACTTCTGCCCCACATTCTAATACTGCATTTTTAAAACTATTCCAACCCTCTTCAACCCCCCCCCCCCCCCCACTAATCTTTGCACTAGCCCACATTTCTGCCACATAATTTGGGTTCTTGTAAACAAACGGGTAAACTGGAAGAGCAAGACCTGAAGCTCACCCCAGTTACCTGAGGCTGTGGATATTCCACTGTAAATAAGCCATGATTTTTGAAGAGAAAGATACAAGAAATCTGAAGGTAGAGGTATCTACAGACTAGTAGGGTTGGAAAAGTCCACATGTAGAGGCATCAGAAAACTCTTGAGCAGCGAAGGATCGAGACACTACAGATGAAGATGAAGAGTGAAGAGGAACAGGAGGTGGATCAGTGTCCATCAATGGTTTAAGCTCTTCAATATATTCTGAGATAGCTTCAAGTGTTTTAGAGGACAAGGACGTATGTGGTACAATACTGGAGATGGAAGGAGGCGGCGAGTCAATATCGGGGTGACTATGGACTGTACTAAAGTAGGGGGAGGTCGAAAGGGTAGAGGGAACTGGAGAGGAAGTGACCTGGGAGAGGGCAGATGAAGAAACTTGGGAGGGGATAGGGAAAGAAGGTACTGTACGAGGAGGATGAACCTCCAAACTCTCTAACAGAGCCAGTTAAAGGTGAAGAACCAGGTACAGACTGAGAAGAAAAAATGTGCAGGTTGCAGAAGGGAAGGAGGGGCTAAATGAGATTTTAACAATGGGGATGTTTTGTGCTTCGGAGAAGGAAAGGGGGCAATGGGGAGTAGGTGTTGTATGAGGTCTTTTAGATAAACTTGTGAGTGAGAAGAGGAAGAGGCGAGAACAGAATGAGGTACCAAGGTAGGGGCCTCAGTCCAGGACAGCAAAAGAAGAGACAGGGGTGACTGTGGAAGGGGTGGCCACAGAGGCTGTGGCAATTGGGACCCCATAGGTGGGGGATATGCTTAGTAACTCGAGAATAAGAAATATGGGGAAGTCTCCCTTGGAGGCGTTGATGAGACTGCCATAGCATATGGGAGGCCTTCTGCCTCAGACAACAGATTTCTTGCTCATTTAAGTAAACTTGGCAATGGCGGGAGTAAGATGGGAGAGCCTCATGACAATTAAGGCAAGAGGGAGATAGACTACAAGACACATTGGTATTGTCATCAGCACCACAGACTGGGCATTCGACCACAGACCGCCGATATTTTACTGGATGACCAAAATGCCAGCAATTTCTACACTAGTTGTAAGGAGAGAAAGATCATGAACTTGGCTAGCATTCTGGAAAGTGATGATGCACCACTGTGGAATGCCTTCTGCTTGAGGAAAATCTGGAGAAATCTGCCATTGATACAAACATTCCTCTGCCATGAAGGCCATAAGAAAGTGGAGTTTGCCTTGTATACCAAAAAAAAAAAAAAAAAAAATATGGAACAGATTTAAGATATCACCATGCCATGTACAGGTAGGGAATGGATGACAAATATATAGGCTTACCCCTCCCAGGGGGTATAAAATTAACATTCAATACCCAGTTAATTACTCCAAGTAATGTATTAGTCTAAATATTGTTAGTAATGAACTATTTAAAAATTGTATTTCATGAGGGCTGCCATGCAGACAGAGTAACAATGCAATAATAACAAGTGAGATTTGTCCATTCTGGAATCAGCTATAGTAAAGGCAAAGCTATCAGACATTAAACTATTATACAAGGAAGTTATTCTTTCCAAGTACTTAATAAAAGCAAAAACTAAATTTAGTTAATGAAGGTGATCACAAAACTACAATTTATCTACATAATTTCCTGTCACCAGAAGGGTCTCCTACAAAATGGAAATCATAGCATAAAGCCTGGCCTAAGATTTTATTTTAAATTGTGATGTACTGCATTAAAAACTAATATACAATATACTTTTAGACATCTGATCCACAAGAGCTAGTTTTGAGAATTCTGAATTAGTCAACAAGCATAGCCTGAAGGCAACTGTTACAATGCAGGTTGATAAATCTCCAGTGTTAAACATTTTCAAGACTTTTCATATAATACAATTGTACCCCAAAGTGTATGGGGGCTCCTAATTTCTGGAATCAAGATCTAGCATTACACTAATGATTAACCCATGAAAAGATTATATTTCAGATTTTTTTTTTCTCTCCAAAGTTTAATTTTTGGGACAGTGCACAACTTCTTAAAAAATCTACAAGGCTCTACTCTGAGGTGTGCTTAATGGTTCCTTCTTGCCCAAATCTCTTGTGGTCATTCTTATGAATGTCAATATTAAGCAGATAGAAAAATTTTATGGTCTTCCTAAACCATAATCTACTCTGGAACAATTTATTAAGCATAGAAAAGAGTAAGGTGATGAGGGTATCAAATGATTTAGATAAAGAAAAATTGGATATCAAATTGGGGAGGAGGAGTATGGAAGAAGTGAATGTTTTCAGATACTTGGGAGCTGACGTGTCGGCGGATGGATTTATGAAGGATGAGGTTAATCATAGAATTGATGAGGGAAAAAAGGTGAGTGGTGCGTTGAGGTATATGTGGAGTCAAAAAACGTTATCTATGGAGGCAAAGAAGGGAATGTATGAAAGTATAGTAGTACCAACACTCTTATATGGATGTGAAGCTTGGGTGGTAAATGCAGCAGCGAGGAGACGGTTGGAGGCAGTGGAGATGTCCTGTCTAAGGGCAATGTGTGGTGTAAATATTATGCAGAAAATTCGGAGTGTGGAAATTAGGAGAAGGTGTGGAGTTAATAAAAGCATTAGTCAGAGGGCAGAAGAGGGGTTGTTGAGGTGGTTTGGTCATTTAGAGAGAATGGATCAAAGTAGAATGACATGGAAAGCATATAAATCTATAGGGGAAGGAAAGAGGGGTAGGGGTCGTCCTCGAAAGGGTTGGAAAGAGGGGGTAAAGGAGGTTTTGTGGGTGAGGGGTTTGGACTTCCAGCAAGCGTGCATGAGCGTGTTAGATAGGAGTGAATGGAGACGAATGATACTTGGGACCTGACGATCTGTTGGAGTGTGAGCAGGGTAATATTTAGTGAAGGGATTCAGGGAAACCGGTTATTTTCATATAGTCGGACTTGAGTCCTGGAAATGGGAAGTACAATGCCTGCACTTTAAAGGAGGGGTTTGGGATATTGGCAGTTTGGAGGGATATGTTGTGTATCTCTATACGTATATGCTTCTAAACTGTTATATTCTGAGCACCTCTGCAAAAGCAGTGATAATGTGTGAGTGTGGTGAAAGTGTTGAATGATGATGAAAGTATTTTCTTTTTGGGGATTTTCTTTCTTTTTTTTGGGTCACCCTGCCTCGGTGGGAGACGACCGACTTGTTGGGGGGGGGGGGGGGGAATACTTTTATACTATTTACAAATAAAAATCAGTGCCTCTACATAAGTGACATTTATGGATATCGAGGTCTGACTGCTATACAATTCCTCTAATTGCTCTATCATTAGAAGATAATGTGAAAATTCCCTTACGTCAAAGCTACATTCCCATCTATGAAGCAAATATATATTTGACCTAATTCTGCCATTTAAGGCAAGATTTACAAGTTTCATACATGACAGGCATTTTCAGGCTTTTAATCATGTCAAAAAGAATCAACTTGAAATGTCAAAGCAGATGGGCAAGGAAAAAATCAAATAAGCAAAGGAAGGATAGCCCCAAATCCTTGCACCCAGACTTTCACTAGCATGAAGGCACTTTCTTTGAAGGGTCAGGATTTTAAGATCTTAATACTTACTGACAAAACTTCTTTTACAAGAGCCTTGTCTGTAGACATCTTTGCTTTCTTTATTGGAGACACCTCTGTCCCTACCCAGGTCACCAATAGGAACTTTGACCGCTTGCTCATCTCGTCTCCTGTCTGGAACAATGCAAGTAAAATTTGAGAATACTCATTTCAATTAATTTTCCAAGTCATTAAACCCTAAATTGGCTTCGATAAATTAAAGTTTACTATCTATAGAAAAAAAAAAAGCCATGAAAATTACATTTAAAAGTTACTTATTTAATGATTAAACAAATTTTATACAGCAATGTTGAAAAATACATTAAGCTTTACATCCATTAATATTTTTTTTACAGCTTATTTACTGTAGAGGACAACAGGAAAAGGTTGTATACAGCATAACAAAGGAGGGTATCGTATTCATAAAATTAAACTAGGTAAGCAATTCAGGAAATACTGTATACTAAATAACATGCCTGCAGGCGAATGTATGCAAAAGCTCTCTCATCGTCACCAAACTGTGCCTTAAAGTCATCAAATGTCTCGCCCTTTGCAGACACTATGACTTGGCTCCCATCATACTTGAACACTGCCCTGGAAAAGCAATTTCAAATAAATATTTTAGACATTAAAGAAAGCTGAAAAACCATGTGTTCATATTTTTTTTCAAAAAGTTCCCTGCTTTTATTTATTACAGGTATAACAATTTAAAGAGCCAGAAGTGAAAAGACTTGCCTGTGCATTCTTCCGTGCTGATGCATTAGTGTTTTTAAGATACAATACGACTAAATTAAACTTGCCATATTTTTTAATGAAGCTTATTCTGGACCTGTTACTACTAAAATAATGCTTAACTAACTGAACAGGAATAGCTAAATTAATAATTCCATGGAAATCATTCTTTCTTCTCAGCACTGTCCTTTACACTTACTTTCTTAGAACCCACGCTTAGAAAAACGAAATTTGGCCAAATGACTAAAAAGTGTAAGCAAAGCATGAAATGCTCCCACACTGAGGAAAACAGTGCACCAAGTTGGTGGCATTCTGAAGCTCTATCATTATTATTACATGTATAACAGCAAGCGAGCTTCAGTTCCCTAAATTAATAATTATAATATGTAATAAATAATAATACATAACACGTAACAATTCAGAATGCTGCCACTAGTTGGCGCAGTCAATGGCAAAACATCCGGTAAGGAGTCCACATGTTTACATCGCCATGGGAGTACTTCTCTCATGCTTGCATTTTTTTTTTTTACAGCTATTTGGCCAAAATTTTTTCTAACTATGGGTCCTAAGAAAAGTGCAAAAGACAGTGCTGAGAAGAAAAAGAGGACAATTTCCATGGAATTAAAGCAAATTGCGTCAAATTTCAGCAATCAAACAAAAATTGTATCATCACTAGTCATATTATGGCCTATTTTATTCATTCTATAGTACATGTATATCATGTTTCTCTGTTAATTATATTGTTTATTATGTCATATTAGATGAATTTTGATAGATAAATAAGCTGTAGAGTTACATTGAAATATTTTGTCCTGCTGCTGGGACAGATTAATGGCATTTCAATTAATTTATTTGAGGAAAATTTATTTGATATACAGTGGTACCTTGGGATACAAACTTAGTAATTCGTTCCAGAAGGCTGTTCGAGTGCTAATACTGAACGAATTTGTTCCTATAAGGAATAATGTAAATTAGATTAATCTGTTTCAGACCCCCAAAAACACACTTAAAAAAGCACTTACATAAATACACTTACATAATTGTTCAAGTTTTGAGTTGTTCGTATCCAGAGGTACCATTGTACAAGCAAATTGAGTTATAAGCTAGGTCACGGAATGGATTAAACTAAAGTCAAGGTTCCACTGTATCACCAAAATATTCAAGAAGTTATAAATGCCACTTTGCTTCTCAGCCTTCTTTTCTCCAATTTAAAGAGTATATACATGCAAGCATCTCTGTACACATGTACACAGTATTTTGCAAACACTGGCCATCTCCCCAAAAATACTAGACACACCCAAACCAAAATGTTCATCACTCATTCAATGGCTATCTTGTCAGAATGAGCACAAATAATTCAAATGCCCCTCTAAACTAACATCCTCACCTGTCCTACATGTACGCTTTGGGTAACTAGTTTTCCAGAATCCCTCCTGAAATACAGTGGACCCCGACATTCGATAAATCCGACATTCGATGCATTTTAATGCAAAAATTTCGCCTCGACATTCGATGGAAAACCCAACATTCGATACGATTCGTACGAGACGTGTCCACGTGTGGCCTGAACTGCCCCATGTGTGCCAATGTTTACAAGCCAGCCAGTATGCGCGCATCTAAGGATACATTCGATACATTCCATATTATCACTATTTTTGGCGCTTGTTTCTGCAAAATAAGCAACCATAGGCCCCAAGAAAGCTTCTAGTGCCAAGCCTTCGAGAAAAAAGGCGCTAATGACTATTGAAATGAAGAAAGATAACTGCAAAGTACGAAAGTGGATTGCGTGTGTCGGAGCTGGCCAGGTTGTATGGTAAACCCCAATCAACCATCTCTACTATAGTGAGCAGGAAAACGGCAATCAAGGAAGCTGTTGTTGCAAAAGGTGCAACTTTGTTTTTGAAACAGGTCACTAGTGTTAGAAGATGTTGAGAGACTGTTAGTGGTGTGGATAAATGAAAAAGAGATAGCAGGAGATAGCATCTCTCAAGCAATCATTTGTGAAAAGGCTAAGCAGTTGCATGATGATTTGGTAAAGAAATTGCCTGCAACTAGTGGTGATGCGAGTGAATTTAAGGCCAGCAAAGGTTGGTTTGAAAGATTTAAGAATCGTAGTGGCATACACAGTGTGGGAAGGCATGGTGAGGCTGCCAGTTCGGACCACAAAGCGGCTGAAAAATATGTGCATGAATTCAAGGAGTACAGAGGCTGAAGGACTGAAACCTGAACAAGTGTTTAATTGTGACGAAACAGGCCTGTTTTGGAAGAAATTGCAAAGCAGGACCTACATTACTCAGGAGGAAAGGCACTCCCAGGACATAAGCCTATGAAAGACAGGCTTACTCTTCTGATGTGTGCCAATGCTAGTGGTGATTGCAAAGTGAAGCCTTTATTGGTGTATCACTCAAACTCCCAGAGCATTCAGGCAAAAGAATATCCTCAAGGCTAATTTGTGTGTGCTGTGGAGGGAAAACGGTAAGGCATGGGTCACTAGGGAATTTTTCTATGACTGGTTACACCATGCATTTGCCCCCACTGAAAAATTACTTAATTGAAAAGAAATTAGACCTTAAGTGCCTCCTGGCATTAGACAATGTCCCTGGTCATCCTACAGACTTGGCAGAGTGACTTTCTGGGGACATGAGCTTCATTAAGGTCAAGTTTTTGCCTCCTAATACCACTCCTCTCCTGCAGCCCATGGACCAGCAGGTCATTTCCAACTTCAAGAAACTGTACACAAAATCTTTGTTTCAAAAGTGCTTTGTAATGACCACAAACTCAACTGACTAAGAGAGTTTTGGAAGGATCACTTTAACATCCTCAATTGTATAAACCTTATAGGTAAGGCTTGGGAGGAAGTGACTAAGAGGACCTTGAACTCTGCTTGGAAAAAAACTGGCCAGAATGTGTAGACAAAAGGGATTTTGAAGGGTTTGAGGCTAACCCTGAACATCCTATGCCAGTTGAGGAATCCACTGTCGCATTGGGGAAGTCCTTGGGGTTGGAGGTTAGTGGGGAGGATGTGGAAGAGTTGGTGGAGCAGGACAATGACGAACTAACCACTGATGAGCTGCTAGATCTTCAACAGCAAGAGGCCACACCTGAGGAAACTGCTTTAGAGGAGGGGATAGAGAAATTGAAGAAGTTGCCTACTTCAAAGATTAAGGAAATGTGTGCAAAGTGGCTTGAAGTGCAAACCTTTTTTGATGACAATCACCCTAATAAAGCTATTGCAAGCCGTGCTGGTGACTGTTACACTGACAATGTTGTGAACCATTTTAGGAAAGTCATAAACGAACGAGAGGTACAGGCCTCTATGGACGATATGTTGTGCGACAAAAGTCCAGTGACAAGCTGATCCTAGTGGCATTAAAAGAAGGGAAGTAACCCTAGGAAAGGACTTGCTACCTCAAGTCCTAATGGAAGGGGATTCCCCTTCTAAACATTAACACCATCCACACACTCCCCTCCTCCCATCCCATCAATCATCACCAGATCTTCATTAAAGGTAAGTGTCAATTATTCTATTGTTATTGATCTATTGTTATTGTAATTATTCCATTGCATTAAACTTAATATTTCATGTGGTAAAAATTTTTTTTTCATACTTTTGGGTGTCTTGAACGGATTAGTTTGATTTCCATTATTTCTTATGGGGAAAATTAATTCGACTTTCAATATTTTCGACATTCGATAGCTCTCAGGAACGGATTAGTATTGAATGTTGAGGGTCCACTATGTACAGTGGTACCTCGGGATACGAACAGCTCAAACCTCTAATTATACAAGTGCTTTCGTAAGTGTATTTTTGGGGGTCTGAAACGGATTAATCTGATTTAACAAGAAAAGGCACAATACCATGACTGGAAAGATACACAAATAACCCGCACACAGACGAGAGGAGCTTACGACAACGTTATGGTCCGACTTGAACCATTTACAAAGTCACACTAACAAGTAGAGCAGGAAGGGTATACATAGGCAAGAAAAGAAGTAATAGTAGTAATAGTAATAATAGTAATAGTAGTAATATGTAGTAATAGTAGTAATAATAGTAATAGTAGTACAGTGGACCCCCGGTTAACGATATTTTTTCACTCCAGAAGTATGTTCAGGTGCCAGTACTGACCGAATTTGTTCCCATAAGAAATATTGTGAAGTAGATTAGTCCATTTCAGACCCCCAAACATACACGTACAAACGCACTTACATAAATACACTTACATAATTGGTCACATTCGGAGGTAATCGTTATGCGGGGGTCCACTGTACTAAGAAAGGGGAGCACTGCAAGGGAGCTAGGTGCCCACAGAGGGCAAGAGCAAGAACAGAGGGGGAAGGGGGAATAAATAATGAAGGAACAAAAACACAAGGCAGAAGAAAGACAACCCAAAGGAGAAAAAGGAAAGAAGAGAAGAAAAAGGAAGAATCTTGTTAGTGCGACTTATAAATGGTCACAAATTGGACTGAAACGTCGTTGTAAGCTCCTCTCTTCTATGTGCAGGTTATTTGTGTAATCTGATATACATTATTCCTTACGGGAACAAATTCATTCAGTATCGGCACTCGAACAGCCTTTAGGAACGAACAAAATTTGTATCCCAGGGTACTACTGTTTTTTGCTCAACCTTATCCATTATGTCAAGCCATAAAACCTTTTCTTCACCCCAATCTAAAATGGAGAATCCTGCTCAATGTTCAACTTTCTAGCACTAAAAAACCTTTATTGTCACTGCCCACCTCCTCCCCCACATCAAATTCAACACCTTCTATCATCTTAAACCACCATTCTAAATCCCTAAACCTCAAAACTCCACAACACTGAATTATACTTTTGGTAAATAATCCCCTACAACTATCTTATAATCTATACACTCTCCAGATGCTCTCAATATTCACCCTACACACTGCTTCAACATTACATCACTGCTTTCCATCCCCTCAAAGCAATGTTTAAAGCCCATGCCTCGCATCCACAAGTGTGTTAGTATGACTATACTTTGATATACAGTATTTAACTCAAAGCTCCTCTATATATTTTTTCAATAAATTTTAATTATCCAAGACTGAATAGCACACACTAAGAAAGCCTTTCCATGCACAACAATTTTGGATGTACCTTTTCGGTTTAATTTATATGTATATAAAAAAGTTTAAGAGCAGACTTTATTTCTCCTGTACATTGTCTATAGTGTTAATCCCTACAGTGTCTACCACAGCTGTATTTAGCCTTAGTTTTATTTAAGCCTTCATGCAGTTTGTAACCTTTAAATTTAACCACTTCCAATCAATCTTTAACCTTCTCTTTCAGAAACTTAAAACAATCAGAAGTTTCAATTACTATATAACAAGATGTGCAGATAATATGATTAATTATAGTCCTTACCAGCTTTAAGTGGTGATGACAATTGTCCATGTCCATAACTTGCCCAGTTAACAAGTACTGTACAAATTTTTCCCAGCTACAACTCAGTGTTAAATGACTAAACTAACATCGGTACATACATTACCGATTTCTATACTTTGAGAAACCTTAAGTCTTAGGAAAATTAAAGATTTTAAAGCTAAATTACAGAAAGATTCCCTCCAAGTTAGTCCAATGGAGCACATTGCTGTCAGGCATAAGGTATTAACAGTCCAGAAAAGAATCCCCTTACTAAAGGAATAAGCCATGTAGTCACCCATCCAGTTACTGGTTAGAGTAAACTGATAACCTAGTAAATACCTAACAAACTGCATCAGTAAGGAGTTGAAGACAACTACAGGACATGAGTAATTATCAAAGCTTGTGAATTTTAAAAAAACAAATCCTTAAGTAACAATCTTACACTAAAGTGTTGAACCATTTTCTACACAATCCCCCCCCCCCCCAAAAAAAAAAAAAAATTACCATCTTTCAATATCCACAATTAGCCAAACCTTTGCAGGAGAATACCTGTGTGTTTATAATAAATATTTCAACCACTAAGGTTTTGTAGTTTATACTAGTGCAATGTTTATGCTTGGAACTTTATCACAGGCTTTGTATATACAAACTATAGGTTGAAAGAAGGCAAAAAGATAAATGCTTAAATATTTGGACTAACAAGGAATTCCTAACAATACATATTAATGAATAACTTAACACCTCAATCATCCAGGAGACTAGAAATGGGTTCAATAACTCTGCTCGTAAGGCACATGAACAAGTCAGTTGATCCAAGAATTTGGTCCTCGTTACCATGCACAAGAGTTGAAGATCTGAAGCCGATTGCATGATGTGTTCAAGATATGAGCAAAATACGTATAATAAGGCAAGTGGAAGAAAATCAGAGCCTCCAAAAGGTACCCCTTTGGGGACAATTATAAATATAATTACATTTTTTTTTTTATATATTTTTTTATTATCACACTGGCCGATTCCCACCAAGGCAGGGTGGCCCGAAAAAGAAAAACTTTCACCATCATTCACTCCATCACTGTCTTGCCAGAAGGGTGCTTTACACTACAGTTTTTAAACTGCAACATTAACACCCCTCCTTCAGAGTGCAGGCACTGTACTTCCCATCTCCAGGAATCAAGTCCGGCCTGCCGGTTTCCCTGAATCCCTTCATAAATGTTACTTTGATCACACTCCAACAGCATGTCAAGTATTAAAAACCATTTGTCTCCATTCACTCCTATCAAACATGCTCACGCATGCCTGCTGGAAGTCCAAGCCCCTCGCACACAAAACCTCCTTTACCCCCTCCCTCCAACCCTTCCTAGGCCGACCCCTACCCCGCCTTCCTTCCACTACAGACTGATACACTCTTGAAGTCATTCTGTTTCGCTCCATTCTCTCTACATGTCCGAACCACCTCAACAACCCTTCCTCAGCCCTCTGGACAACAGTTTTGGTAATCCCGCACCTCCTCCTAACTTCCAAACTACGAATTCTCTGCATTATATTCACACCACACATTGCCCTCAGACATGACATCTCCACTGCCTCCAGCCTTCTCCTCGCTGCAACAGTCATCACCCACGCTTCACACCCATATAAGAGCGTTGGTAAAACTATACTCTCATACATTCCCCTCTTTGCCTCCAAGGACAAAGTTCTTTGTCTCCACAGACTCCTAAGTGCACCACTCACTCTTTTTCCCTCATCAATTCTATGATTCACCTCATCTTTCATAGACCCATCCGCTGACACGTCCACTCCCAAATATCTGAATACGTTCACCTCCTCCATACTCTCTCCCTCCAATCTGATATTCAATCTTTCATCACCTAATCTTTTTGTTATCCTCATAACCTTACTCTTTCCTGTATTCACCTTTAATTTTCTTCTTTTGCACACCCTACCAAATTCATCCACCAATCTCTGCAACTTCTCTTCAGAATCTCCCAAGAGCACAGTGTCATCAGCAAAGAGCAGCTGTGACAACTCCCACTTGGTGTGTGATTCTTTATCTTTTAACTCCACGCCTCTTGCCAAGACCCTCGCATTTACTTCTCTTACAACCCCATCTATAAATATATTAAACAACCACGGTGACATCACACATCCTTGTCTAAGGCCTACTTTTACTGGGAAAAAATTTCCCTCTTTCCTACATACTCTAACTTGAGCCTCACTATCCTCGTAAAAACTCTTCACTGCTTTCAGTAACCTACCTCCTACACCATACACTTGCAACATCTGCCACATTGCCCCCCTATCCACCCTGTCATACGCCTTTTCCAAATCCATAAATGCCACAAAGACCTCTTTAGCCTTATCTAAATACTGTTCACTTATATGTTTCACTGTAAACACCTGGTCCACACACCCCCTACCTTTCCTAAAGCCTCCTTGTTCATCTGCTATCCTATTCTCCGTCTTACTCTTAATTCTTTCAATTTTAACTCTACCATACACTTTACCAGGTACACTCAACAGACTTATCCCCCTATAATTTTTGCACTCTCTTTTATCCCCTTTGCCTTTATACAAAGGAACTATGCATGCTCTCTGCCAATCCCTAGGTACCTTACCCTCTTCCATACATTTATTAAATAATTGCACCAACCACTCCAAAACTATATCCCCACCTGCTTTTAACATTTCTATCTTTATCCCATCAATCCCGGCTGCCTTACCCTTTTTCATTTTACCTACTGCCTCACGAACTTCCTCCACACTCACAACTGGCTCATCCTCACTCCTACAAGATGTTATTTCTCCTTGCCCTATACACGAAATCACAGCTTCCCTATCTTCATCAACATTTAACAATTCTTCAAAATATTCCCTCCATCTTCCCAATACCTCTAACTCTCCATTTAATAACTCTCCTCTCCTATTTTTAACTGACAAATCAATTTGTTCTCTAGGCTTTCTTAACTTGTTAATCTCACTCCAAAACTTTTTCTTATTTTCAACAAAATTTGTTGATAACATCTCACCCACTCTCTCATTTGCTCTCTTTTTACATTGCTTCACCACTCTCTTAACCTCTCTCTTTTTCTCCATATACTCTTCCCTCCTTGCATCACTTCTACTTTGTAAAAACTTCTCATATGCTAACTTTTTCTCCCTTACTACTCTCTTTACATCATCATTCCACCAATCGCTCCTCTTCCCTCCTGCACCCACTTACCTGTAACCACAAACTTCTGCTGAACACTAACACTACATTTTTAAACCTACCCCATACCTCTTCGACCCCATTGCCTATGCTCTCATTAGCCCATCTATCCTCCAATAGCTGTTTATATCTTACCCTAACTGCCTCCTCTTTTAGTTTATAAACCTTCACCTCTCTCTTCCCTGATGCTTCTATTCTCCTTGTATCCCATCTACCTTTTACTCTCAGTGTAGCTAAAACTAGAAAGTGATCTGATATATCTGTGGCCCCTCTATAAACATGTACATCCTGAAGTCTACTCAACAGTCTTTTATCTACCAATACATAATCCAACAAACTACTGTCATTTCGCCCTACATCATATCGTGTATACTTATTTATCCTCTTTTTCTTAAAATATGTATTACCTATAACTAAACCCCTTTCTATACAAAGTTCAATCAAAGGGCTCCCATTATCATTTACACCTGGCACCCCAAACTTACCTACCACACCCTCTCAAAGTTTCTCCTACTTTAGCATTCAGGTCCCCTACCACAATTACTCACTTGGTTCAAAGGCTCCTATACATTCACTTAACATCTCCCAAAATCTCTCTCCTCTGCATTCCTCTCTTCTCCAGGTGCATACACGCTTATTATGACCCACTTCTCGCATCCAACCTTTACTTTAATCCACATAATTCTTGAATTTACACATTCATATTCTCTTTTCTCCTTCCATAACTGATCATTTAACATTACTGCTACCCCTTCCTTTGCTCTAACTCTCTCAGATACTCCAGATTTAATCCCATTTATTTCCCCCCACTGAAACTCTCCTACCCCCTTCAGCTTTGTTTCGCTTAGGGCCAGGACATCCAACTTCTTTTCATTCATAACATCAGCAATCATCTGTTTCTTGTCATCCGCACTACATCCACGCACATTTAAGCAACCCAGTTTTATAAAGTTTTTCTTCTTCTCTTTTTTAGTAAATGTATACAGGAGAAGGGGTTACTAGCCCATTGCTCCCGGCATTTTAGTCGCCTCATACGACACGCATGGCTTACGGAGGAAAGATTCTTTTTCCACTTCCCCATGGACAATAGAAGAAATAAAAAAGAACAAGAGCTATTTAGAAAAAGGAGAAAAACCTAGATGTATGTATACATATATATGCATGTGCGTGTCTGTGAAGTGTGACCAAAGTGTAAGTAGGAGTAGCAAGATATCCCTGTTATCTTAGCGTGTTTATGAGACAGAAAAAGAAACCAGCAATCCTACCATCATGCAAAACAGTTACAGGTTTTTGTTTCACAGTCATCTGGCAGGACGGTAGTACTTCCCTGGGTGGTTGCTGTCTACCAACCTACTACCTACATTGACCAATTCCCATCAAAGCAGGGTGTCCAGAAAAAGAAACTTTCATCATTCACTACTATCAAATGCTCACGCATGCTTGCTGGAAATCCAAGCCCCCTCGCACACAAAACCACCTTTACGCCCTCCCTCTGAACTTTCCTCAGCCAACCCCTACCCCGCCTTCCCTCCACTACAGATTTACACTTTTAGTCATTCTGTTTCGTTCCAATCTCTCTACATGTTCGAACCACCTCAACAAACCCTCCTCAGCCCTCTGGATAATAGTTTTGGTAATCCCACACCTCCTAATTTCCAAACTACAAATTCTTTGCATTATATTCACACCACAGATTGCCCTCAGATATGACATCACTGCCTCCAGCCTTCTTCATTGCAACATTCACCACCCATGCTTCACACCCATACGAGAGTGTTGGTATAACTATACTCTCATACATTCCCCTCTTTGCTTCCATGGACAAAGTTCTTTGTCTCCACAGACTCCGAAATGCACACTCACCCCCTTTTCCCTCATCAATTCTATGATTCACCTGATCCTTCATAGACCCATCTAATGACACGTCCACTCCTAAATACACCTACCACCCGACTTACGACCTGCTCGACTTACGACCACTCTACTTACGACTGTTTTTTATGCCAAATTTCTGGGAAATAACTATTTGTGTTGTACACAGTGTTTATCCTAAACCTTACAGTATAAAATACAGTACTAACAGCATAAAAAGTAAAGTAAAACATGAAATACCAAAATAAAACAAAAAGTCATTACAAAAATGTGATGTTGATATTCAGTAGTAAAGTTCGACTTATGGTCGTTTCTACTTACAACCGGTTTCTCGGAACCGAACTCCGTCGAAAGTCGGATGGTAGGTGTACTTTATCTGAATAAATTCACCTCCATAATCTCCCTCCAATCTGATATGCAATTTTTCATCATATAACCTTTTTATCCTCATCACCTTACTCTTCCCTATATTCACTTTTAATTTTCTTTTACATCTTTTCTTTCTCTCAACATACCAGCCGTATCCCACCGAGGTGGGGTGGCCCAAAAGGAAAAACGAAAGTTTCTCCTTTCAAATTTAGCAATATATACAGGAGAAGGGGTTACTAGCCCCTTGCTCCCGGCATTTTAGTCTCCTCTTACTACACGCATGGCTTACGGAGGAAGAATTCTGTTCAATTTCCCCATGGAGACTTAAAATATTATTAGAAACAAAAGAAAGCCACTAACATGCAGTGCATTTCAGGCAGATTAATCCTAATGCTTAAAGACAATTTAAGAACTAGACATAGAAGACTCGGCAGACGATGCAACATCCCCCCCAATGAAAAGCAGGGGTGTCGCTAGCACGTTAAGAGACAATACAATAAGTGTCAGGGGCCCGAGACTGTTCAACTGCCTCCCAGCATACATAAGGGGGATTACCAATAGATCCCTGGCTGTCTTTAAGCAACACCAGGAATGACAAACTGTGGCAAACTTTGCTCTCCAAGAAGATAAAACTGAACAAGATAAACTATCGGACGCAGTAATAGTTAACAGTCCACTTTTTCCCAGTGATATGAACCAAACAAACAGTAAAGAAATTACTCTGCAGATCATAAAGGACCAAACAAGTGTTATTGTACCTGAGTCTGAAATAAAAGAAGCCAGGTTACTAGGATCCCATGGTAGAAAAAGTGTTATGCTTAGATTCCACTCACATGACAGGAAAAAAGACTTAATTATTGCATCTATTAAAGTAAAGAAAGAGGTATACATAAACGAGTGTCTTACCAAAAAACGTCAGAACCTCCTGTATAGAGTAAGAAAACTTAAGCGGGAGAATAACGACACAATACACCAATGCTTCACACGGGATGGGAAAATTCTTGTTAGGAAAACAAATGTAGGTCAACTGTACACAATCACGAACGAGAATGATCTATCACGATTTCTCAGGGATACTAATCTTACAGAGAATAACTAAACAATGTCCAACTTAAAAGCCTACGTAGTGTAGTGTATGTTTTGCTCCATTATTGTTCAAATTTCATTGTACAATCTCTTAGTATTTAAATAATCAACTACCTCTTTTTGTGATTTTACTAGTAAGCATAAGTCACCTTATGTAATTTTCTTATTTACTATTGTTTGCTTAAACATTAGCTGAATTGATACTTTCTCTGTCCATATTACTACCTCATATTTTTTTAAATACTATCAATTGATATTACCTACTAAAATTAATAATTATCATTTTTACTATAATTTCAATTTACTCTTAACATTTTTGACATTTAATAACCATTACTTGTCTAATTACCTTTACCTGTTTTATACCACATTTACTATCTTAGAGTACTCTTAATTACCTTGTACTGCCATATAACCTCTAGTATAACTACCAGTGCAATATTGAATGAAATAAACATTACTTTTTCACTTTTTTTGTAATCATTATTACTTACTAAAATTTTATTAAACACCATATTTACTACCAGTCAATTTTACTTTTGTACATTAAACATTATTTTATACTTCCCATAACATTTTGTTGCCAAATTTTCAAGTTTGCATATTCAACTCCAACCTTTATATTATCCTTTGTACCTGTCTACCATCTTACTATCATATTATAACCAAGACATTACCATTATTCATTGTTCTTACCTGTCCATTTAATTTTGTTTACCACTACTTGTTTTTTTAGTCACTTTTTATTGTGTGTGCAATTAGTGTATATTCCAATTACTTTTTTGCAAGTACCAATACTATCTTTTGCTAGCTAGTACCAACTACCTTTTTTTTTTTTTTTTTTACTTTTTATTGTGCAATAAACTGCTCAACTTATTTAATATTACAAATCAGATCTTACTCCTAAACCAATATTATTTCATAGTGACTATCTGTCCATTTAACTTGTTTACCATTACTCAATTGTAGTCCCTTATATATTTTTTGTCCTTTATTTTAGCTTTATATAACTACCTTAGATCATATATTCGCAATTGTTAAACTAATCAAGGTGCTATTCTCAGGTGCTAAAGTTAATAAGTTCACTATTTTGCCATTATACTCCAAAGCTCATTTATTTGATTACCACTTTATTGTTCACCACAACTTATATTAGTCCCTTTTATATTATAATTTTATATTATAATTCTAACTTTAAAGAATTACCTTTAAAGTACTACCTACTATCATATTCCCAAGCTCCATTATTTGATCATCACTTTATTTGTTCACCACAAATTATTTTAGTCCCTTTTATATTGTCTCCTTTATTTTAGCTTTAAAAAACTACCTTAGCTCATTATTTTTTACATTTGTTAAATAATTCAGGTGCTATTTTTTTTAGCTTTAGAATATTTACTTTATTTTTTACTTAATTCTAACTATAGATTCACTACAAATCTTATGATTACAAGCATTGATCCTGATACCAACCTCTTATTTAATGACTTAAATGATTCAAACAGTTACTGTAATTACTACACAGCAGAACAATCAAAGGCACTTCTCAGAGCCAACAACAACATAACTATCTTTAACTACAATATCAGATCTTTAAGCAAGCATTATGATGACCTCCTAGCATTACTAAATTCCTTGCATGCCAATATGTCCATCATTACACTAACTGAAACCTGGCTAAAGCCTGATACTACAGATGTCTATGCCATTCCTGGTTACACAGCCATACACAACTGTAGGCCAGACCAACAAGGGGGTGGCACAGCTATATACTACTCAGACCAACTAGAATGTATCACTAATACTTGCACAAGGGATGAACATGGGGAATATATAATAGCTAAATTCAAATCCAAATACCTACAAAAACCTCTCACAGTGATAAACATCTACAGAATTCCACAATCAAACATTAGCCAATTTAGTCAAAACCTAGGAAGTATGATAACTGATGCACGCATGAACAAAGATCACTTACTACTCTCAGGTGACTTCAATATAAATCTCCTGCAAGACCAGGACCCACACGTTACTGAATTCACAAACACAATGAGTAACTGCATGTTGCTACCAACAGTAACAAAACCTACAAGAGTTACAGAGACTAGTGTTTCCCTACTTGACCACATCTGGACCAACACCATATCCCCTTTAAAATCAGGCATAATTACAGATAATACCACAGACCACTACCCTACTTTCCTCATAACAACTCTTGGTAAAATACCCCAAGACACTACTAAAGTCACCTTCAGACTTCACAATGAGGCAGCCATTAATAACTTCACAACAGCAGTAACAAACATTGACTGGCACACTGAGCTAGAAATCTATACAGATATTGACGAATGTTTTAATAATTTTCTAAAAAAGACCCAATACCTTTATAACAAGCACTGCCCTAAAAAAACTAAACAGATGACAGCTAAGAGACTGAACAGTCCCTGGCTAACACCCAGCATTCTCAAATCCATAAATACAAAACACCGATATGAAAAACAGTACAGAATGGGTCACATAACCAGAGACCAAACAAAACGTTACTCGTCAATCCTAACCAGCCTGATAAGAAGGGCAAAAAAATTGTATTATGAGAACAGATTATCCAACTTACGAGGTGATATAAAAAAGACCTGGAAGACCCTATCAGAAATTCTGGGAACAAAAAAGATATCACGACATAGCGAAATAAAATTAGCAAAATCAGATGAACCCCAACTCCCACCAACAGAAACAGCAAACAGACTCAATGATTTCTTCTCCACTATAGGTCAAAACCTTGCCAATAATATCCCAAGCTCAGATACCCCACCAAATGACTACCTCACTGGCAACTACCCGAACACACTGTTCCTAGCTCCGACTAACCCATACGAAGTCTCCCTTATTATCAACGCACTGAAAAACAAGGCAGGAGATTTAAATACCTTACCACCCTTTATATACAAAAAAGCGTCACAAGTACTATCACCAATCATTGCAACACTCTTTAACAAATCCATTGAATCCTCCACCTTCCCTACAGTTCTCAAAATAGCAAGGGTCACCCCGATCCATAAAGGAGGAGACCAAACAGAGTTGAATAACTATAGGCCAATATCCAATTTACACCCTCTCTCAAAAATCTTCGAAAAATTAATTCATAAACGAATCTACTCCTACCTCATCTCCCATAACATTCTCAACCCCTGCCAATTTGGATTCAGGCCTAATAAAAATACTAATGATGCTATTATACACATGCTAGAACATATATACACTGCAATAGAGAAAAAAGAAGTCCCACTGGGGATCTTCATTGACTTACGTAAAGCTTTTGATACAGTTGACCATGACTTGCTCCACGTAAAATTGTCACACTATGGTATTAGAGGGCACTCCCTCAACTACCTCAAGTCTTACCTCAGCAACAGAAGCCAATATGTGTACGCAAATGGGGCAAGCTCTTCCGCACAACCAATTACAGTTGGTGTCCCACAGGGAAGTGTCCTTGGCCCTCTTCTCTTTCTCCTATACATAAATGACCTACCAAATGCTTCGCAATTACTCAAACCCACACTTTTTGCAGATGACACCACATACGTCTTCTCTCACCCGAGCCCAGTCACGCTAGCCAATACTGTAAACACCGAATTACAGAAAATATCTACCTGGATGAGGACTAACAAACTTACACTAAACATTGACAAAACCTACTTCATTCAGTTTGGTAGCAGAGCTACAGATGTACCTCTTAACATAACGATAAACGGATCACCTATCACAAAGCTAACAGAGGGAAAATTCTTAGGAATCCACCTCGATAATAGACTCAAATTTCATACACAT